>NC_090442.1:430935775-431238805 GCF_031143425.1 Pleurodeles waltl
TGGCTTGACTCGTAGCCTGAAGTTCGTGGCTTCTGGTTTGGCAATGACATTGCCGAGGGGCTCACCAGCATTCATTTTTGGGAACTGGCACTTATATTTGTTCATGATACTTAAACCCAGTACAAGAGACTGAAAAGTACAAAAGAAAAAAATAAGGAGGAAGAGAAGAGAAAATATGGTAGAAGAGAAAGACAAAGGGAGAAAGCAGGGATAAACACAGCACACCCACTTCTAAACTAACATTTTGACACCTGCTCTTACTATTTTACAAATAAAGCACTGCTTAGACACACTGCCTTTGAGCTGCTGGGCATAGTTTAAATGCACCCTTTTTCGGCAATGAAAAACTTTACATTTGTGAGACTGAACAACTAAACTGACGTTTTCCAAATGTCATGCTTGTGGTGTCTTAAGTCTGTGACGCAACAGACCACATGACACTGGCCGCAACGAAGAGGGCGAGTCCAATTAGTTTACTTGGACAGCCCCGGATGTTCGAGGTGCAATTCACATCTGACCGGCAGTGTAATGGTTTGCTCTGGGGTTAAAGAGCAACAGTATGAATAAGGTGAGACGTGGTCAGAAGGGGCAGTGGCAGCCCCGCGAAGGACGGTCAGACCAGCTATGATCATAGCTAGCGATCTGCCGGGGCCTCTGACGACCACGTGGGCTAAATACTAAAAATCGTGTCCGTGTATTTATTTATGTGCGACCTGATTACCAAGGTGCCCTGCCGTCTAGCAGGACACCACATTGGCGACGAGGAGGGAGGAGCCGTGCCGTGTTTTTCCTGCCCTGCAGCGGCTGCAAGTTGAGCGGTGCTCACGCTGCGAGTGCGCACAGCTGGCTCACCTCTCTCCACGTGGGGCAGCGGCCATAATACATGTGGTGCTCGTTCTGCGCGTGGAGGCAACAAGTGGTTCAGTTCTCCAGTTGGGAGCACACCGCACTCCTGACGGCGGCCGCTCCTCCAGTGGTGCTCGTGCCGCGCAGGTGTGCCGCCTGTATCCTGAATTAAAATTGGGCTGCCGAGTGCTGCCCCCGGCAAAGGGAGGCCCAGGAGTGCCGCCAAACGACTGCCTGCATTGGAGGGAGAAGGTGGATGCAGCTGACATCCTCATGAATACAGTGAGCCTTTTCTCTGATTCTGTGGCCACACGATTGATGCCCTGAGCCACCCCGTTCCGGCCGGCCCTCGTACCTTGCACAGGTTAGAATTCTCCCTGCAGATACACTAAACACTTCCTCTGCCATCAAGGAGGGTGTTAATACTTTGGGTCTATCCGCTGTCATGCTAGCCTGGCCACCATGTCTGCCGTACTGCCAGTGGAGCCATTCATAGTCGAAGGTGCCCCCTCGGCACAAGCCCCTAAATGGAAGGAGTGGGTAGAAAGAGTGCTTCTCTTCTTTGAAGCCATGAAGGTTGGAAACGCCGAAAAGCCCCCCATGTTACTCCACTTGAGGGGAAAGGACATCTACAAAATATCGAAGAACCTGGTTGAGGATGCCCTGAAAACACATACTACACTCATTGCTGCGCTGAATAGGCATTTCGAACCTATGGACAACACTGATTACGAAAGGTTCATATTCTGGCAGGCCAGGCAGCATGCGGAGGAGTCACTGGATGCCTTCCACCTGCGGCTCAGATACCTAGCGAGTACGTGCAGGTTTAATGATGAAACGGAGGAGGTAAGGGGACAAATAATACAAGGGTGCGCCTCATTGAAGTTCAGGGAATGCATACTGGAAGAGTCCGGGAGATCCTTACCAGATATTCTGCAGATGGGGAGAACAAAGGAGTTATCGAGGGCTCGTGCATCCCACATGGAGGCAGCCTTGCAGCGTCCCATCAAGGAAGAAGCAGCCAATGCAGTCATGATACCCGCAAACAGACAAAAGACAAGGCCAAACAGACCACAAGCGAGACAATGTGGATATTGTGGGGGAGTCTCACATAAACCTTTTGAGCGCCCAGCGAGAGGAAAGACGTGCTCCAATTGCGGAAAAATAAACCACTTCACAAAAGTATGCCGATCGAAAAAGACAAGACCAGGAAGCGCCTCAATTAATACAGAGTCAGGCAAGTCCGAACATGGCAGCGACATGGACAATGACGACACCGTCGTGCATGTGGTCCACGCCATACTCACGGTCAGAAATGCTGACAGTAGGAGGGCGAAGCTGCTGAGGTGCCAAGTCCATATTGGCACCCACGGGACTGTTGCAGTGGTAGATACGGGGTGTCAATTAACCTCCTGGCAGCAGAGGAATATCGTCGAATGGTGCCAGCCCCGACCCTGACCAAGGCCAAAGTGAAGGTCTATGCCTACTGACAAAGCACCCCCCGTGCCCTGTTAGGGGTGTTTCAGACTTGCATTACTCATGGCTCACAATCCATCCCAGCCAGCATCTATGTAACGAAGGAGAGGCAAGGAATGTTGCTTGGCTGTAAGGCGGCAGAAGAACTAGGAATAGTTACTTTTGCGCTCAGCATTCATCAAGAGTCTGTGGCGAACCTGATAGCCAGATACGAGGAAGTATTTGAAGGGATTGGGTGCCTCCGTGGCCGCGAAGTCAAACTACACATCGACAAAACTATTCAGCCGGTAGCTCTCCGCCACCGGCGGGTGGCTTTCCACCTTTGGCCACAGGTGGAAAAGGAGCTGGATCATCTTGAAAAAGCCGGCATTATCGAGAAGGTATCCGGGCCCACCCCATGGGTGTCACCCATTGTGGTAGCGCGAAAACCCAAGCAGCCGGGGGAGGTCCGCATATGCGTGGACATGCGCCTCCCTAATGCCGCCATCAAAAGAGAGAGACACCTAACCCCCACCATTGATGACATCCTAGGAGAGCTCAGTGAGTCGCGGTGGTTCTCCAAGCTCGATCTTCGATCAGGATACCACCAGTTGGTACTAGCCAAAGAATCCTGCTACATCACGAAGTTCTCCACACATGTCGGGCTTAGGAGGTACAAGCGGCTGAGATTCGGGATATCCAGCGCTGCTGAGGTATTCCAAAACGTCATCCAGGATTTGTTGGCTGATCTGCCAGGGACCATCGACGTCAGTGATGACATCCTCATCCAAGCACCCACAATTGCCGAACATCACTCTCGCCTTCAGAGTGTGCGCTTCAACGCATTCAAGACTCAGGACTCACCTTACACCGCCGCAAATGTGAGTTTTTGAAGGACAGGATTCAGTTTTTTGGATACACCTTTTCAGCGAGCGGTGTTGCACCTGATCCGGCCAAAGTGAATGATATCAAAGATGCCCCACCTCCCAATAGCATCACCGAATTAAGGAGCTTCTTGGGGATAGTCAATTTCTGTGTCCGTTTAATTAAAGATCTATCAAATCTTACCCAACCTCTTCGGAGATTAACCAAAACCTCTGAAACTTGGAACTGGGGGGCAGATGAACAAGTTGCGTTTGAAGCCATTAAAGAAGCGCTGTCCAGCGAGACTACTCTAAGGTACTTTGATCCGAAAAAGAACACAAAAATCGCTGTTGACGCCGGACTGAAGGGTTTGGGCGCCGTGCTACTCCAGGAACAGGCCGAAGGAATGTGGTCCCCAGTCGCGTATGCCAGCAGATCACTTACTGAAATGGAGCAACGATACTCACAAATAGAGAAGGAGGCAATCGCGGTGCATTGGGGTTGCAAACGTTATCACATATACGTCTATGGCCGCCCATTTGTCGTAACCACTGATCACAAGCCCCTCCTGCCTCTGTTCAATGGCACCGCTTCAAAGCCACCGCCGATAATAGAAAAATGGATGCTACAGCTACAAGACTACAGATGTCGGCTAGAGTATCACCCGGGGTCTGAAAATCCAGCGGACTACTTGTCTAGGCATCCAAGGG
Organism: Pleurodeles waltl; assembly: GCF_031143425.1. Lineage (NCBI taxonomy): Eukaryota > Metazoa > Chordata > Amphibia > Caudata > Salamandridae > Pleurodeles > Pleurodeles waltl. The sequence continues at coordinate 430,939,651 of NC_090442.1, forward strand.
CAGCCTCGGATGTGGAGATGTCCGACGCACGGAGCAACGATACTCAAAAATAGAGAAGGAGGCAATCGCGGTGCATTGGGGTTGCAAACATTATCACATATATGTTTATGGCCGCCCATTTGTCGTAACCACTGATCACAAGCCCCTCCTGCCTCTGTTCAATGGCACCGCTTCAAAGCCACCGCCGAGAATAGAAAAATGGATGCTACAGCTACAAGACTACAGATGTCGGCTAGAGTATCACCCGGGGTCTGAAAATCCCACGGACTCCTTGTCTAGGCATCCAAGGGCAGCCTCGGATGTGGAGATGTCCGACGCACAAGAGACGGATGAGTATGTCCGGTACGTGACTGACTGGTCCCGACCACTACCCATGTCAATGACCTACATTGTCCAAGCCACCAAGAAGGATGAGTGTCTGCAAAAGGTGTTGATGGCTGCGCAACACAAGTGGCACTCATTAATGAAGCAATTGCCTCTGTTGAACTCTGACTCACACGCCTTCTCAGGAGTTTGTTAAATGTGAGAGACGAACTCATGACAGATGACGGAGGATGTTTGCTACGCGGCAGTAGACTGGTTCTTCCATCGTCTCTCACCGGCAAGGCTGTAGAACTGGCACACAATGGCCATCAAGGTATAGTCAAGACTAAAAGTCGGTTACACTCGAAAGTGTGGTTTCCTATCATGGACGAACAGGTGGAGAAAGTGGTGAGATCCTGTGTCTGATGTCAAGCCACGGAAGAATCGCCAAGGCCCGTGCCCATCGAGACTGAGCCCACTCCGTAAGGTCCGTGGATATCGGCGAGACTTGATTTTGGCAGTCTGCTGGATGGACGCGACACCATGGTCATAATTGATGACTTTTCCCTCATGGCCGATGTGGTGATTTCTAGTCTAGAGAAGGTCATGGCCACCCATGGCCTGATTTCAGAGATCAAAACGGACAATGGTGCCCCTTTCCAAAGTCGTGAACTGTGAGAATACCTAACCAACATTGGTACTAGGCATCGGAGGATCACCCTGATATGTCCTCAGGCCAACGGCGAGGTTGAAAGGTTCATGAGGACACTAAACAAGGTGATTCGCATTGCTCATGCTAACGGCCAAATGATGGACTATGCCATCTACTCGTTTCTGCAAAACTTCTGACAGACACCTCATTCCACGACCAACCAATCTCCGAATCATATTGCATTTGGGAGAGTTTCGACAGATTTGATACCTCATCACCCGTCGTGGATGCCTCCGGCTCTCAGTCCTGATCAAACTCAAGAATGACGTTTTGTTTCTAACCAGCGCGCCAGTGTGCACCGGCGGTCGGCGCCATCTGACCTCACAGTGGGTGATGCTGTGTTGCTAAAGAACACTTCTCCCGGAAGTAAGTTCCGCACAACATACAGCCCCAATCCCTGGGCGATCGTTAGCAGGAAAGGTTCTGCTGCGGTGGCCCGGCGAGGAGAAGAAATTATCACCAGGAATGTGTCTCTGTTTAAACGATTCTACCCCTCGGGTGAGGTACATCTGGGAGACCCTTTTGACCCGCAGGATGACGATCCTTCGTTGATTCCCGACACAAATGGTGACGATCATCCAGGTCACGCTGGAGATCACGACGGACCATCCAGTTCAGCGCCAGCGGAGTCTTCGAATGCCTCTCTGGATCCTGGTCCGGTACTTGGTAGGGCTGAAGCCACTAGATACAATCTACGCAGTAATCCTTGCCCGTCCGTCCGTTTATGTGATCATCTAGTGGACGAGTGAATTGTCCTGTATTGCCTTGTTGGTTTTGTTTGTTTGTTATCGTTTTGGAGGAATGTGGTGTCTTAAGTCTGTGATGCAACAGACCACATGACACCGGCCGCAACAAAGAGGGCGAGTCCAATTAGTTTACTTGGACAGCCCCGGATGTTCGAAGTGCGTCTCACCTCCGACCGGCAGTGTAATGGTTTGCTCTGGGGTTAAAGAGCAACAGTATGAATAAAGTGAGGGGTGGTCAGAAGGGGCAGTGGCAGCCACGTGAAGGACGGTCGGACCAGCTATGATCATAGCTAGCGATCTGCTGGGGCCTCTGACAACCACGTGGGCTAAATACTAAAAATCGTGTCTGTGTATTTATTTATGCATGACCTGATTACCAAGGTGCCCTGCCGTCTAGCAGGACACCACAATGCTTGTGGTACTCTGAAACTACTCTTGCATTTTATCTGACATACATTAGAGACTATCAACGGAAAAGGATTGTGCCTTAGTCTGTGCATTAGGAAAATAAGGTAGAGACTTTACAGAAACATACCGAATAAAGGATTGCACATCATGGCCTTACTGATAAACATAGATCAACTGACAATGAAAACCAGCGTATGAGCTATTTTCTCCTGAATACCCACATTACACGTTGGATGCTTAATCTTAATATTCAATTATTTACTAACCCCATATTCGAGAAATTTAAAAAGTATTATTTCAGAGACATGCCTGAGCAACACAGTTTAAAAGGCTACTCATTTAACTATTAGGAGAAAACTCTCCCAGAAGACTGCTTTTTTCTGTCAAGACCTATTAGCATATCTTCAGTCTGTGTTCATCTTTCAACAGCAGGTAGGTTGTTATTTTGGCTTTCATTATAATTTCCCTTTTCAACCTATATCTTTTCTTGAAGTTTTAATAATAATAGTATTTTAATGTAGCGCGTCTTGCCACACGTTTGCCATTTTCTATGTGCGTTTAATACTAGCAACCAGAGTATAGTACTTACAGTACTCAATTTACTAACCTTGGAAAGATGTAAGACTGAATCTGCCTTACATTTGTCAAGGGAGAAAATAAATGGACCAGCAAGTACATCCTGGTCTGCACAGAGTATGCTCAAGTAGAAAAACTCCAAGAGTTAACATTTGTAGAAATGCAGTTTGAGTCCAGTCAAAAGTGAAAGACGTCCCTCTATCTGACATGCTACGATTACTGTCAAATGTTCGGAATTGAATGCATTACTAAATGAACATGGATTTAAAGGATTTTTGAACTGTAGATAGCTCCTACTTCCGCCCTCCGTACAGAGAAAAGCGTGTCCAGAGTTTGGCACTGTAAACTCCTAGAAAGCAACCACCATTGTTTTGCTTTCAAAACCATTGTGGATGAATATGATGAGAGGTGATAACATGTATAAAAAGTAATGAGGTGCTGTTTTGTGCCCTTTTGGGTTAAATAATGAAAACAGTTTATGGTTAATCCTGGTCTTTACCAGAAGCCATAGGGGTTTCCAGGCATGGTATCATGTAGTCACAGTCCCACATTTCAAAATTGCCTATTTCATCCATTGAATGTTACGAATGAACTCTGAATTTACTAAGGCCCTCATTATGAGTTTTGCAGGCGGCAGAGGCTGCCCGCCAAACTCATACCACCATCTGACAGCCAGTGTGGCCAGAACACCGCAGGCCCTCTTCAAGTTTCCTGCTGGGCCAGCCAGTTGAAACAGCGCTTCCATTCACCAGCCCAGTGGAAAACAGGGCCTTAACATTGATACCAGCTCATAATCGATCCAGTGGCAATGTGGCCCATAATTAGAGCAGTGGAAAGCACAACAGGTCTGTCCTTCGGGACCCCTGCACTGCCGTTGCCACTGTCAAGTGCATGGGCAGTGAAGGGACCCCCAGAGGCCCCTATTTCGCCAGCCTTTCCATGGCGGTTGAACTGCCATGAGAAGGCTGGTGGATTGGGGAGTTGGTATACCCAGGGCGACGCTGCATGACCATTACAACTGCCGAGACTGCCAGCCTGTCGAGTGGCAGCAACCTGTCGGTGTCGGCGGTCGGACAGTGGCCGATCCACTGTCATAATGTGGCTGTCTGACTGCCAAAACCATGGCAGTCCAATTGCCACCGCTAGTCTAGAGGTCTTAAGACCGCCAGACTCGTAATGAGGGCCTCAGTATTGTAAATCAACAGAAAACCACCTTACTCCACCATTTGATTAGTTAGTGATTCTTTGATTCTCAGCTGATGAAAATATATTTTTTTAATTAATCACATTTTTTTTTTTAATTGGTGTGGTCCAATGAATTGCCTTAGTGGTAATTGTATATTTATTCTTATTCTCTAGAAGTCACTGCTCCATAAAAATAAGTTAAAGCACAACATCCAGTGCAAACCGGTAAATACCCTGTTTCACTCATCTCTCTGTTCTCTCTGCTCCAGAGTCTCATTAGGGATGGCTGAACTGATGTGTTTCCAACAGCAATGCTTCTGCTAGCTTTTCCGTTAGAAACGCTTTGCCAGCAGCCCATCGGTTAGAGGGTCATTATCTTTAAATTGAGCCTTCCACTGCTCTTTTTTCCTTTTTGTGGTCGCTGGGACTGGCAGGTTGGCCACAACCAGAAAAAAAATAGAATCCTAAGACCTAAGACGAAAAATACCAGTGTCTCAGGGTAATCGATTGTTGATTTTTCAGAAAGAACACCCAGCATTGGGGTTCTGACCCAAAAAGCAAACAAAAATAGGGGCTTGACACCTTGGCTGTAAGAAATTGGGATACTGGTTGAGGGGGATGAAACCCCACTCAAGCAGCAACTACCATCCTTGTAAAGATGTAGTGACAAGCAAGCCCCAAATTAACCTGCACTCATCTCTCTGCAACCTTAGGACAGAATAGCCAGGCTCCACTTAGAGGCAATAAGTAGAGTATTTGTACAACACTTTGAACAGTACTAAAGTAATAACTTCACACAAAAATCCCACACTAATGTTGAAAAAAGAGTGCAATTTAATAAGTAAAACAAGGCAAAAACAACAAAAATCTAATCAGTAAAACCGGAGATATGGAACTTAAAAGATTTATGTGAAAATAGTGACAAAGTGCCATTCTTGGTTATCTGATCATGCGAGACAACGAGAAAGCCACAAGTTCACTCTGTCTTCAATATAGTGTGGGTTGGATAGAGGCACCTGGTTAGTTTTGCTGAAAAGTTACCTTCTCAGGCCAGCGCAAAGAGTCCCATTTACGTTGGGGGGGCTGGAAGGAGTAGCAAAGAGTCACAGAAGTTTGTCAGTACTATACTGCAAAGGGTAGGCTGAAAGACCTTAGTGTTGGCGAGGTGTGTGAGTGACAAGGTTTTGGCACCAATGGGCCTGGTCACAATTGTGAAGAGCCCAAAAACTTCAATTCAGCCTTTTTGAGGCCACACCAAGGGCCCAAGACCTGTGAGTCAACTCTTAGGGGTTAGGGGTTGTCTCTGGGTGCTGGTTCAGATGCGTATGAGACTGTCATTTCCCAGTGGTTTCGAACAGGAGGTCTAGCCCTTGCAGTAATGTTAGGAGTCCTGGCTTGAGGTGCAGGTCCAAAGCCCTTTGACTCAGACAAGAGGGCAACAGGGCACCAATCCACCAAGGCAGCAGTTTAGCAACGCAGTAGTGCATCAGGGCAGCAGTCCAGCAGAGTGAAATTTTTTTCATCAGCATTCCTTCTTCCTTGCAGAGTCTCAACAGGTCTAGAAGTATACGGACGAGTTGGCGTCTGAGGTCCAATATTTATATCAGGTGCCTCCTTTAAAGTATGAGAAGTTTCTGGAGGTTTTCCTTTGAAGGGGACAGGTTTTCTGCCTCCCCCACCCTGGCTCCAGACTAACTACAGGGGATGTGCGGCCTTTTGTGTGGAGCCAGGACTCAGCCTATCAAGTGTAAGTGGGGCTATGACCAGCTCCACCCTCTCATTCTGCTAGTGATTGCCCATCCAAGCACACCTAAACTCTCTAGTGTGTGTAGCTCTGTCCTCCCATTCTGCTAGTGATTGCCCATCCAAGCTCACCTAAACTCTCTAGTGTGTGTATCTGTCTCAGAGGAATACACAAAACACAGCTGTCAGCTACACCCAGATATGTGACCCAGAGAGAGGCTGCAGGCAATAAATGGCTAAGGCAGCAAAATGCCACCTTTCTAAAAGAGGCATTTTTAAAATTATAAGTTAAAATCAATCTTAACCATGGAAGGGGATTTTTTTAATACAGTTCCAAAGACACCAAACATGAACTGTGTACCCATTCCCAATTAGATGGTATAGCTTTTTCAATGTAATACAGTAACTCAAATGTTATCCTATGGGAGATGTTGGCCATGTAGTTATGAAAAACACTTTTTTCACTACTAGGACATGTAAAACTTAAAAGTAAATTTCCTACATTTTAAATATACTGCACCCTGCCCTCTGGGCAGTTCAGGGCCTACCCCAAGTGTGATGAATATGTATTAAAAAGGAAGGTTTGTTCCTGGAATTTTTTTTATTTTTCCAGGTTGACATGGCAGTTTAAAACAACACACACAGAGTACAATGGCAGGCCTGAGAGAAGTTTAAAGGTCATGTAATTGGGAGGTACAATAAGTGCTGCATGCCCACTCGTAGCATTTAATTTACAGGTTTTATATATATGTAGTACCACTTTAAGAGAGATGTAGGAATAAAATCAATATGCCAATTCGGGATAAGCTAATGGTGCTATGTTTTAAGGAGTGAGGACATGCATTTGTTGGCAATAGTAAGGTGCACAGAGATTGGTGGGAGACCACCCTAAGGCTGACAATTGTCTAACAATAGCACAGCAGTTTGTTAGCTTTATATGTTGTCTAAATATGTTTCCCCCATGTTAGTGGAAGTGCACAGATATCAGAAGCACATTTGGCAAAAATGCTGCGTATGAGTTCTGGAGAACTTAGAACATGGTAAACTGTTGAAAGTCAGACAATCAAAGGTGAGGTATCTGCCACATCAGCATAGTTGCAGATGGTCTGTCATTATGTAAATGAGTCCATTAGCTCCCTGCAGTGTCCAGATATTAAACATTTTTAAATACTTGGCTAGGTCACCAACTCCTTTATTAAACATGGACCCTGCAATGTCTCAGGGGATGATCTTAACATATTCCTGATCCATACTCTCTGAGTAAGGTTACATTGTGATGCTATTTAGTGTTGCAATTTTATCACTTCAATTAATTTTATTTGAGACATTTAACTTGCTTATGATGCTGGAAATCACCATAACACAGCTATTATTTGTTTGTTATTTGTGTGAAAGTGACTCATCAAATAGGGCAGATAATAGTTCTCCACAAATAATAAAGTCTCTAACCTGTTAGGTCCAGGCAATGGTTTCAATAATTTAAACACCTGAAGTCGACCTTGATAGCTATTATGGAGGGCTGACAGGGTTTACATTTTTTTAAGCATTTAGAAGTACCAAACAGTTAAAAACTCAAAAGCACACCATAATAAATACACCACTGCAATTTATAAAAATAGACAAAATGTGAATAAACCAGATGACACCAAATCAACAAAAGTCTCGGATGGAGAACTGATGATATGACTTTTTAAAGATTTTATAGAAAAGGCAGCAAGAAAAGGTAGACCGCTAATAGAAGGTATGGTTCCCTTGTGACTGGGATCTGCATGGAATTTCTGACCAACTCCCATGGAGCATGGTTCAGATACACCAAGAGGTTGGTCTTGTCAAAGATTTAACCTTCTAACATAGCCTCCGAAAAAGATGTTTACATTGTCCACTGGGACAAGGTTGCAGATTGTATCCAAGTAAATCCTCTTAAAGTTAGATAGCTGTTGGACAATGCCCAGCTGAAGTTGTTAGTGTTGGCAGGAAGAGCTCCACCTGGAAAATGTTACCATTCACATCTAGTGTAATTCCTCTCATTGGTTTAATTTTGTTGGCTTCTTTGCCCAGTCAATATTTCTAAGTTGGGTCCTACTCTCTTTTTTGGAGCACAAATCCTCCAGCGGGCAAGTGTGCAGCCCTTATCCAACCAGTTGCCCGGAATTCAGATCAGCTTGCTGCAAAGGATTGCTGATCATGTTTTTGGCAATAGGCAAAAGGCTCATAGTGAGGTCCACTTGATTTTCTTGCCCAGCAAGGTTGCACATTAGACAGATTGACCTGGGTGGTTGGTCTCAGGCCTTTCCTAAGTTCAAAATTTTCGGATATTTCAAAATAAGTCCTGGACACCATTATGGCTCCAAGGACATCAGATATAACACTTAGGTTTTAGGATGCACTCCAGCAGAGGCCACCTGCAAGGTACAGTCCTCTTCCAGTTTCAACTGCCACTGGCCTCTTCAATAAAAAAGCCTCTAGCAGAATATTGTGTTCCTGTAGCCATACAAGAGGCCATCTAACTGACCAATGGAGACTACTTCCTTTCCCTGGGTATAGGTGAGAGAACACCCAGCTCTTAAGGTCTCCTTTCAGGTCTCAAACAGCAGGCCTTCTTCTGTTTTTTTATAGTTCCAGAAAGTGTTTTGAGAAGCTGGTGATGAGGTTCACTTTTATATGATTTAGTAGCAAGGGAGTGGGGAAATATCTGGATGCTCCCTAACTAAGGGGGGAAAAGTGAATGGGACAACTTTACCCACTTTCAGAGCACATCCTGTTTGCCTTAGTGCCAACAATCCCACAGTACAGTATTCTAGGGGCAATGTGAGATAGCACAGGACTTCTTGCCTTTGAAGGGAGCTTGCACATCTGTGTTTAGGAAAATGGGCTATATTCCTAAGCTATACAAAACTGGTCCTGAGACAAGCTCCTTTCCTAACAAACTCGTACCAGACTGACAACCGTTCAAGCTAATGATGTTCCTGGCATCACCAGCTGTTCTTAATGAGCTTATTTGGATCACCTGACCCATTACCTGCCCCACACTGAGTCCATCTTGTTACCTTCCTAAACAATTTCCCTGCTCTTTTCACACCTTTTTAAGGTCAGACTCTGCCAAAACAGCTGATAGCAAGCTAGTATAAATTAACTTCCAGGAGCTACAGGCACAGAAAATGTATCTTTATAACATTCACTTTTCCTAAATATTTGCTAAAAATTCAACTTCAACATTGAAATGGATTCTAATAAATATAAAATATTGTGTCTAAACCGATTTCTAGCTTGTCCCAAACCCAAACCAAAAAAATATTGTATTTAAATCTGTAGTCCAGTTTTCAGCCAGCAAGAACCTCTCACAGTAAAAATAGCTTTAGTGGGCTTGTCACTGTGAGGGCATGACAACATTATGTTTCCACATATCCCACTTTTAAATACCATAATTCCCACCTGATAGGATACAATTATTTATTATTATTTAAAAGGAAGGTTTTCATTCATCAGAAATAGTATTTGGACTGGTTAGACTACTGTTAATCTGCAGCAGTCATGCTTCATTTGTAGTCCTGAAGCTATGCTTTTCTGTGCCAAACCAGTGGAAGGCACAGTAAGTGCTGCAGTTCAGGCAACGTTTAACTATTTGTGTATTTCCTACCCCATAACCTATTGCCTTACATGATTAGGATTAGCTAATTTGTACCCATTTTCTGCATCTAGCACATACACTGGGCACTAGACAGCAGTACCCCAATATGCATAGTCTAAAAATCAGCAATACAGTCAATACAAATTGGGATGACCATGCAAAAATTGGTATTTTCTCACATTATTTTTCTATTGAATGTCTTATTGGTTACTTATTTGAATTAGTCATGTCCTCAATAAATTCATCATTGCTTATCAGCTATGCTAGATCATCATTTTGATTCTCCATCATTGAATAAAAAACTTTGAGTCAATTTTCTTTCTGTCACCATTTTTGGATTTTGTGCAGGGTTTCCCTTGAATGGAAGGTCAGTTTTGTTGCAGGAAAGTCAAAGCTTGGTCTTTTATACACATTTTGCCAGAAGATAATTTTAATCTGCTGGCTGAGTACCTGTGCTAAGGATTGCATCTTCATCAAGACTAGTAGTGAAGAGGGGGCACAGCCTACTGTAACAATGCCCTCATTTTATCCCACATCATTTTATTTGGTATACCTCAGTTCATATTGCCAAATGTCTATTCCTTCACCACTTTTCTTTGTGGACCAGTGTAAGGCTGCATTTTCAACAGCTTGATTGTTTGCTACTGCATAAGATTATTCTGACTATAGCTACACTGTGGCAACCACCACAGATAAATATTGTCCATTCACAATTTCTGTAGTGTTTTTTTTTTTTGCTAATAACTTTGATGTTGTTTGCCAAATCTTTACTGAATGTTTCAAAGAAATGTTCATTTACCTCAGCTCCGTCCTGGAAAGGTTTGTCAAGTGGGGCCTAAAAGAAGGAGGACGATAGCCAAATGTGATTTCTGATGCTAATTCTGATAGGAAACATCGTTCTTTCATTTAGAAAAAAACTGTTGAACGGAAGTACACCAAATCTGACAAAAAGTTATAACTTAACTGAAAAAGCATGGCTTTTATGATTTGGTGTAAATCTGTTTATCTATTTCTGAGAAATGTGGGATTAGAGATGTGCTCAGGTTGGCCATAAAGGGGTTAAATGGTTAGGTATATGTGGGGTTTGGTCATGCCAGAGTCCTATGGTACCAACATTTTAAAAAATAAGGCCCCACTTTTTGGTTGAGGGAGTTTTTTCTCCAATTGGCCATTCGACAATTGCAAGAGTCAGGCCTTCATTCCAAGTATGGCGGTAACCTGACCGCCACGCCAGCGACGATGTTATGATCGCTGCCATGGTGGCGGTGCAGACCTCCATATAATGAGTAAGGTGGTGAACCCTGCGAGCACCGCCTCCACCCACAAGCAGCATCCAGCAGCGGAAGGCAACTTCAGGTTGGCGGAAGCCAATGTCCCGCCCACCATATTCTGAGTCACCACATTGCCGGAATATCCAGGGTGGGCTGGCCGCGACAAAAAACCTGACGGAAACAAAAAGTACAAAAGGGGACACCCACCTCCAGGCACAGAGACGTTTGGGTAGTGGTATGTGTTTGAGCTGTGTGGTATTTGTGTGCAGTGGTGTGTTGTGTGATGCGTGTTCAGTGTGATGGTGCCTCCTTTCAGTGTTCTCTTGTCTTGCTCTGTCAAAATTTCTGGTTGCAAAGGTTTCTTTGTATGTGTGGGTGTGTGTTTTGTAGTACTGTGGACAGGTGTGTGTATGTGTCTCAGGTGTTGGGTAGTGGTATTGTCCAATGTGGTGCAGTGTTCTGGTGGTAGTGCCTTTTTTTTCCTGTGGCGGTTCGGACCACCAATGGTTTGTCAGCGTGTTGGGACAGTGGTGCTGATTTGTGAATTGTTACTTGGAGGGCGGGACGTCAGTTCGCCCGATGGTGTCGTTATTTTTGTGTATTTTGGGTGGTGTTGTGGGAGTGATTAGTAATGCGGTGGTCTTCACACCGCCATCACTGACGGTCTTTCGGCAGCCACTTGCATGGCGGTCTTCGGTAAAGAACGCCAAACTCAGAATGACCACCTCAGTCTCTCTATCTTGAAAATATTACAAAGAAATTGGTGTGAATGGGGGCAGGATAGAGACACAGAGACCAACACTTGAAAGAGGGGGACCCAGAGGGACCCCAGGCGCCAAAATGAAAAAAATGGAAAAAGGTTGTGGAAGCGTGCACAGTGGGAATGAAGATTGAGCAGGGGAGTGCTACAAGCGAACGGTCATACCCTCAAAAACATAAAACAAATAAAAAAATATAATGTGGATTGAGTGTCCATATGCAGCGGGGGTTGGGCACAGGGCAAAGGCCATGCTCAGTAGTTATTGGCCCACTGGTGGGATTAGGCTCCAGATCAGGCCATAGACCAGGCCCTGCAGTCACCCACTGAGTTTTACCAAGGCAGTGCATTGCAGATGTTTCTCTGCCTGCAATGGGGTTGGGGTCAGGTCCTGTGGCCAACCCCTCACTGTGCACAGTCAAAGGCTGTGCAAGCAGGAGCTGGCCACCTGTGGCAAGTTAGATGCAGAACCTGGCAAAGGACTAGGCTGTTTGGCCAATCCCCAGCATGCAGAGCAGGGGGTTGGCCACCCACAATAGTTGTGTTCATGGGATGCCAAAGTCAATGCTCTGCTGCACATGGTTGGGGGTTGGCCACCTGCAGCAGGGTTGAGCACAGGGCATGGCCAGTCACCAGACCGTTCTGCCAACCCCCAACTATGCTTGGCCAGAGGCCATGTGCAACAGTGGAGTTGGCTGGATATTATCAAAAAACTCTGGAAGTTTATTGCAAATAATCCATAGTTTAAATTGATGTTATAGTTAGATATGATTATCACACCTGAGCATACATCAAAAACTTCAAAAAGTCTCACAATAGCATTATCTTTAGGTGTTTAAATAAGGTAAAACATGTCTTTACCAATCAATAAAAACACTGCAATTCACTACTTATTCTTTACTAAGCTAAATATATCTTGAAACCCCACCATGCACCATTTTTGATCTTACATATTACCGCACTCATGACATGTTAAACAACATGATTTATGACATTAGTGATGACATCTCAAATGACATAGTTGATGACACACCAAATTCAATGCTTTTGGAGTCACCCTAAATGATACAGATGTTGTTACAAATATTGTAAATCATCTTACAGATTACATTCGCTACCCTGGAGGATAATTTGAGGATTTACAGATCTCATAAAAAGCATTTAACTTTTTTAATCACAGGGACGAGGGGGTGTCCCTGATTTCTGATATAGCAGTCACAACATTTTCTTTCAATGTTGTGGCAATCGATCAAATTCTATTGGAAAATCTCTGGAACTAGATATCTTCAAATGTTTTCTAAGTGTTAACATGTCCATGCCCAGCCCAACCCATTCTTTAATCACTTAGGGCCATATTTAGGAACACATTTTCTCATAGACACAGAATGGGCAAAACTGCTTGCTACATCTGGACCTTATTTCTTAAAAACTACAAAAATAATTTATACCAAACCAAGCAAACACTCGTCCTTGAGTAAAGTTCTACATTCATGTTAAATTTGTTGTAATTTGAATTTTCTGTATGAAAAAGCAAAGAATACCATTGGAATTTAAATGGAAAATTGAGTTTTGGAACACACTTTCCTCCCCCTCTTTCTTGTGATACTGCTTGACAGACATGCACAAAACTTACAGTTAATGACCTAACATACATAAGATAGCCTACATTGAAGGAATTGTTTTGTTAACTTGTATAATAAAAAATGATTTGTATTTGTGCAAGTGTAGAAAGCCACATAAACATATATTTTAATTTGTGTATTTTGAATAGTATCCGATTGTGCACTAGCAAACAACTTAGGGCCAGATGTATGATTCTGGCCCATTGCGATTTGGTAATTGCGATTTTTAAGAAATCGCAATTACCGACTCGCAAAGGGCCATGTATCACATTTGCGATTCGGTAATTGCGATTTCTTAAAAATCGCAAATGCAATTACCGAATTGCAAATTGCTATACTGGCCCCATTCGCAGCTATGGGCTTGTTGGCCCATAGCTGCGAATTTTTTGCACTTCCAAAATTGCAATTTCTGAACCAGAAATCGCAATTTTGGAATTGCAAAAGGCCAGGGTGCTGGGGGCCTAAGGCCCCCTCTCCTGCACCCCAATTTCTTTTTTTTAACATGTAAAGTACACACATGCCAAAAGGGCATGTGTGCTTTACATGTTACATTTAAAAATGCAGTTTTACTGCATTTTTTAATTTTTCACCAGGTTACCACCTGGTTGCAGACAATGGTATTTTGCATGTGCAAAATACCATTCTGCGAAAAATCGCAATTTGCGATTTTTTGCAGAATTGCCTTGCGACCTGGATTTTGCGAATCGCAAATTGCGATTCGCAAAATCCAGGTTGCAACGCAAAAAAACAAATTTTTTGCGATTTCTATTTTGTGGTCTGTGAATGCCTTTGATGCATTGCAGACCACTATTTTGCACTCGCAAAAGGCCGATTTCGCCGTTTGCGAGTGCAAAATATTTTGATACATCTGGCCCTTAATCTACATACTGAAGATCATCTATGGCCTTGATACTGCACTGTGAATTCACTTGGCTCAAACATCAGCCTTTTAGAATTGCGTTCATGTGTGATTTTGCAATTATTTAGGTGTGGCTAGGAACTCTCTGGAAACAGTGTAAGAAAAGTATACATCATGCCAAATATCTCAAATGAAAAAGGTATTGAGAAGCAGAGCCATCACATTTTGTACATCACCCATAAAAAAATGGTTTTAAAGATCTATTATTAATATGTGAAGGTCAACATGGTAATTTGTGAAATAACAACATTTACTCACAGTTACTTCATTGTTGATGAGTCGAAATTTGCCAGTAGAATAGTCATCACTATCCATGGAATAGCGTAGAACATTATTGGGAGCTAAGATGTCATCATCCCAACATTTTAGGTGTAGCAAAGAGGTATTAACTGGTGTTGTTTCAGGAAGTTGAATGCTACATGATGTTCAAAAGGGAAAAGAAGTGCAAGTTGCATTGTTAAATTAAGTTCAAAGTGTGTTATTGTTAAATGTAAGTGAAAGGTATCACATATAAATGGGACAGCAATATATTTGTCTTTGGCACGCAGATAGAATTACGACAATATATTCAATATGTCACTTCTACTTTCAGGTAAATGTCTAGAGCTGAAAAGCTCTTTGCTGCACTTTCAATAAAGTCGGAAATTTTTGGTCCATCACGTGTTTATGTTTGTGGCGGCCACATCTGTAAGTGTATAACTTTAATTGCATCTGTTTTCCTTGCCAGATGCATTTTAACATATTAAACACATGCATGTGGTCAGGCAGCTTTGGAGAAATCATGTCATTATGCATTGAATATAATTGAAGTGGAATGTCAACTACTCACACAATTGAATAATCCTCACATCTGGGAAAATTGTCATTCAAGTCCAGAAGAGAGAAGGTTAGTTGTGCTGGGACAGAATGTACTCTGTCCTTGTCATATGCTTGAACTCGCACTACCCTTATGGGTGGGATACTGCGATCTTCGTAGTCCAGCGGGAAGGACAATGAAATGTCGCCGGTATCTTCATGATAGAAAGGGAAGAAACACATTTTTATGCAATATTTTAAATTATACCTTAGCTAATACATTGCCTGGAGAATATACACAGGGCATAAATAAAAAATAGCTCTGAAATCATTATCCATACCATGAAAAGCCTCCAGTCAGTGTAGGTAACTTTGGTATGATATTCTTATAAGGATGATGTAGCTGTAGTCAATTATCAATTACATATTATATGTTTTTTACATGATAGAGTGTGTAGTATAAAGTATAATGTATAATATGTGGAGAGCTGATGGGTCCTCACCAAAAGCAAAAAAAAACACAGCATTAGAAGTAGCAATTAAAAGTAAAATTGGCTCATCAGACATGGTAGTAAAGTGCACTGCATTCTTGGCTGTTGTTTACATGTGTACAGGCAAAATGTCACTCATTGTGAGGAAAGCTATTGGCTGTGTGAGAAGAAGGAGATGTGTTTGACAGCTTAATGAACCAAAGGTTGAAGACTGCTAACTCATAATCCCTCCATGCATATGTATATGTATGCATACTTGAAATACCGATAACAAGTAAGACTGAAAGATGTGAAAGACTGAAAGGTAAAAATGTAGAAATGAGGTTGCCTCAGAATATAAACTTATATATGCAATGATTGAATCACTGTGATTAGCTTATTGATATTTGGAAATACCAAGCTAATGCTTAGATAACGTATTTAGTTATGTTAAATACATCCAGTGTGTTAGACCTGACAGCGTTAGGGTGGTCACCCCTAACTTTTTGCCTACCTCCCTCCACTTTTTGGACACTGTTTTTATGAGCCTGCACACTTTACCACTGCTAACCATTGCTAAGGTGCATATGATCTTTCCCATAAAACATGGTGACATTGGTTCATACTCAATTGGCTTATTTAATCTACTTGTAAGTCTCTAGTAGAGAGCACTGCATGTGCCCAGGGCCTGTAGATTAAATGCTACTAGTGGGCCTGCAGCACTGATTGTGCCACCCACATAAGTAGCCCCTTAACCATGCCTCAGGTCTGCCATTGCAAGGCCTGTGTGTGCAATTTCACTGCAAATTCAACTTGGCATTTAAATGTTTTTGCCTAGCCTTAAACTCCCCTTTTTCTACATATAATTCACTCCTAAGGAAGGCCCTTGGTAAACCATAGGGCAGGGTGCTATGTAGATAAAAGGCAGGACATATACCTGTGTAGTTTATATGTCCTGGTAATGTAGAGCTCCTAAATTCGTTTTACACTGCTGTGAGGCCTGCCCCTTTCATAGGCTAACATTAGGACTACCCTCATACACAGTTTGAGTGGTAGATTCTGATCTGAAAGGAGTAACAAGGTCATGTTTAGTATGGACAGATTGGTAATATAAAATCCTGCTGACTGGTGAAGTTGGATTTAATATTGCAATTTTAGAAATGCAACTTTTAGAAAGTGAGCATTTCTGTGCACTTAAATCCTTCTGTGCCTTACAATCCATGTCTGGCTTGGTTAGTTGACAGCTCCCTTGTGCATTTCACTCAGACAGCCACAAACACAGGATGCTCAGTCACACCTTCACACATCTGCATACTGAAAGGGTCTTCCTGGGCTGGGAGTGTGGAGGGCCTGGCACTTACATTTGAAAGGACAGTGGCCTGCCCTCGCACAATGGACTGCCAAACCCCTCTACTGGGACCCTGGCAGACAGGATGGAACTGAAAGGGGGTCTGGTGCACTTCTAAGCCACACTTTGAAGTCTCCCCCACTTCAAAGGTACATTTGGGTATTCAAACAGGGCCTCTGACCCTACCAACTCAAGCACTTCTGGACAAGATACCACTGGTAAAGAAACCTTGAATCAGAACTTGCAACCTGCCAAGAGGAACTGCCTGGCTGCCCAAAGGACTCACCTGAATGCTTTTCTGCAAAGGACTGCTGCCCTACTGTTACCCTACTGCCTGGCTTCCCTCTGGCTCTGCTGAGAATTGCTCTCCAAGTGCTTGAATAGAGCTCAGTCTCAGAGCCAAAAAGACTTAATCCTGCAAAAAACTTCTTGTGCGGTGAAAATATGACGCACAGCCTACCAGAAACGATGCACATCCTGCATCTCGGTGAGAAAATCCCTGCATGCTGAACCAGAACGACACAGTCCGGCTCCCTGAGAGAGATCGACTCACCGCTAGCATTGCAATGGGAACTTTGATGCACGGCCCACTGGATCAACACATTCGACACAGCTCATTTGACTTCGTCCTGGACAGACAGGATTTCTCTGCATCGGCCCCGGGGCATCCACATAGCCTGCAAACATAAGAGGATCGCAGTCTTTGTGCTGGAAATCGACGCAAGGCCCTGACTGGGTGGAAAAATATTGACACATCGTTTTTGTGCACCCGGAGAAATTGATGCACACCTCTACGTTTTCCATGCATCTCCTCCTCTGCGTCCCCTTGCGGATAATTTGGATGCAAACCAGGTACTTTTTGCTTGCAAGAGACACTTGTTGCTTTTTAAAGACTAAAGACTCTTTTCATCATTTTCCAAGTCATATTTCCACATGTACTTGACCTGCATTTAACCAGATAAATATTATATATTTTTCTAAACACTGTGTTGTGTAATTTTGTGGTGTTATACTGTGGTATTGCATGATTTATTGCACAAATACTTTACACATTGCATTCTAAGTGAAGCCTGACTGCTCAGTACCACACTACCAGAGGGTGGGCACAGGATAATTTGGATTGTGTGTGACTTTCCCTGACTAGAGTGAGGGTCCTTGCTTGGACAGAGGGTAACCTGACTGCCAACCAAAGACCCCCATTTCTAACACAGTGTGACAATGAAGAAATGGGCACCTACTTGAGAGAGTGTTGCTCTTTCATAAATCCAGCAACACAATTCTCTTAAACCATACCATCTTCAAAATATGTGCAGCTGACATAGGCTGATGTAGTAAGGACCCTAGTACCTTTAAATACAAGCTTTGCTGAAAAATCAAATGAGCATGCATTAAAGGAAAGTCAAACAAAGCAAAGATATAAAAGAGTGAGAAAGAAAGAAATGAAGGTATGCACATTTGTGAAAGTGGTTTAAAGGGTTCATACAGAGAGCAAAGAGAGGAGGGGATATGCAAACTGAGCTAGAGTGATGTGTAATAAGAGATGATCAGAGATTGAGTATGAGCTAATGAATGTTTGTGAAAGAATGTGATGTGAACTCATGTTAATTTAGTACCCTACAAGTTTTCCTCTCCAGGTCAGAAATGTCTAGTGGTCAAAATGTACTAAAGGCAGAAAGCTAGCAAGAATAGATATCTTCAGCCTGGGAACAGAAAGATGTTGTCTGAAATATGACACAAACTTCTGAAATGCTCTGCGTTTTCCATAGCACAGCATTCATGCACAAATGGTATTAACCCCTTGTGTGCCCAGGACGTAATGGTTACGTCCTGAGGCACAGAGCTCGTGTGCCCAGGACGTAACCATTACGTCCTGTGCACAGAGCCGAGAGGGAGCGCTAGCGCTCCCTCTGAGGGGTTCTCCCCCACCCCCGCAAGGCGGGGAGGGAAGGGGAAGACCTTCCCCTTCCACCCCCGACCTCCCCACCCCCCCTGTGACGTCAGCGCTTGATCGAGCCCTGACTTTGCATTTCTCGTCCGATAACGTGGAGGAGGCCCAGAGAGGCTTCAAAGGGAAGGAAATGTATTTCCTTCCCTTTGAAGTCTCTCTCTGCGTTTCAAAAGCCGGATTGTAAAGCAATCCGGCTTTTGAAACGCCCACTAGACACCAGGGATTTATTTTTTAAAAGAAATTGTCATGAGGGGAGCGACCCCTTGGGCAAGGGTTGCTCCTAGGTGGGGCATTTTTTTTTAAGGCCTTTTCTGCCCCCAGGGGGGGCAGAATCCTCTGGGCACCAGGCATATATTTTTTTTTGTTTTCTTTTTGATTTTAGAGGTGGGGAGTGACCCCTTTGGCAAGGGTCGCTCCCATAGGGGGAAATTTATATTTAGACCATTTTATGAGGCCAATCTGCCCCCAAGGGGGACAGAAACCACTAGACACCAGGGAGTTTTTTTTTGTTTGTGTGAATTTCACGCAAGGGGAGCGACCCCTTAGGCAAGGGTCATTCCCCTGGGGGGGGGATTTATTTTGGGCCATTTCTGCCCCCCCGGGGGCAGATCGGCCTATTATTATTAGGCTGATCTGCCCCCAGTGGGGGCAGAAACGTCTAGGAGCCAGGGCTAATTTTTTGTGTTTTTTTTGTTTGTTTGTTTTTTTAGAGATGGGGAACGACCCATTAGGCAAGGGTCACTCCCCTTGGGGGCAAATTGTATTTAGACCATTTCTGCCCCCCTCGGGGGCAGATAAGCCGATTTTAGGTCAATCTGCCCTCAAGGGGGGCAGAAACCACTAGGCACCAGGTATCTTTTTTTGCGCCATCACGCAAGGGGAGCGACCCCGTAGGCTAGGATCGCTCCCCGGGGGGAGGGTGGCGGGGCAAATTTATTTTGGGCCATTTCTGCCCCCCCGGGGGCAGATTGGCCTGTTTTTATTAGGCCGATCTGGCCACAGGGGGGGGCAGAAACCTCTAGGCGCCAGGGCTAATTTTTTTGGGTGTTGTCTTTTGTTTGTTTGTTTTTTTAGAGATGGGGAGCAACTCATTAGGCAAGGGTAGCTCCCCTGGGGGGCAAATTGTATTTAGACCATTTCTGCCCCCCTCGGGGGCAGATCGGCCGATTTTAGGTTAGTCTGCCCCCAAGGGGCAGAAACCACTAGGCACTGGGGATCTTTTTTTGTCACGCAGGGGAAGCGACCCAATAGGCAAGGGTCGCTCCCTGGGAGGATGGGTGGGCAAATTTATTTTAGGCCACTTCTGCCCCCCCTGGGCCGGCAGAGCTAGAGGCCAAAATCCTCAGGTAGGCACTTTGCAAAAAACACCTCTGTTATCGGTGAAAAAATGTGATGTGACCACGTTGTGTTTTGGGCCTTTTCCTTTCGTGGGTGCTAGGCCTACCCACACAAGTGAGGTACCATGTTTATCAGGAGACTTGGGGGAACGGTGGGTGGAAGGAAATTTGTGGCTCCTCTCAGATTCCAGAACTTTCTGTCAGCGAAATGAGAGGAAAAAGTGTTTTCTTTGGTCAAATTGTGGGGTTTGCAAAGGATTCTGGGTAACAGAACCTGGTCAGAGCCCCACAAGTCACCCCCTGATGGATTCCCCTAGGTGTCTAGTTTTTAAAAATGCACTGGTTTGCTAGGTTTCCCCAGGTGCCGGCTGAGCTAGAGGCCAAAATACACAGATACGCACTGTTTTCTGTGAAAAAATGTGATGTGTCCACGTTGTGTTCTAGGCTTTTTCCTTTCGTGGGTGCTAGGCCTACCCACACAAGTGAGGTACCATTTTTATTGGGAGACTTGGGGGAACGCTGGGTGGAAGGAAATATGTGGTTCCTCTCAGATTCCAGAACTTTCTGTCACCGAAATGAAAGGAAAAAGTATTTATTTGGTCAAATTTTGAGGTTTGCAAAGGATTCTCGGTAACAGAACCTGGTCAGAGCCCCACAAGTCACCCCATCTTGGATTCCCCTAGGTGTCTAGTTTTCAAAATTGTGCTGGTTTGCTAGGTTTCCCCAGGTGCCGGCTGAGCTAGAGGCCAAAATCCACAGGTAGGCACTTTGTAAAAAACACCTCTGTTTTCTGTGAAAAAATGTGATGTGTCCACGTTGTGTTTTGGGCCATTTCCTTTCGTGGGCGCTAGGCCTACCCACACAAGTGAGGTTCCATTTTTATTGCGAGACTTGGGGGAACGCTGGGTGGAAGGAAATGTGTGGCTCCTCTCAGATTCCAGAACTTTCTCTCACCGAAATGAGAGGAAAAATTGTTTTTTTGGTCAAATTTTGAGGTTTGCAAAGGATTCTGGGTAACAGAACCTGGTCAGATCCCCACTAGTCACCCCATCTTGGATTCCCCTAGGTGTCTAGCTTTAAAAAATGCGCAGGTTTGCTAGGTTTCCCCAGGTGCCCGCTGAGCTAGAGGCCAAAACCCACAGGTAGGCACTTTGTAAAAAACACCTCTGTTTTCTGTGAAAAAACGTGATGTGTCCATGTTGTGTTTTGGGCCATTTCCTTTTGTGGGCGCTAGGCCTATCCACACAAGTGAGGTACCATTTTTATCAGGAGACTAGGGGAAACGTTGGGTGGAAGGAAATTTGTGGCTCCTCTCAGATTCCAGAACTTTTTGTCACCGAAATGAGAGGAAAAATTGTTTTTTTGGTCAAATTTTGAGGTTTGCAAAGGATTCTGGGTAACAGAACCTGGTCAGATCCCCACTAGTCACCCCATCTTGGATTCCCCTAGGTGTCTAGCTTTAAAAAATGCACTGGTTTGCTAAGTTTCCCCAGGTGCCGACTGAGCTAGAGGCCAAAATCCACAGGTAGGCACTTTGCAAAAAACACCTCTGTTTTCTGTGAAAAAATGTGATGTGTCCATGTTGTGTTTTGAGCCATTTCCTTTTGTGGGCGCTACGCCTACACACCCAAGTGAGGTACCATTTTTATCGGGAGACTTGGGGGAACACAGAATAGCAATACAAGTGTTATTACCCCTTGTCTTTCTCTAGATTTTTTCCTTCCAAGTGTAAGGCAGTGTGTAAAAAAGACATCTATTTGAGAAATGCCCTGTAATTCACATGCTAGTATGGGCACCCCGGAATTCAGAGATGTGCAAATAACCACTGCTTCTCAACACCTTATCTTGTGGCCATTTTGGAAATACAAAGGTTTTCTTGATACCTGTTTTTCACTTTTTATATTTCAGCAAAATAATTGCTGTATACCCGGTATAGAATAAAAACCCATTGCAAGGTGCAGCTCATTTATTTACTCTGGGTACCTAGAGTTCTTGATTAACCTACAAGCCCTATATATCCCCGCAACCAGAAGAGTCCAGCTGATGTAACAGTATATTGCTTTAAAAAATCTGACATCGCAGGAAAAAGTTACAGAGTAAAGCTTGGAGAAAAATTGCTGTTTTTTTCACCTCAATTTCAATTTTTTTATTTTATTTCAGCTGTTATTTTCTGTAGGAAACACTTGTAGGATTTACACAAATGGCCCCTTGCTGAATTTAGAATTTTGTCTACTTTTTAGAAATGTTTAGCTTTCTGGGATCCAGCATAGGTTTCTTACCCATTTTGGTCACTAACTGGAAGGAGGCTGAAAGCACACAAAATAGTAAAAATGAGGTATGTCCCAGTAAAATGTCAAAATTGTATTGAAAAATTGGGTTTTCCAATTCAAGTCTGCCTGTTCCTGAAAGCTGGGAAGATGGTGATCTTTCCACCGCAAACCCTTTGTTGGTGCCATTTTCAGGGAAAAAAACATGATCTGCCTTCTGCAGCCCTTTTTCCCATTTTTTTTTAACAAAACAAAATGTTCACTGTGTTTTGGTTAATTTCTTTGTCTCTTTCAGGGGAACACACAAAGTCTGGGTACCTCTTGAATCCCTAGGGTGTTGGAAAAAAAGGACACAAATTTGGCGTGGGTAGCTTATGTGAACAAAACGTTATGAGGGCCTAAGCGCGAACTGCCCCAAATGGCCAAAAAAAAGGCTCGGCACAGGAGGGGGAAAGGCCTGTCAGCGAAGGGGTTAAAATTTACCAATCAATGAGTGTCTTCGTAATCAGATGGAGATTTAAATATTATTAGAACATTGACTAACAATTTACTAAAGAATTACAGTTGATAAATTCATGAGATTCGAGGTTGAAGGCTGCAGCCCTTATTCCGTGGCTCTCATCCTGTTCACACGAATTTCCATAGTTTGCGAAACATACCACTAATTTTTGATAGATGCTAACACTGATGCATGTTTGTTTTTGTTCTTCAAATTTTCATTTTTATTGATTTTGAGATGTACATAAAGAGCATAGATATTGATCATGATATTTTGAATCCAGAATAGTAATTTCATAATTACTATTAAATAGAAAGTTTACATTTCTTCATTGCAGGACATATTTACATCAGTTTAATAGACACCACCATAGGCACACTGATCTCATCGAGTTTGAACCTAAAATCCAGCATAATTTAATAAGTCTTTATGGGGTTAGGCTTAGTATCATTTCTTAGGTTCCCTTTGATGTAGTTCTCATACCAGCCCCAAACCTGGTAAACCCTTTTGATGGCACCAATTGGTTTGAATATATATTTTCTCATACACCTTCTTAACCATATTAATCTATTGATTAACTGATGGGGCTCTTTATCCTTCAAGTGAGAAATGTCACCAATCTACCCACTAAGAATGCTAAACCTCACAAGTGTTGTGTCAGCTTGGAATCAATTCCAAAATGAATATTTGGGGCTGGCTCGTAAAACAAAAAGAAACAAACATTTGCAATGCATTAGGTCTCACATTTGCTTTAGCTGGAGTTATTGGTGTTGTAAAATGCATAACAGTTTTTTCTTTGGCACAAAAATTGGTCAACCTTGTTGCATAATTTGGTTCTCTCTCCCACATAATTCCAGTGGTCCATGCATGGTATTTTGAATGTACATATGTCCGAGAAAGTTAAGAGGTTGTGCCTGGTTGTGAGGGTTTGATTTTTGTTGTTTGGCACTTCTTGTTTTAGCAAGACGATCAACCATGTTTAAGATTTCAGCTTTCTGAAATTTGGTGAAGTTTGTGATACCAGAGGTAGGTGGAGGCAAGGGCAGTCTGGTGTAGGGATGAGGGTCATGACCATTCTGGTGATGTGCAGCATGCACATGACTGCAACTTCTAATGTTTTCAGATTTGATGTAAATGAGATAGGGCCCGAAGAGTTGCATAAATGCAGTGCATGGCAGGAAGTCATCAAAGGCCATCAGCAAACCAATGGTGTGATCTTCCTTATCCCTGAGACAGGGGTGTGTTAGGGTAGATGGATGGATTGCAAGAGGTTGCATTAATACATTTCATTTAAAGCTAATTGTGAGCTGTGGTGTTTCAGCATGGACGTCTGGTATCCAAACTGATGGAATAACTGTTGCTGTCGGGTATGTTGAACATTGACTGTGTGATACCTTACTACATTTGGATCTCTATGCCTTTGTTTAGAAATGAATACATAATGTTTCCCCCTCCATCTGATGAGGAAAAGGATTATCAGATATTTCAGAATTGGATAAATTACAACATTGTGTGTGCAACAGCTAAAAATAAGTCCAAGGTAGTTCCTGAAATCTGGTATGTTTAGGCTCTCTTCATCCCTTAATCAAAACAAGTTTTTATACCTATTCTAGGCTGACGTTTGTGCCATAGAAAGCTTGTAAATAAGTCAATTATTGTGCACTGTAATGTAAAAAATAAAATGTTAACAAATAGAGAATATGGGCCTCATTATGACCCTGGCGGGCGGCGGAGGCCGCCCGCCAGGATCCCGCCCTCCAAATTACCGCGCCGCGGTCAAAAGACCGCGGCGGGTATTACGAGTTTTCCCCTGGGCTGGCGGGCGGTTCCAGTTAAACCGCCCGCCAGCCCAGGGGAAAACGACCTTCCCACGAGGATGCCGGCTCGTAATCGAGCCGGCGGAGTGGGAAGGTGCGACGGGTGCTACTGCACCCGTCGCGTATTTCACTGTCTGCAAGGCAGACAGTGAAATACATTTTGGGGCCCTCTTACGGGGGCCCCTGCCGTGCCCATGCCATTGGCATGGGCACGGCAGGGGCCCCCAGGGGCCCCGCGACCCCCCCTACCGCCATCCTGTTCATGGCGGCTTTCCCGCCATGAACTGGATGGCGGTAGGGGGGGTCAGAATCCTCATGGCTGCGGAGCGCGCTCCGCAGCCATGGAGGATTCCAATGAGCAGCGGAAAGTCAGCGGGAGACCGCTGACTTTCCGCTTCTGACCGCGGCTGAACCGCCGCGGTCAGAATGCTCATTGGAGCACCGCCAGCCTGTCGGCGGTGCTCCCGTGGTCGGTGGCCCTGGCGGCCACCGGCCGCCAGGGTCAGAATGACTCTCTATGTGTCTTAAGTTCCCCAAAACAAAATTTGCCTGGTGAGAAAGAGCAAACAAATTACTTCATTTAGCCCAAAATAAATATTCTTCTTCTTGAAGGGGGATATAAATTGTTTCAAAATGATAGAAAAAGAGTAGTCATCTACAGCCCAATATTAGTCTGTTTTTGTTGTCTGCATTTTCTATGTTGAGAGGCAAGTATGGATAAGGACTGAGATGTAGAATTTCTTATATGGGTTACACCTAACCAATAATGGTCTAACTTTCTATGCTTCCAGTTTGTTCATATATAATAGTAAATCTTCGAGTTTGCAGAAATAACAAAGAGCAGCAGCTCACTTAGGTAAGCAAAGTCACTGGACCCCATCTCTAGGTCACCGTAGTAGACTGTCTACTAGGATGACATCTCAGTCTGCCAGCTGTCCCCAACACTTCTCAACCATCTTTGACATTTGGGCCAGTTATGGTAGGCTATGCAAGTCTGATCTTTGTGGACTTTTGCAGTATTGACATCATACAAACATTGCACTTGCATTTTCAAAACAAGGTAGTGGTTTTCATTAACGTGCAAGCGTATCCAAAACAAATAAATACACAAACAAATCAAAACAAATTAAAATATGCCCAGTAAATGTGGAGGGTAAAGGTTCACACTCGTCTGTTATCCTGGGATAGAATAACCTTTCAAAATGATGGCATGGTTTTGATTGCATGGATTTTAAGCTTGCAGCAAAGATGCCTGGCGCGCTGCATAAGGAAGTTGTGGTACAGTAGCAGTGGCAGCAGAGCTGCTGGTATTCTCATTACTGAATTAGCACTATCTGTAGCTGCAGGTAAGCAGTAATGAGAGGAACTAAAGGAAATATCTCCTTAGGTTGGATTCCTCTTGTTGCAGAGTAACACAGAGTTGCAGGCAAAATAATGTTTCTCACACTACCTGGCATCCTAAAGATCAGAAATTGCCTATTAGGTAAAGAAAAACATTGGCAACAAAGCCAATGGCTGGAGAGGGTTGATCGACTGACCAGTTGTTTGTATGCTGTACTGAAGAGCTGAACCAATTTCTGAATGATTTGTTGATGAATAACCAAATTGGACTCACCCAAAGCCCATTTTCTCTAAGACATTGCGAAATGTTTTAGAAAACATGAGGCCGGTGAGACAGCTAAAACACCCTCTTGTCCAGACCTAAACACACAGAAATAGACATAACACAGTGAGCAGGAGTGCAGCAGGTCCTTGGCTCACACACATAAAACACGTCACTGGTCAAGAGCATTACTCTATTCTCTGACAGACATGGAGCAAGTGTGGTACTGCAGGACAGGTGCAAGTTTCCTTCAAACATATTGAAAAAGAGTGGTGCTGCAGTACCAGCCAGAGCAAACTTCCTACAAAAATGGAACTATTGTGGCACTGGTCAACACTATTTCGCTTTCCTTAGATAACATGAATAAGCAGTTTGGATAAAACTTGGCAAGGAACATCACTGGGGTTTATGAGTTAAGGCTTGACTCAGGCGCATAGCAAGACTTCCACGCACAATTGAGTGCAGCACCAGACAGGAGTACATGCTTCCCTCTAACCCATAGAACACATACTGATCTTGCAGAAACAATGTAGAAAACCTGGGTTTAATCCCAGCTTAGCCCCTTGACCAAACTGTGTGATCCAAAGCAGTTATTTTATCATGAAAAACATGAGAATATATGGTATAAAAATCTCTTTTGTGTTTGACTTAATGGATTATAATATTGCTCTGTGTCAAATAAGAATGCATCCCACATTTAGGGTGGACATGAAAACTGACTTGCCTCTCACTTCACTAATGGTATTTTTGTCAGGGCAGGGGGTTGCGGCATGAATGTTTCTGAGCTCATGTTTAAAAGCAATCACTTTTTATGAATGTATCTCGAAGCAGTGATTAGGGGCCAGATGTAGGAAGCCGTTTGCATGGTGCAAACTGCGAAAATCGCAGTTTGCGCCATGCAAACGACCTAACGTGATGCACATTCACAAATTGCGAGTCGTTACCGACTCGCAATTTGTGAATGCGACTCCCAAATAGGAAGGGGTGTTCCCTTCCTATTTGCGACTCGCATCGCAATTCAGAATTGCTTTGTGACCGCGAATGCAGTCGCAAAGCAACTCGCAGTTACCACCAGTGTCACACTGGTGGTAACTCATTCGCAAAAGGGAAGGGGTCCCCATGGGACCCCTTCCCCTTTGTGAATGTTGCCCAGACTATTTTTTCAGTGCCTACACTGAAAAAACTATTTTTTTTTCATTTTGCAACTCGTTTTCCTTTAAGGATAACGGGCTGCAGAATGAAAAAAAAAACTGCTTTATTGAAAAAGCAGTCACAGACATGGAGGTCTGCTGACTTCAGCAGGCCACCATGCCTGTGAGTGCAGGGACTCGCTATGGGGTCGCAAAATGCAACCCACCTCATTAATATTGATGAGGTGGGTCTTTGCGACCCCATAGCGAGTCGCAGACAGTGTCTGAGACACCGTTCTGCATCTGATATTGCGACTTGGAAATTGTGAGTCGGACAGACTCGCAATTTCCGAGTCGCAATATCAGAGTTTGCTACATGTGGCCCATGATCAGATAGACTAAAACGATACATTTTTAAAAGAAATATACTTTTTTGTATTTTAAGGATAATGTATTATATTTTTTGCATAATGTTTGTTGCACGATTTCCATGACAAATGTTTCTATGGCTTAGCTCCTGCCTGTGTTCTTAGTCCCACAATAGGCTCTTGAAGTCAAGATAGACACTTGGCTTGGCTTTCTCTGTTAATTTGTTGGCTCGCAATCTTATAATACAAAACTGTGTGCAACAGTAAAGTGTCTTGATTTGTGATATTTTTAAAATCTTTGTTTCCACCGCACTTCAGCATTAGCTTGTTTGTGCTTTCCTAAATATACATTTATTTTTATCGAATTGTACAGTTCATTTATAGGTATTTACATTTTGTTGTGTTAAAAGAAAACGGCAAACTACAGCCTTTCTCTTCATGCACGCCAGATTGTCAAATAGTTTACTTTACAAAATTATCACACGTCGCAGTAAGAGATAGAAAAGTGGGGCGGAGCCGAACGCCGTGGAAGATGGTGGCTCTTTCGTAGAGCCGAACAATACGGGGATAGGAAACCGAGCCAAACGTTGATTTTCCTGCATCACGCTCGTTGGAAATTAGAAAATATCTCATTGGAAAACTGCTGGATTCCACTGGAGCTGAAACCCGCAACTTATTCACTCTACAACTCTTTCAAATTTGAAATCGACGTAAACGAAAGCGACCCGGACCCCGTGGAGAGTTTGATGACACTCCCTTTCATTCGGACGGAATGAAGATGGGGACTCGAATCTAATCTATTTCTCCATTGTTATGTTTTTCAAAGAACAAAACATACTTCCTTGGGAAGCCTAGAAGAAATTATTGATTCCATAAACAAAATTTTCTTCCTTCGATACTTTAAACATGATGTGACTGCGGGCAGAGTAGAGATCTACGGAGTTTGATGACTATCCCTTAACACCAAATGGAACTGAATGGGGAAACGAATCTTCATTTACATGCTCGACGCTACGGCCACTACCGAACAAGATTTAATTTAGTTGGGATCCTATCGGCAGCTGCCAGACCAATAATTTACGGTTTACCTATTCTACAGCTCCTATCATAAACAAAAAAAACACAAAAAGGAGACAAAAGGGAAAAAAAAAATAATAGGAAGTAAAAGCCCATCAAAAAAAAAAATAACGATGTAAATAAAACGGGGGCAATGAAATGGAGGTAAATACTTCATCTTTAATCTTGTCACGTTATAAATCGGCTACTTACATGCCTGAACAACAAGTAAGAGTGCTTTTTATTTAATGATATCGTAAAGATGGGAAATGCTACAAACGTGTGAAGAACTTTCACCACGTATGTTAATGTGCCATAATACGACGTCGGATTTCACGGGAAAAGTAGGCATATAACTGATTGTTACTTGCATATTTCGTCTGCATATGTTAAACATTGACCCCACTTCACGATGTTCAATAATCTTACATATTATATTAAGTCTTGTTTAATGGGGTCTGCAACTAAACTATTTTAAAACTCTGTTTTGAGTGATCTTACTATTCTACCTCACTGCATACCTCTAGGAACAAAAAAAATTTCAACAAATTTGAATGCTTAATATCAGAGCACATCGTAATAATTAAAACAAAAATGACTATGACATGTTCGTCATAATAATAGCGTTCTACAAGACTTTGGGGGTCATTGCGACCTCGGCGGTCTTTGAAAAAGACCGCTGAGGCAGCGGGAGACAGAATACCGCCATTGCCAGCGGTATTCCTGTCTCCCTATTATGACATTTCCACTGGGCCAGCGGCAATGTCACATCAACATTGCAGACGGCTTGTAATAGAGCTGGCGGCAATGCTGATGTGCAGCGGGTGCAGTAGCACCCGTCGCGCATTTCACTGCCCGAAATTCGGGCAGTGAAATGCGCGACGGGGCTATGCCTGGGGGCTCCTGCACTGCCCATGCCAAGTGCATGGGCAGTGCAGGGGCCCCCAGAGGCACCCCAAGTCCCATTACCGCCAGCCTTTCAATGGCGGTGTGTACCGCCACGGACAGGCTGGCGGTCGGGGACTCATAATCCCCAGGGCAGTGGTGCTTGCACCGCTGCCCTGGGGATTATGACCGCCAGGCGGAATCCTGGCGGTATAATGGAGGGGCCGGCAGTATGGCCGTGGCAATTCCACCACGGTCATAATTGCTGGCGGAACACCGCCAGCCTTTTGGCGGTGTTACCGCCAACTTACCGCCAGCCACCAGGGTAGTTATGACCCCCTTTGTCTTTACAAGACTGAGGTAACTGATGCATGTAAAATTCAAGAAAGATTCTGAGCATTATATTACTTCTTCATCAAAATAGTTCTTCAACTAGTTTTTTGTATAGGCTTTATACTGGTAATACCACTTTTCAAATCAATGTAAACGAAATCCTGGAAGATAATTGATGTCTACTACATCAGACCCTAAAGCTGTCCGTCAACTCTCATACAGTGCAGCCTTGCAACTCACACCGGCCGTTGTCAATCCCCACTACAAAATGGCTGAATCTATTGACTCGCCTTCAACAGCTATGGATACTATCCTAAAAGAACTTATAGCCATAAAATCTTCCATTACCTCCTTGGAAAACACAGTGTCTGCTAATACTACGGAAGTCCAGGGCCTGAGGGGTGAAGTTGTTAATTTTCAATCTCATATGCAATCCATGGACATTCGAATTACAGACATAGAAACGCGCATTAATAAAACACCTGATACTAGCCAAGATGTTTGGTATTTACAGCAAAAAAATAGTTGATTTAGAAGATCGGAGTAGAAGGAATAATCTCAGAGTTACAGGTCTTCCGGAACAAATAGAGAAAGACAATATTCTAGACTTTCTGACCACTCTTCTCCCAACACTAACGAACACCACTTTTGATATGCCATTAGAATTTCAGAGGGCTCATCGTATACGCTCATGTGACACAAATCAATGCACGAGACCTAGACATATCTTAGCTTGCTGTTTACGCCACCAAAAGCCTGTCAAATTATTATGGCTGCTAAAAAACATGGTCCAAATGAATATGAATCCTCTCAGGTAATAATCACAGCAGACTTCTCCCCATCTACAAATATCAAAAGGAAACAATTTTTAAATCTTCGTCATAGATTAAAGAAAAGAGATATTAGTTATGGTCTTTTGGACCCAGCTACAATGATTGTGACTTTTCAAGGGAAAACCAAAGAATACTCAGATCCCCATGACTTGGAATCTTTTTTGAATGACTTAGATGATAAAGATTCTGAAATGGAACATAAGACCTCCTCCCCTTAAGCAAGTAGAGACTCCTCATCTTCTGTTCCCCCAGAGGACGTAAATCAGGGCGAATGGGAGACTGTTCATCGACAATGGGCTCACGGTGGTAAATTTAAAACATGGAAGAAATATCACCCAAGAGATAAATCTCGATCTCCTTTAAAAACCTGAGTAAAATTGATATGTCAATCATAGATGTTATTGCTTTACTTATGATGCAGGATAATACATATACTATATTTGCAACAGCTTTATTTTTCCTCTTCTCTAGTCCCTCTTCGTGGCTTCTAGCTTTTGTTCCCAGATAAAAGTTCAGTTGTTAAGTGTACAAAATTGTCTTAGCACTTGTATTGGACAATTTATTTGATATCTGACAATTTTTGAAAAAGTAATACTTTCCTATTATCACATTGTCATAAATATCACATTGGTTTAAGAGCTCGAATAACATATACTTAAATATTTTCATATTTGAAATTTTTCAATTTACTAGTTTCCTAAATGTTTTATTTTCATTCTCTTTCATTCTCTTTCTTATCCATTCTTCTGTATTCTCTTTTTTCTTTTTATGTCTTCTAACAAGTTAAAACCTTTAAATGTTATATCTTTAAATGTTAATGGTTTGACACATTTTATTAAGAGAATGAAGATAATTAGCTTTCTTGGACAACAAAAACCAGATATTGCTTTATTACAAGAAACACACCTTAATGAATCTGAAAGTGAAAACTACAGAGAGACTGGATTGGTCAAGTTATACATGCTAGCATAATGCAAACTAATTCTACTAATGTTGACACACCTATTAGGAAATGTGGAGTGGCTATTCTTTTTCATAAAAATCTGCCATACAAAATTATTCAAACATGGTTGGATGTTGAAGATAGATATGCCTTTGTTAAAGTTTGTATTAGAAATACTTACATGATCATAGGCTCGATCTATGCACCCACTGATTCCAAAACGATATTTATCTCAAAGATTAATAGTTTAATATCTTCCTTTGGTTCCACAAAAGTTCTGATTGGCGGTGATTGGAATGTTACTATAGACCCCTTCATTGATAGATCTGGTAAGCCAGATAGTCATCATTCAACTGATCAATACATCTTAAAAGATCTTATAGATGACTTTGCACTACAAGAACCATGGTGTTTGTTACACCCAGATGATAGAGATTATACTTTTACATGATGTGGACACTCAATTCGTTCCAGAATAGATTACTTTCTAACCTCATCTGCAATGATAAAATCCATACCACATGCAGGAATTATCCCTTGTAGTCTTTCTGATCATGATTTAATAGACTTGCATATCAATATCGGATTAACGCAGCCTCCTATAGCTACCTGGAGATTTAATACTTCCTCGTATAAGACGCCACAAGCCAAATTGAATCTATGCCACCATGTTGATCAATTCCTTGCAGAGAATAGAGATTCTGTTACAGATGCTAGCGTATTATGTGGGGCAGGTAAGGCAGTCATTAGAGGACTACTTATGAGAGATTCCTATCTCCTTAAAAACAAATTGAATGAAGAGAGGATCTCATTGGAAAAAGAAGTTCTATCAATTTCAAAAGATTATACTAAATCTGAATCACCTGAAATTTTAAAAAACTACTATCAGTCAAATTTAGGCTTAATAATTTTATACCTCCCAGGCTGAAAAATGTTTATTTCTAATTCAACAACGTCATTATGAGAGGGGGGAGAAAGCGGGACGCCTTTTGGCCTATCAATTACGCCAGCAAGAATCATCCAGAACGATAGCTGCTATTAGGAACTCTTCAAATTATTTATTTACTTTACCCACAGACATTGTTACACAATTCCAAGCCTACTACGAAACACTTTACACGTCACTGAATTGTGAAGATACAAAGGTAGAAGATTAATTTTTTACTAATTTGAAGATACCAAGATTAACTCAAGAACAGAAACTAAGATTAGAAGGACATATAATGACGGAGGAGATTGCAAAAGCCATTGATTGTTTGGCTACAAACAAGGACCCTGGAGAGGACGGTTTCCCCATCGAATTTTATAAAATTACAAAAGACCATATTATTCCAATATTACAATCTTTCTTTAATGAAGCCTTTGAAAAGGGTCAATTTACACCAGAATTTTTAAGAGCACGTATTGCTGTAATTCTTAAACCTGATAAGGATCCTTTGGAATGCTCTAGCTATAGACCTATATCTTTAATAAATTCCGATATTAAAATTCTGGCTGAAATATTAGCGATGAGGTTAAATTCAGTTGTTCTGACGCTCATCCACCCTTCTCAAGTAGGTTTTGTCCCTTCTCGGTCCTCTTCCAACCACCTCCGAACAATACTACACCTATTATGGCAACAACGTAAAATCGATGAAGTGCAGAAAAGGCATTTGATAGAGTAAAGTGGGGATATTTATTCCGAACTATGAATAGAATGGGTATTGGTACAGATGTTATCACTCTGATAAAGGGAATGTATTATTCTCCTACTGCTGCGATTACTTGCAATGGTTTTACTTCCCCCTATTTTAATGTCCTGCGCGGGACTCAACAAGGACGTCCTCTTTCCCCTTTGTTATTCCTTATTGCACTAGAATCTTTGGCCATTGCAATAAGACAAAATGTTAGTATAAAAGGCATTGTTACTTCATCGGGAGAGGTTAAAACTTTCCATTATGCCGACGATATTTTGCTTACACTGTCTAACCCGCACTCCTCAGATACAACTCTGATAATCTATTAGATCAATTTTTGACGTTCTCTGGATATAAGATTAATTGGTCTAAGTGTGAAGCCTTACCAATGCATAACACTACCACTTCAACCGTATTAAGGGATTTCTCCTTTAAATGGAAATCATCTTATTTGAAATATCTTGGGATTCTACTTAATACAGGATTGAAAAATATCATGATGGACAATTTGAACCCCATTATAGAAAAACTTAAAAGACACTTTATTAGATGGACTCAACTGAATCTCTCATTATGGGGTAGAGTACAGATTATTAAAATGAATACAATCCAGAAATTTAATTATGTTTTCAGCATGTTATCACTACCTATTACGTCCACCTTTTTAAAAAATACAACGTCTTTGATAACCGGTTTTATTTGGGAGGGGAAAAACCCTCGTATTAGTAGTTCAAAATAACATTCCTCTTCCTTAAAAGGACGTCTTAGACTTCCACATTTAGAAACGTATTGGATAGCACAACAATTATCACACTCAACTTCTATGATATCCATGAATGATACCACACCTATATGGGTAAAACTTGAACAATTTCTTCTGAAGACTAATACCCCCATGGCTATTTATTATACTAAATGCCCAAAATTCTCGCAATTTTCCAACCCAGTCATTTATTCCTCCCAAATAGCCTGGCAAAAAACACATAAAGTTATAAACTGTAACACTCGTATACACTTAAATGCCCCACTATGGAATAATTCGGCAATTATGTATAAAGGTAGAGAACCTAATTGGTGTGCTTGGAAACATCGCAAAATTAATATTCTATCTGATTTATATACACAAAATAATTCTTTTAAATCATTTTCACAATTACAAGAAACATATAAACTCACGTTATCACAATTTAATAATTATGTATTACTGACGTCAATTCTAAATTCTATAACAAATTTGATTACAGACTCTATGTTACATTCATCCATCGTTCGGCATATACATATGTGGAGAAATTTCAAAGGTATGGTATCTGGCTTATATTCTATATTAATTGACAAACTTTTTTCAGACAATACATCAAGATACTTAAAACTATGGTGGTCTACGAGACTTAATATTACTTACTCAGATAAGGAATGGTCTAACGTTATGGAAAATCATAATCAAGGACTTCGTGATGTGCGACTGAAATTTAATTATTTCACAATTTTACATAGATGGCATTGGTCACCATCCAAACTATACTCTGCTAAACTAAATACTAATTCTGATTGCTGGAGATGCCACCAACCCAATTGTGATATTGTACATATCTTATGGGAATGTTCTGACATACAGCAATTTTGGATACAAATATCACAATATTTGAGGAAAGTTGTTCCCAATATTCCTTCTCAATCTCCTCGCTTATTTCTACTACATGATCTATATGGTTTAGGTACGGTCTCTTCACAGTTATTCAGATGGCTCTCTACAGCGATTAGCGTAGCTAAAGTTAACATACTACGTTTTTGGAAATCGAATGTTTTACCAACTGTCCAATCCTGGTTAAAAGACATGCTTGAAATTGCTCAATTCGAAAGAATGATACATAAATTAAATGATAATTTCCAACAATTTGACCACATATGGAATGTATTCTTAAATATTTGAACTTTCCTTCTTTTCTTTTTCTCTCTAATCCTATTGATGTACAATAAGAATAATATATTTTTGTCATTATTCTTATCCTTAATACATTCCTTTATTGTTGATATATATTATTCCTGGTTTAATTGCTTGTCATCTTTTTCTTATTTCGTGTTTTCTCTCTTCTAATTGTGTGATAAGTTTATATATTATAATTCAATAGTGAAATGTTTAATATCCTATGATAATATATTTTATGTTTGTTATTCTCTTTTTTAGACCGTATTTAAAAAATGTATATTCATTGTATATTTTATGCTCTAAATGGATATTCTGTATTGTTCTATTTTTCCTTTTTATTGTAGTTATAAAAATGTAATAAAGGATTGATAAAAAAAAAGAGATAGAAAAGTAAACCACAGTCTTTATGTTAAAAAAATAAGAGGCACTTTTTCAGACTAGACCGGTATTTGACCTCTGTCTTTCAACTCACAGCAAAAATACCAAGGTGAAAACAAAAGGCAGGGGCCCTCTGAGTGCATTTCACTGGCCGCACCACTGGTTGCTACGAGTTTGACCAAGAGGCGACACATAGCATTTATAAAGATCACAGTAAATAAATAATTAAAAGCTGGCTAATCGCATGGTTTCATGAATGGCTGAGAGGAATGAAATACACATACACGTTCACTATCAATGGAGTTGTAACTGTGAGTCATGACACGTTCTTATTTACTGGACCAGACATTCCATATGAACATATTTCTTCAGGCCGTGCATTTGACTGTTGTGTTGTATAAGATGCCTCTGTGGGGTGCCAGTGCGGAGTTTAGCGCGCTTCCAACTGTGGTGCCACTGCTCTGCTTTATATTAGAGCTTCATATGACATACTCAGGTGCCCAAGAGCAGCAGGTGTATCCACTCTGCAACTTCAGTGAAAGGTAGGCAGCAGGAGTGCATCATTCGCGTTTCCACTGAATGACTAGAGCCGCCAGCTGTTCTAAAGACTCTTTAGCAGCAGAAGCATACCTTCTGCACTTCTAGTGAAGGGCAAGATTGACAAGCCGCCCCAGTGCCTGTAAAGCAGTAGGAGGCATCTCTCCACACGTCAACATTTGGGGTGAGAGCAGCAGTACAACCTGGAATGTCTCCATTCTCACTCCATTCTAATTTGCGCTTCTGATTTTGTACCTGGTGTTTGGTAAGCCATGCTCCAGATTTTGTAAACATTTCAAATACGGCCCCATCATCAATGCACTCACTCATTTATCATTCCTAGCACTCACTTAGTCGTCCATATATCCATTGCCTCTGGCAGTCACCCAACCATTCATTCACTCAATACAGTCATACAAACATTAGCTCACCAACCAATTCGATAACTAATTTAATTTACAAAAAGCTATACCTTTTGGCTTTCTGAGTGATTTTTATGTGTGTTGTACTGTGTAACGCCTCATGTTATTTTTAGACACACCAAAACTCCACCCTCTCTTTTCTTGCATTCTATAAAGTGGACACATTTTAAGTGCAGCTCTTAGATGGTGTTGTCTCTGTCCTCCAGACTACACATAAAGGGAAAACATGTTTACTGTAGGATTTCACTTACCTCCATTAATGGAAAAACCTTTGTAATTTTCCACAAATTCATAATTTACTCGATCATCTATGTCACGATCAGTTGCTCGTAATTCATATATTACTTTTCCTGATGGGAGATTTTCTACAAATGTGATTCGATTTGTCGGTATATTCCTTTTGTGATAGGAGAATGGAAAATACGTTAAGGAATTGCCCGCTAATAAAATAGTCTTACTGTACAGTACGAAATCTGCCTCTGAAAAGATGTGCCAGGAACAACAGAATAAAAAGACGACTCAACCGTGGATCTACTGATAGAAACATGAAAAATGCAACACCTATTGGTGCATTCCCATAGATCATGAAATACACCTCTCTTTGGCATTACACAGCAGCAGAAACAAAGTGCTGCATTAAAAAAGTGTAATGATGAATGAATCATCGCAAGCTTATAACCTCTCAGTACATCGATCACACTCATAATAAGTAGAGGGGGTCCAAGCAAACTTCCATATGGCAACATCTTTAAAAAGTGCTTGTGCACCTACCATGAGGTAGGAATTGTTACCAGCATCTAACGGGAATGATGCAAATAACTGTAAAAAAGGCTTTACTCATCAACATCACATAAACGTCCATCAGAATGGCTTGCACACATCAACATACATTTATACACAAGATGTCCTATACATTAGAATCTTGGTTGCACACAGAGTATTTCCACTCAACGCTAAGTAACGCATGAACCTTGAAACTCCTTGTCCCTTATGTTGTTGATCTTAGGTATGGTCTTTTGCCAGCTTTTCAGATTTAGCGATTTGTGTGGAACACAACTCTTAATTTCGTTAAAACAGAAATTGAGCAAAGAGCCGATAGTCCTAGTAAGGACAGAGCCATGGTCGCTCTTTAAAATATCTATAATTCACATTGACATATTTTTGTTAATAGAAATGTCAGTGACAAGAATGGCTGCAAGGTCTGCACAGAGGCTCCTGGTAGGGGTTCTATAAATGCTAGTCTGGATTTAGAAGCCTAAAGGCAGCAAATGTGTACAGAATTTAGGGACCTGGATGAAGGGTACCATGCTGTCCCGATTCTCTAAGATTTATTACTAGACTAAAGTACCTTGGACCACATTGTCCTAATGAGGTGACTAAACATATTGGTAAAAGTGCCACTGATTGCTCGGTTAACAAGTGAGGTATAATTTTCGGAATATCGAATAATTGCCCTTTGTCAAGTCTAAGAATGGGTAAGATAGAATTTAATTAGCCGTTCTGGTGCCAAAGCTGTACTTCCAGTGCTAGGTAAACCACATGGTAATATAAATATTCTGGACAGCGACAACAGAATCATGAAAATATAGAAACGTATACATTACTTTCAGCTCAGTGCAGTACGTCTTTCCCAAGGTCAATGCAATCAACAATTGTCATTCTGTCCATGCGTCGTAAACATAAGCATTTGAATGTAACGTATAGAAATTTAGGCAATAGGATAAGTCCTCACTTTGAAGAGGAAAGGTCACATTGCACCTGAATTATAACACTCTATTGGTTTCCTGTGAGATCTGTAGCTAATTTTAAGGTTCTATGCACTATGCACCATGTAACATGCATATGCCCACTACAACAAGGTCCTAAATTACATATTGTCAAAAATACCTCAAATTTACAAATCTGCAGACCATTTACCAACAAAAATCCACACGATGAAACATGAAGGGTGCCCCTGGATGCACAGCATCTTTTTCTATGGAATGACCCCAGTATAGCCTTGATAATCTAACCTATCATTCTTCAGAAGGACGTTGGAAACTGAACTTAATGACATTTTCTTGAGGGTGTGCAAAATGCTTAGGGGCATATTTATACTCCGTTTGCGCCGGAATTGCGTCGTTTTTTTTGACGCAATTTCGACGCAAAACTAACTCCATATTTATACTTTGGCGTTAGACGCGTCTAGCGCCACAGTCCATGGAGTTTGCGTCATTTTTTAGCGTGGACACCTACTTTGCGTTAATGAGATGCAAGGTAGGCGTTCACGTCTAAAAAATCGACTCCGAGGCATGTGCGTCGGATTTATACTCCCAGGCAAAATTCACGCCCGGGAGTGGGCGGGTCAAAAAATATGAGGTACGGCCGCTTTTGCGCCGTTTTTTAGCACCTGCAAAAGGCAGGCGTTAAGGGACCTGTGGGCTCTGAAGGAGCCCAGAGGTGCCCTTCCATGCCCCCGGGGACCCCCCCTGTCACCCTTGCCCACCCCAGGAGGACACCCAAGGCTGGAGGGACCCATCCCAGGGACATTAAGGTAAGTTCAGGTAAGTGTTTTTTTTTTTTTTTTTTTGTGGCATAGGGGGGCCTGATTTGTGCCCCCCTACATGCCACTATGCCCAATGACCATGCCCAGGGGACAGAAGTCCCCTGGGCATGGCCATTGGGCAAGGGGGCATGACTCCTGTCTTTGCTAAGACAGGAGTTATTTCTATGGGGGTTGGGAGTGAAAAAAAATGGCGCAAATCGGGTTGAGGCGAAAAAATTGCCTCAACCCGACTTGCCCCATTTCTTGACGCCCAAGCCCCATATCCCCCTACGCCGGCGCTGCCTGGTGTACGTCGTTTTTTTCCACGCACACCAGGCAGCGCCGGTGGCTAACGCCGGCTAACGCCGGCTAACGTCATTGATTAAATACGGCGCCCGCATGGCGCTTCAGAATGGCGTTAGCTGGAGCTAATTCTTTTAACGCAAAACTGCGTTAGCGCAGTTTTGTGTCAAAAAGTATAAATATGGCCCTTAATTTTTTCATGAAGCTTCACAAAATTCAATTACAGTAAATGGCACTTAAAGAGCGAAATCTGTTTTTTTTGGTATCTTGCTTGACTTTTTTTAAGGACACACGCATTTCATGTTAAAAAGTCACACCAGATACCATCTGGAAAACTTATTTGAGCAGAAAATATCTCTTGTTTCTTTTATAATCATGTAAAAACAATCTCCAGTGGTATATCACAAGACATTTTAAGAATTTTGGGAATTTCACAGGTTAGCAAACACTAGTGTTTACTATTGGTGAACGACAAATAGCTAACAGTGACAGAATCCAATTATAAACAGTCCACAAAATCTGTTGTATACAATTCCATGGTGTTGGACATGGCCCTCTCTATAGGGTCACCCCAGAATGTTAGCCTTCACCACCTGTTTTACTGAATTTGTTTTTGTTGGCTTTAGGACTTTATGCACTGTATAACTGCTAGCCAGTGCTAAAGTGCTTGTGGTCTTTCCTTTACACATGGCAAAATCAGCTTATACTCAATTTGAACATTTCATTTATGTCTGCATTCTACGTAGGAAGGCATGAATTGCGATTATGAGGATAACGAAACACAGCGTTATTGCATCAGTGACCAAAAGAATGAAACATAAAAGAGCCCCACTATATTGTCTTGGTAGTATGCCTAACATCCCTGCCTAAACTACTAAGTTTCTAAATAAGAGTAGGTAGCAGTGGTAGCCCTAATCTACCCTTCTGGTCCCGGGAAAGAAAGCCTAACCCCATACCTGTGAGGAAGCAAAGAAGAGATATGTTAGTCTACTGAGGGTCCTCCCAAATAGACGAAGAAGAACCAAAAGGTTTTGGCAGAAACTGCGACGATGTGCAGCATGAGATGAGAAACCGACAAGGAATGTCTCCTCTAAGATGATGTAGGCAATGTGATGTTTTATAATAACATATCTGTTATTCTAAGAACTGCCCTGATATGACAACACATATTGTTCTGTGAACTGTAGACAATGTTCCCTTTGGACCAGCAATACCCGGTAAACATCATGTGCAGCTGAGGGTTGAGCAGAGGATGAATATGCCATGCAAAGAAATGAATAACAGATTCTGCAAGGAAGGACAACTGATAAAAGGTGTAAAAAAACAAATCAACTAAAACAAAGCTTTGCTAAAATAATAAAAGGAATAAAAGTGAAATGTAACTAGGTAAAAGGGCACAGGCATCAGGCCTAGAGCTAAATACTGTGCAGTGTAAAATGCTAAAACAACCTCTCAACACCCTCCCAACTGTTGTTTCAAGGGTTCAGAGGTCTATAATAAAACCCAATACTAAAATCACCTATCCTGCGTTAGTTATTAAAAGTAAGCTCAAATGCAGTGAATGAGATTAAGGGGGTCATTCTAACCCTGGCGGTCGGTGATAAAGCGGCGGCCAACCCGCCAACAGGCCGGCAGTCGAAAAAATTGAATTCTGACCCTGGCGGGAACCGCCAACACAGCCCGCCGCATTAACACTCCGACCGCCACGGCGGTACAGACAAACAGCGCGGCGGTCACCGCCAACAGGCAGGCGGAGGACAATGTACCGCCCACACTATCATAACTCACCAATCCGCCACCTTTTCCGGGGCGGGAGCCCCGCCGATAAAAACACGGCGGAAACAGACCACGAATGGGAAAACGCTCACCAAAACACACTCCACGAGTACGGAGGACAGCATGGAACCCGAATTAAACATCCTACCTGCTCTCGTCTACCTTCTCATCTACCACGAGTACGAATGCCGGCGCAGACGACAACGGTGAGTACTGCACCTACGACACACGGGAGGGGGGAGGAGGAAAGGTCACGGCCACACACATATGCGACCCCCACCCCCCCAAACTATGTACACACCAATGCAGAGCAACAATGCACAGTGACACCACCCAAACCCCCCTGAAAAATGCAAAGACATAATTAAATTGTGAAGAAAAATTTATGTAAAAAATAGGCTCTGATAAATATAGGTCAACTATGCAAAATATCCATACCAAAATAATACTATATACACTGCCATGGAGAACCGAGGCAATTAGTCCTGTACATCAAAATTAAATAGAATAGTCCGTGGGCCACAGTGTAGCGACACAAGGGCAAAGCCCACACAGGAGACCTGAGTCCTTTGGAGAGAACACTGCAGGGGCATCTGATGAAAAAACTACAGGTACCTCAGGGGGAAGGGAAGGGGGGGGCACCACAGCCACATGAGTCCACGACGCCAGATCCACGAAGGGGCCACCATGCCCACTGTGCCATCCTGGGGAGTGCAAAGCCACAGTCTCTCAAGTCTCTACAGTGGGTGGGCTGCCCACTGTGCCATCCTGGAGAGTGCAAAGCCACAGTCTCTCAAGTCTCTACAGTGGGTTGGCTGCCCACTGTGCCATCCTGGGGAGTGCAAAGCCACAGTCTCTCAAGTCTCTACAGTGGGTGGGCTGCCCACTGTGCCATCCTGGGGAGTGCAAAGCCACAGTCTCTCAAGTCTCTACAGTGGGTGGGCTGCCCACTGTGCCATCCTGGGGAGTGCAAAGCCACAGTCTCTCAAGTCTCTACAGTGGGTGGGTTGCCCACTGTGCCATCCTGGGGAGTGCAAAGCCACAGTCTCTCAAGTCTCTACAGTGGGTGGGCTGCCCACTGTGCCATCCTGGGGAGTGCAAAGCCACAGTCCATCAGGTGGATGACAGTCTCCACTGGTCAAGGAGGAGGCATGGTGGGCACAGTGAACCATAAACGGTGCTTGACAGGAAGGGCCCAGCGGAGCGGTGCTTGAGACAGCGGGGCCCAGCGGAGCGGTGCTTGACAGGAAGGGCCCAGCGGAGCGGTGCTTGACAGGAAGGGCCCAGTGGAGCGGTGCTTGAGACGGCGGGGCCCAGCGGAGCGGTGCTTGACAGGAAGGGCCCAGCGGAGCGGTGCTTGACAGGAAGGGCCCAGCGGAGCGGTGCTTGAGATGGCGGGGCCCAGCGGAGCGGTGCTTGACAGGAAGGGCCCAGCGGAGCGGTGCCTGAGACGGCGGGGCCCAGCGGAGCGGTGCTTGAGACGGCGGTGCCCAGCGGAGCGGTGCTTGAGACGGCGGTGCCCAGCGGAGCGGTGCTTGAGACGGCGGTGCCCAGCGGAGCGGTGCTTGACAGGAAGGGCCCAGCGGAGCGGTGCTTGAGACGGCGGGGCCCTGTTCAGCGGTGCCTATCTTCACGGCGGGGCCCTGTTCAGCGGTGCTCTTCTGCACGGCGGGCCCTCTTCAGCGGTGCTCTTCTGCACGGCAGGGCCCTGTTCAGTGGTGCCTATCTTCCCGGCGGGGCCCTCTTCAGCTGTGCCTATCTTCACGGCGGGGCCCTGTTCAGCGGTGCTCTTCTGCACGGCGGGGCCCTCTTCAGCGGTGCCTATCTTCACGGCGGGGCCCTGTTCAGCGGTGCTCTTCTGCACGGCGGGCCCTCTTCAGCGGTGCTCTTCTGCACGGCGGGGCCCTGTTCAGCGGGGCCTATCTTCACGGCGGGCCCTCTTCAGCGGTGCCTATCTTCACGGCGGGGCCCTGTTCAGCGGTGCTCTTCTGCACGGCGGGCCCTCTTCAGCGGTGCTCTTCTGCACGGCGGGGCCCTGTTCAGCGGTGCCTATCTTCACGGCGGGGCCCTCTTCAGCGGTGCCTATCTTCACGGCGGGGCCCTGTTCAGCAGTGCTCTTCTGCACGGCGGGGCCCTCTTCAGCGGTGCCTATCTTCACGGCGGGGCCCTGTTCAGCAGTGCTCTTCTGCATGGCGGGCCCTCTTCAGCGGTGCTCTTCTGCACGGCGGGGCCCTGTTCAGCGGTGCCTATCTTCACGGCGGGGCCCTCTTCAGCGGTGCCTATCTTCACGGCGGGGCCCTGTTCAGCGGTGCTCTTCTGCACGGCGGGCCCTCTTCAGCGGTGCTCTTCTGCACGGCGGGGCCCTGTTCAGCGGTGCCTATCTTCACGGCGGGGCCCTCTTCAGCGGTGCCTATCTTCACGGCGGGGCCCTGTTCAGCGGTGCTCTTCTGCACGGCGGGGCCCTCTTCAGCGGTGCCTATCTTCACGGCGGGGCCCTGTTCAGCGGTGCTCTTCTGCATGGCGGGCCCTCTTCAGCGGTGCTCTTCTGCACGGCGGGGCCCTGTTCAGCGGTGCCTATCTTCACGGCGGGGCCCTCTTCAGCGGTGCCTATCTTCACGGCGGGGCCCTGTTCAGCGGTGCTCTTCTGCACGGCAGGCCCTGTTCAGCGGTGCTCATCCAGTAATTCAAGGAAGCCAGACCTGGGCTGGACTCCCTGCTCAGTCGCCCTCCGACCGTGATGTTTCTGGACCCTTCGGTGACGGAGTCCTGGGCCCTTTGGTGTCCTCCCTTACAGCTGGGATGTGGCATGTGGGGCCCACCTGCTCCGCGCTCCTGCTGGCTGACTTCTCCGCCCTGCTGCCCTTTCGCTCCTTAGATGGGGCTCTCAGGCCCTTGCCTCCCCTAGATGTTGTGGCTGGTGAAGTGGGCGAACTTTGCTCCTTGGGGGCAGCCGTGTCAGTCCTCGCACGGCGGCCCTTTTGTTTCCTGGTCCTCTTGCCTGGGGGGGGGCTGGATGTGTCCTTGCTGCTGATTGAGGTGTCACTGCTGGCAAAGGGTGGACTCCAGAACCCATGCACAACAGTGACACTCAAAGCTGGGCTGGTGGTGGCTGAGGTGCTCTTGGGACTCTTTGCAGATGGAGGGGGTGGGTCATCGGAGGGAAAGAGGTTAAGATTAGCCAGGAAAACTTTTTTAGGGCCAAGGTAAAGGGTAGGAGAAGTGGTGATGGGAGTGGAGGAAGAGGATGTGGTTGTAGGAGAGTCAGGTGTGCTGTCATTGGGTGAAGGTGCTGGTGCTGTAGGCTGTCGTGAGGTGGATGTCTGTTGGGTGGGTGGCTGCCTGCGTTTGTGTGTCTTGGAAGAGGGGGTGACAGACACAGTGGGAGAGGACACAGGGGACGTGTAAATGGCAGTGGGGGTGGTGACTGCACGCGTGCGGACTGTACTGGAGGGTGTGGTGGTGATGGAAGCACTGGCTGATGTTGGTGTGCATGCAGGTGTGAGTGTAGACGTCACAGGGAGGGAGGAGGGAGACGAGGAGGAGGGGGACACAGAGGTGGTAGTGACTGTTGGAATGTCTGCATCTGGGTGTTGCTTGGGTGAGTGTTTGTGGGATCTGTGGTGCTTGTGTCTGGATGAGCTGCCCTTGGGTGTTGAGGTGTGTGCAGGCTGGTCAGATGGTGTGGATGGGATAGGCTGAGGAACAGGAGACAGAGACAGGCTGGAGGCAGTCAGAAGAGGGAGGCTGGAAACAGGGACAATGGCTGCCGTCAGTGCTGAGGCCAGAGCATTGAACGATCGTTGATGGGCAGTCTGACCCGAATGAATGCCCTCCAGGTAGGCATTGCTCCGATGCACCTCCCTTTCTACCCCCTGGATGGCATTCAAAAGGGTAGTCTGCCCA
Source organism: Pleurodeles waltl (assembly GCF_031143425.1). Lineage (NCBI taxonomy): Eukaryota > Metazoa > Chordata > Amphibia > Caudata > Salamandridae > Pleurodeles > Pleurodeles waltl. The sequence continues at coordinate 430,984,602 of NC_090442.1, forward strand.
ACAATGAGCGTCCTCAGGAGGTCACTGAGCTCCGCACTGAGGGCAGCAGGGGTGACAGGGGCAGGGGCTGAGGTGCCTGGGGCGAAGGAGACGCCCGCCTTCCTGGGCGAGCGGGCACGGAGCATAGGTTGAGGGGCTGCAGGGAGGGCGGGGCTGGTGCGCTGGGTGGAGGCTGTACCTGTAGAGGCGGGGGGCACGGATGTTGCCGCCACCGCTAGGGAGCACCCATCCGAGGACGTGTCTGTGTCGCTGGTCTCACCACCGGTCCCCGTTGTGGTGCTCCCCTCGCCCTCCGGATCACTGGTGCCCTCGGTGTCTGTTCCTGGGCCCACAGGGGCCTTGTGACTTGCAGCTCCCTCGTGCTCCGATGCCAAATCTCCTCCACCTGATGATGCTAATGCACACATGCACAAGAAGATGAAGAAGAAGGGTGGGGGGAGAAAAAAGAAGACCAGGTTGAGTGCATGCAATGTCAACACCGTTGGCGGAGAGGACAGACACAGGAGCCTCATGCACTAAGCCGCGCATTCGGGGTACACTACTCAGTACTTCTGACTAGGACAACAGGTCTAGAGACGACAAACGCGCACATGTGTGAGGCTGGACCATCAATAACTGTACTTGTGACCCTACAGAGGTGGGGGCCGGGAGCACAGGGCCATGCCTAAGGGAGAGGACTACACTACAGAAAGCGCCCTGGCCTAATGTCACCCACAACCCTCCTCCCCCACCCAGACGCCTCCACTGTGCAGAAAGATAGCAGAATGTGCTGATACTCACCCCCTTGTGTCTGCTGTGATGTCCTCAAGCACCCATCCAAATCAGGGTAGGCCACCGCCAGGATCCGGGACATCAGGGGGGTCAGGGTACGACTGGCACCCCTCCTAGGTTGGGAGGCCATCCCCAGCAGTGACTCGGCGGTCTTCCTGGTCCCGCGGCGGATGTCCTCCCACCTCTTGCGGCAGTGGGTGCCCCGTCTGACGTGGACCCCCAGGGCCCGGACTTCCTTGGCGATGGCACGCCAAATCTCGACTTTTTGATGGGCGCTGACCTATGTGACATGTACAGGGTGGGAAGAAAACATTCATCAATTTACTGCATGTTAGATGCGATTGGCCCCCCCTCCCCAACTTTGCCATATGGCACATGCTCTCATCTGTCGTGCGTTGCACTCCTCATTCGCCCCCCACCCCACCAACTTACATCCACCCCACTCCACACAGGCATCGCCCATTCCATGTTCACCCGGTGTACTTACCTGTTGGTCTGGAGGACCGTAGAGTAACGCATACTGGGGGAGGACCCCATCCACGAGCTTCTCCAACTCTTCAGACGTGAAGGCAGGGGCCCTTTCCCCAGTCGCAGCAGCCATTGTCACTTCCAGACCGAGGTCACAGCAGCACTTGCAGCTAAGGTCCTCTCCTGTGGATGATCAGGTCTCGAGTGATTAAGCAGATAGAAAATGGCGGTCACGCCCGCGGCGGTGCGTACCGCGACCGCCGGCGCACCTCGTCATTGGCTCCTGAAACCCATAGGCTTCAATGTTAACCAATGCGGCTTCGTATAGCGGTCTTCGACCGCCACGGTGTGCTCCGCCAGCGCATTGACCTCACATCCCATTGTCCCTCTTCACAGGTCAGGCAGCCGCCATTTCAAGGGCCCACATGGCATAATTTCTACTGCGTCACACAGGCCTAGGCCTTGCATTGCCACACATACACGCCTTTCAATACATAGATAACCGTGTGCTATGCAAGCTGTGGTGAACGTACCTGTGATTTGCTTGACTCTGTGCTCCATGTTGTCCTTCCTAGGCACCGTCCGCTGGGACTTGCGAGGAGAAGGATGAATCCTCGCGTGTACCGACCGCTGGTGGACCTGTCGACAATGGAAGAACGCCACATCATCCTACAATACCGACTTGACCGTGCCACTATACATGAACTGTGTGCCCAGTTGGAGCCAGCCCTGATGTCCCCCATCCGCCAACCCACAGGAATTCCCCCTCTGGTGCAGGTGCTGTCAGTCCTCCATTTTCTTGCAAGTGGCTCATTCCAGACAACAGTGGCCATGTCATCTGGAATGTCTCAGCTCATGTTTTCTAAAGTTTTGTCTAGAGTGTTGTCTGCCCTGACGAAACACATGCGGAGTTACATTATATTCCCTGAGGAGGTTGATTTGGCCACTGTGAAGGGTGATTTTTATGCCCTGGGACATATTCCCAACATAATTGGTGCCATTGATGGGACCCATGTGGCCTTAGTCCCCCCAAAAGACGATGAGCAGGTGTACAGAAACAGGAAAAATTACCATTCTATGAACGTCCAGGTGGTCTGTTTGGCTGACCAGTACATCTCCCATGTGAATGCCAAGTTCCCTGGTTCAGTGCATGACGCGTATGTGATGCGTAATAGCAGCATCCCTCATATGATGGAACAGCTACAGGGACAACGTGTGTGGCTAATAGGTGACTCTGGTTACCCCAACCTGCCTTGGCTATTGACCCCAGTGAGGAATCCCCGGACCAGGGCAGAGGAACGGTACAATGAGGCCCATGGGCGAACTAGGAGGATCATAGAAAGGACCTTTGGCCTCCTGAAGGCCAGGTTTAGGTGCCTGCATATGACAGGGGGATCCCTGATGTACTCACCAAAGAAGGTGTGCCAGATCATCGTGGCCTGCTGTATGCTTCACAATCTGGCATTGCGACGTCAGGTGCCTTTCCTGCAGGAGGATGGTCCAGATGGTGGTGTTGAAGCAGCTGTGGAGCCTGCGGAGAGTGAAGAGGAGGAAGACTCAGAGGACGACACAGACAACAGGGACAGAGTTATCCAACAGTATTTTCAGTAGCACACAGGTAAGATTCACCCACGCCATTTTACTTTTCCTGAAAGCCTCCTGCATCTCAACTTTGTCTATGACCCCCCAGTTCTTTTAAACTGATGTTTGATTTTCCCTTCCCTTTTCAGTGCTGTATGACCCACTGCGTGACTTCTGCTTGGTTAGCCCATGGACTAATGCTTATTGATCTCGGTATGTGTTCAGCACAAAGTTAACAGAACATAATTGATCTGTACTGTGTTATACATTTGTAAATAATACAGGCTGACTCCTGATTGATTTCAGTGCATTGAGTGATTTATTTTTTGTGCTAGATAATGGTACATGATATTAACACGGTGATGGGTGGGGGTGGAGTAATGTCCATGGCAGAGACCAGTTCTCAGTCTCACAGGTGCATTGTCCATATGCCTGTGGAAGGATGGAGCAGGGGCAGTTCAAGGTTGGACAGGGTGGCAATGTGGGACAGTGGGATGACTTCAGGGGGTATCTCATGCTGGCGGGGGTCTTGACATCCTACTCTGTCTATTTTTTTGATCTCAGGCTCCTCTTGCGGGGTGGTTGTTCTTCAGCAGGAGGTGGGGTTCTGGTGGCCTGTCGTTGTGGTGGGGCCTCCTGTCCACTAGTGCCGGCGGAGGTGGTAGGCTGTTCCTGGTCCGGGCTAGTGACAGGGGCCCTGTGTGGTGCCACATGGTCCCGCAACGTGTCTTCTATCCAGTTGAGGGCCTGGACTATGCTCCCCATAGCGGTAGAGATGTTGGTGAGTTGATTGGTGAACCCCATGTAGCGTTCCTCCTGCTGTGCCTGGATCTCCTGGAACCTGGCCAGTACCATCGCCATCGTCTCTTGGGAGTGGTGGTAGGCTGCCATGATGGTGGTGAGGGCCTCTTGGAGAGTGGGTTCCCTGGGCCTCTCCTCCCCCCCTGTCGCACAGCAGCCCTCCGAGTTGCCCGGTTTCCCCCGGCCTCTGTCCCCTGGAGGGTGTGCCCACTACCACTGCCCCCAGGTCCCTGTTGTTGTTGGGGTGGTGGGTTAGCCTGGGTGCCCTGTAGTGGCAGACACACTGCTGATTGACCTGTCCTAGAGACAGAGGCATGGGCCCGCTGGGTGGGAGCTGTGCTGTTGTTCCCAGAGGGGGTTGGGTCTGCTGTGGCCTGTGGCTGCCTGAGGGGAACCGACTGTCCAGAGGTCCCCGATGGTCCGGGCTGGTCATCAGGTTCCAGGTCGACAGAGCTGCTGTCATCACTGGGGGCCTCTTCCGGGGGGGGGATGGACATTTCTGGACCCTCCTGACCGGTGTGTTGGCGTTCGGGTCCTGCATGGGGTAAGAGAGTATGGTTATTGTTTCTGTGTGTGCTATTGCGTGCGATTTATGGGTGCCCTTGTCCCCCAGTGCTGGCAGTCCCTTGGGGGAGGTGTTGTGGGGGTGTTTGGGGGGGGTATGTGCAGTGGTCATGCTTAGGTGATGGGTGTCCATAGTTTGTTGTGGCATGCAGGGGTTGGTGTTGGGTGGGTTGTGCTGGAGCGACATTCTCAGGGAGGATGTATGATGGAGGGTTGGGGGTGAGGGTGGGGGTTAGCATGCTGGGGGGGGTGAAGTAGTTGAGATTGTACTTACTGGAGTCCATTCCTCTGTGTACTCCAGCAGGCCATCAGGATGCAGGATGTTTAGTACCTCTTGCTCCCATGCTGTGAATTCGGGGGGAGTGGGTGGGGGTCCCCCGCCAGTCTTCTGCACTGCGATGTTGTGTCGCGAGACCATCGAGCGCACCTTTCCCCGTAAGTCGTTCCAGCGTTTGCGGATGTCGTCTCGATTTCTGGGATGCTCTCCCACCGCGTTGACCCTGTCCACGATCCGCTGCCATAGCTCCGCCTTCCTGGCTATAGTGGTGTGCTGCACCTGTGAGCCGAAGAGCTGGGGTTCAACTCTTATTATTTCCTCCACCATGACCCGGAGTTCTTGGTCCGAAAACCGTGGGTGCCTTTGGGGTGCCATGGGGTGGTGTGGATGAGGTGTGGGGTGGTGTATGTGGTGATGAGTGTGTTGGTGTGTGGTGCTTTGTGCTTCTATGTGGTGTGTGTGATGGTGTAGTGTGCCTCTGTGTGATGTAGCTCTCTATTCTGTGATGGGTCTCTCTCTCCTTCGTCTCTGATCTTCGGTCGTAGGGGTTTGTGGGTGATGTGGGTGTGTGTTTTATAGTTGATTGGATGTGTGGGAGTGTTGTTTGTATGTGTGTCAGGTGTGTGTATTTCAAATTGTCCAATGTGGCAGTGTTTTGTATATGTGTGTGTATTTTGACCGCAGCGGTGTGTACCGCCAATGGAATACCGCGGTTGAAAGACCGCCGCTTGGATTCGTGGGTCACAATGGCATGGGCGTGTTTGTGTTGGCGTGGCGGTGGAGGTTTGGTCATCTCCAGTTTTCCGCGGCCCGCTGATGAGGCGGCCTTCCTTGGATGTCGGGTTTTTGGCGGTTTCACAGTTGGTGGTCAGAATGACCGTGGCGGTTTACCGCGGCGGTAGAATGGCGGAGTTCTGACCGGCGGCATAGGACTTTTACCGCCGAGGTCAGAATGACCCCCTAAATGTCCATGTTGACAATCAAAACAGACCAAAATGTGAGCCAAATTAAAAAGGTTGATTTAAAATTTTGGAAAACGTGATCAATTGAGGCCAAATGTCAGCAATCAACAATAATTATGGTCTTTTCTAAAAATGTCAATGTCATCAATTGCTAATTAATCCAGGGAATACCCCACTTCAGCAGATGGTAAAGGAACCAGATTGTTGACATGGAAAGTGAGGGAGCCATAGCTCCGGCCAAGGTGGCAGTATCCCCTGTAGTCAGTATCCCTTGTAACTCCAAGAGTCACTTGATCCACAAATGTTGGCTCAGAGCAAGCTTCCCATAGCAATCACAATCTCAAACAAACACTAAAGCATTGAAATATTGGCTGCACGCATTTGAGAAAGGGTCTGAATGACAAAGACCAGTTGGACTCAAGTTCTTCGAAGAGTGGTGCTCTAAAATATTGCATCATGCAGTCAGAACACAGTTGGGCTGGTGGAAGCGCCATCAGTCCTTTTTGTTGAGATGGTGCAGCCTTTGCAAATGAAAAGTAGCAGCAAAATGCCACATTAATGCCAAAGTAATAGGGAATCCCCCAAAGGCACTCAAAAAAATAGAGTGTATGGCTGAAGGTATAATGCCAAATATAGAGGAGAAGGTACTGACAAAACCAGAACTAACAGCCTTAAAGAAGTGTACTATCCCAGCAGTGTTAGATGCATTAAAAGAGTGACCTATCAGTTCACCGAAATGTCTCAGGAAGCTTGTATTTAAAAGGGACTGTATCTCTTCAGATGACCTCGCCACTTGGAGAGCATATGTCTCACACATAGATGTAAGCACCACATGTTTTTGAAAGACCTTGCTCACCTTATCGAAATTTGCATTTGAAGTAGCAATATGAGGCCAAATTTCTGCTGCTTTTTTCTTGTGCATCGGAGGAAAAGCACATTTTCACAACATGTAACAATCTGAGAGACTGAAACTACATAGGCAATTCAGGCTCTCATTTCACAACAGCTGATTTCATTCAGTGTCATATAACTCCCATTCAAGAGCACCTGGAATGCCAGACGAATCAAAGGGACAGGAACACCCTTCAGGTAACTTGCTAAATTTGCAGGTGAAGCATTACATGCTCCATTCAAGGACAGCTGTATACAATTCATCAAAATAAGTTACAGAAGTCTTCCGCTAAGAGAGATCACCTTGTTGTCATTGAAACATTTGTATATAGAGGGTAGCTCCCACACCTCATGGATATAACTACCTCCTAGTTGCTCACATCTGCCAACAGGAATGTGTTTCAAACACAAGGTAAGATGAAGTGTTGCCCGTGTATTAACCAAATTGCAGATGGTGTTTCTGTCACACTGAAAGACAAATTTTCTAACTTTTCGATGTGTAAGAAAATGAACGTTGTTTCTTTTTTAGCCATTATTTGTTGCTGTTGCATCAAATTAAACACGGCAAGCAATTCCCTGGAGCTGATGTGTTAGCAGGGCATGTGACCACTTTTCAGAACTTGTGATGTCCAACCTAACTGCGTAATGGACCTAAGCTGATTCCTCCATGTTGTAAAAATGACATGTCATGTTGCATGATGTCAATCTCAAATGAAACAATGTTGTTAAGTGTCTGTATGTGGATGGTCAAAGTGTTCATTCTACTATTTATAGCAGCTAAAGCATTCTGCAAGTTTTCCTGATGTATTTGTCTCAACTGTGCCACCGCTTCTTTCTGCAGAAGTTTCCAATTTGTTTTATATATTGGATATAGGAAGTGCTTTGTGTGTGATTTTCTGAGACCTAACAAGAAAATCTTGCAAGTCTGTGTTTCTGACAGGAAACTAAGGTGTTCTTTAATGCCTGTTAATGTGGAGAATAACCCACAGTTTGCCCATGCTACATGTGGTTACGATATCAGAGTGTTCTGATGATATGTAACAATGGTCTGGTTGGCTCGCTATAAAACCCCTTGTGGAGTTTACAAAACATGCACAACAACCATTTGTGTCTACAGGCCAAAATAACCATCTATTTGGACCTGAAAATGCTGAATTAAATGTTCCATTTTTTGACCCACCCATTGAGCTGTTCTTCAGTGACATTTGAAATATTTTACCATTTGTCAAATTTAGCTGGTGACAGAATACTGGGCGCATTTAGGGGCATATTTATACTCTGTTTGCACCAAATGTGTGTCAAAAATTTTGACGCACATTCAGCGCAAACCTTGCCCCATATTTAAACTCTGACGCCTGACCCCGCGGACGTCAAAATTCCACTGTGTGCGTCATTTTTTGGATGCAGGAAACTGTGTTGTGTTAATGATATGCAAGGTAGGCGTTCCCTTCCAAAAAATGACTTTAAGGCCTGTGCGCCTTATTTATACCCCAGCGTCATTTTGACGCACAGGAGTGGGTGGGCCTTAAAAAACGGTGCACAGCCTGATGTGCGCAAGTTTTTTAACGCTTGGGTCAGGGCAGGCATTAAGGGACCTGTGGGCTCAGAAGAAGTCCAGAGGTGCCCTTCCCTGCCCCCAGGGACACCCCCTTTCACCCTCGCCCACCCCTGGAGGACACTCATGGATGGGGGGACCCATCCCAGGTAAGTACAGGTAAGTATTTTTTATTATTTTTTCAAAGTGGTATAGGGGGGATTAATTTGGGCCCCCCTACCTGCTACTGTGCCCAATAGGTAAGGGGGCATGACTCCTGTCTTTGCTAAGACAGGAGTCATTTCAATGGGGGTTATGCGTCAAAAAATGGTGCAAGTCTGGTTTGAGGCATGATTTTCGCCTCAGACCTGACTTGCACCATTTTTTGATGCCCAACCCCCATTTTCCCCTACGCCGGCACTGCCTGGTTTGAGTATTTTTTTTTTTACTCAGACCAGTCCGCCGCGCCGGCTAATGTCATTCCTTAAATAAGGTGCCCGCATGGTGCGTAGGACTGGTGTTAGCCAGCTGTAAAATTTTTGACGCACAACTGCGTCGGCGCAGTTGTGCATCAAAAAGTATAAATATGGCCCTTAATTCTTTAATTTTTTTCTAAGCCTAAACAACATGTTTGTTGTGCAGTTTAATTTAAAAATATGATTTGCAATGGAATAAGGCATCCTGTAAACAAAAGTACCAGTTCCTGTATTGGCCAATTTCTAGTTCCCCACACCCTCTTTAAGTCAATCGACTTCAATCAATATTCATAGCCTTAATAGCCAACTTGCAAACAAAAGAATCAGAGTAGGTTATTCGTTATTCGTTAACAAGACATTCTGCAATTTCATAGGAGGCAATTTGAAAAACTCAACATTGGTGACATCATGCCCAGAAAAATATGCAAACTTTTCCATATAAGTTTTAGAACTTCCCATTGGCAGTTGGACAATGTTCCCATAGTGCATAATTATAAATGGTCCTCGGGGTGTTGGCTTTATGTATAAAGTTGTATCCGTAATTATGGTAACAAAACATTTCCACATAATTTGCTGTTTTTTGACAAAACTGTTTTCACATTCCAATCATCAGAAACCATCCCAGGTGTTATTATATCAGTCACAGAGACATAAAATACATATGGAATTTGAATCACTTCTGTTGACCCAAATATATCTAATGATACTTTATCCCAAACAATCCAATCAGGAATCAGTACAGCTGTAATGTTCACTATTGAAAATCTCTGAGGACCTTATGTGAGGACAGGTGAGGCTTCAAGACCTCATCCACCAGTTCAGCAGCAGAGTGTTCAGGATGATAATGACCATGTATCAGTAAAAACAAAACAATTACAAAATCAATCCAGAGAAGGAAGGCAAGCACAGTTAGCAAGACCCAAAGATAATTCCATGGATGGATCAGATAGTTAGTTTTAAGCCAATTGAATAGCTTATGTGCTCTTGATACAGGTGTAGTTGAAGATGCTGAAGAATCTGAAAATAAATCGTTCATGTTGGCAAAATATCCAGAAGCACTTTGTGCAAACACTGGATCCACTGTTGGGGAAGGAGAACTGGCATATGTGTCCCTCAGTCGTTAGTAGTAGACAATTCCATCAATTTGTGTTGAATTTGAGGAATATTGCTCAGAATTTTGAACATGTCTTGTCATAGATGTAGTGACAGGGACTAATGAAAGTTCATTCACCCCCCCCCTTCCCAAGCATAGGGAAGTCTCATCACTGTTTGTTAACTTTTGAAGGGGAACATCCTGACTGGCAGTGAGAGGGGTTCAGGAACTGCTCAGGATTCCTCGTGGTCTACTGTATAGGACTGGCCACAAAGTTTAACCTGACATTGTCAATTGAAACAAAGCGATTTTCTTTGGAATCAGGCAGCGGTGATAGGTTGACAATTCTGGCACTGTGTATTCCCAGGACTGGAACTGGTGCTCGATATGCAGGGCCAAATTCCTTTTTACAGCAATCTTTTCACTCACTAGATTCCCAACTTTTGGAATCCAGCCTGTGGACATTGTTGGTGAATCCCTCATTCCCAAGGTGGCGGCACATGCAGTTGAGTTGTCATCATGGAACTGTTCTAATTCCTGCAAGACAGTGACATTCATTTATGTCAAAAGGTGTGTCAGCTGCCACTGCTCCATGGCCATCAAGAACTGGGGCATACAAACAAACAGAATCTCAAATGGGGTGTCTGCAGTGGGCATTTGATTGTGGATTTTTTTATTTTCTGACAGATGTCACAACAAAGGACAGACTATCTGGCCTCTTTGTATAGACCTGGCCACCACTAGAATGTTTGCAATACTGTCACTGTAGCCGCCACACCTACAGGGGTATAAGTCACCACTTCATGTGCTGCTTTTATTAGGTCTAATCTTTAGTCTTGTTTGGGGAACATGTGATCACCCACCCCTGGTATTGTTATGTATGCAACATTTTGGGAGCTTATATGGTAGGAATATTTGGTGGGATGCGCCTTTGGCAAGGGTTTGCTGTCAGCCAAAGCTTTCACAGTAGCCAGTGTTTCATCCTTCAACCTGATTTTGGAACAAGTAATTGCAGCAACAGAAGCCGTGGCTACTGCTGACTTGACTGCTTCATCAGCAAGGTGTTTCCTGCAAAGTGTGTTCCTAAACGTTGATTGCCCATTGTATGTCCTAAATGGGTATTTGCTAGCATCTCCTTTAGATCTGCTGCCTTCCACCACAGAAGTTTGTGTTTAATGGTGTTTCCTTTTGAATCTCCAAATCCATTCTGGAACCAGTAATGCAGGTATTCATTGAAAGACTGGACACAATAGTAAAAATCACACACAATGAGTCATAACATCAGGATCCATATGTTCCCATGTCAATAACAGAGTATTAAGCTCTGCCAACTGTGCAGTGTAGTCCCCTAAGTTCTGCATGTATATGTTCTGAGGGTGGAACTTGCTAGCAGGGTATTGATGTTTGGTGCCTACTGCTGGTTGCACTGAATCATTAGTATATATTATCCTTTGATACTGATTAAGAGGCAAAATAATTGTAGGTCTTGGGTATTCAAGTTCATATTGAAGGAATTCTTGTTTCTGAAGTTTTGGATCAAAAATAAAATTGTCAGTGGCAGTTGGAGGGGTGGCCCACTGGATCCCACTGGATCCAACGTGGATGTAATGCTTTTGCGTTAAGAATACTGGCTTTTGTCACAGCCTCTAAGGCTAGTATTTGGGTCACAATTACAATTGTTTCCCCTGGACTAGAGGACTCTCTTTTAGGATAGCCATTTCAACATCAGTCAGAAGTTTTTCAAAGCGTTTCAGCTGTTGACTACAGATGTGATTTGTATGCTATAGGGACAGTACCACAATCATTGAATGTTACAATGGCACTAGCAATCACTCTGATGCCCAAGTTTTATTTGTTATCATGTGTGTGCACTTGTTTTGTTTCAAGCATGTCATGCTGCAATGTTCTGAGAATTTATATGTGTTCAACCTTCCAGTATTTACTTTAAAATCTAGATGTATCAAAGCATAAAGGTTTTTTTTTTTGTGCCGGGCAGAATCTGGGAAGTATGTTCTGGAAAAGGCGGGATAATGATTGTATCTTCTTGATGATTTTTGGTGGATGTAATTGTGTGCACTTTTCTAGAAAGTGGGGCAGCAGGCTCTTTCCTCCATCTGATATCCCAAAAGCAGGACACTGAGAAAGGCAGTTTTTGTTTACTTGAGATTAAATTTGTAGCTCAATTCAGCAAAAGCCACCACAATGTGGTCCACCCCCCTTAGGTGTGTGAGCAAGTTGTCGTCTGTCAGGTATATGTCATCTACATATGCCAAGGCCTCTGGATCAATGTCATGTAGTATAGATGTTATGCATGCTGAGAACAGTTCAGGACTGTCATTGTACCTTTGTGGGAGATGAGAAAATGTCCTTGTGAGCCTAATGCACTGAAGGCGGTAAACTCCCTGATTTCAGGTGCTCTATTTTGGTAGAAAAACCTGTTGGAAGTTGTTTTGTATTTTTTGTGAACTAGATTGTTAATGAGTACTGTGCTGTGCGCAGTTTGTATGGTAGATGTGACATTTTAAGTGTATGTAGTTGAAGACTATTATATAGGAATGGTCCAGCTTAGCTATGAGGAACAAAGAGTTGTTCATTGGTGATATGCAGGGTTCTTTTACACCTCAGTACTCAAGCTGTGTGAGTATTTCTCTCACTGGTGCTTAAGCCTTGTGGTTAATGGGGTATTGTGGTTGTGGAAGTGGTATTAATCTAATTGGTTTTATATGGTAGGAGGAGTCTTTATCCCAACCTACATGGTTGTGATACAGAGCTGGAGCTTGTGCTAATGCCCAATCTACTGCATAAGCCTGTCTTAATTTTTCAGGGACAAGAACTGAGAAACAAGGCATATTGGCATGTTCCCCAAGTGGGAGTTTACAGACGAATTATGGTAGCCAATCATTTTCTGCCTATACGATGCCATAACATAACATCAATTTTTCCCAGAATATATCCCAGAAGTTTCCAGAATTTTCCCAGAATATAACTTTAATTGTGCACACTATGGTGGTCGGTGATAAAGTGGCTGTAGTACCGCCAACAGGCTGACGGTCCTTACCACCACAGTATGACATTGGCCGACCGCCATGGCGGTAACAGCTGCTGGGCTGGAGATATCCATCTCAGGCCCGGCGGCCGCCATTTTACCGCCTGCAGGATTATGACCCCGCCTACCACCATGTTTTTTTGTGGCATTTGTGACGCCATGAAAACCATAGTGATATCTCCTATCAGTGACAGGGAACGAAGTCCCTGTCACTGATAGGTGCCCCCATCCCGCCCTACCTTTCCAAAGTCCCCCCCACCCCACTCCCACCTCCCAATACACCCCCTTCCCCCTTCAACATACATGTCTGCACACAATTCCAAACATACATGCAGACATGCAGTACGATTTCATGCATATACGCACTCACACTTCCATACATGCACACACACAATCAACTCTCAACACACACCCGCATTCATGCACACACATACATGCACACACCCTTCCACACACACACACAACCCCCCCAACCCCCTACCCTGTCAGAGACCCGACTTACCTGGATCCAGGGGGTCTTCCGGTAGGAGACGGGACAGGGTGCAGCTACTGCCAGCAGCGCCCGCCAACAGAACACCGGCAAGATGTATTATTTGTCATAATACGGCTGGCGCGGTCTACTGGCGTGGCGCTGCTGGTAGTAGCAGCACCACCTTACCTCCATCTGCCAGGATGGCCACAGCCAGATTTCTGCCCTTCTTGTGGCAGGAATCCAGCTGTGGTCATACTATGGTGGACAGCTGGTAGCCGAGGCGGTAGGCGGTTTTTACAGCGGATGTTATAATGAGGGCCCATGTCTCCCGCAATTTATACTTTCACTTTGTAAACGCCATCTGGGGGGAGATCCACCCCTCACCCACTAGCACCACCATGGACTTCAACCCCATGCCGACACTGAACCACTGGACCCTCCTTACCACAGAAGACACCCTGAAACTCATGAGTTCCATCCACTCTGGGGCACCCTCGGAACCATGTCCCCCACATCTTCAACCAAGCTTGTGCCACCATTGCTACCAAACTATGTCGTACCATCAACTGCTCCATCAAGACTACCACCTTAACGGATGACTAGAAACATGCAGAGATAAACTCCCTGCTGAAGAAGCCCTCCGCAGACCCGATGGAGCTAAAAAACTACAGACCAATCTCACTGCTCACTATCAACACACAGCTCGCCGAGTTCAACGAGACAAACCACAGCCTAGATTCCTCCCAATCCAGATTCAGGAGCAACCACAGCACTGAAACCCCACTCCTAGCAGCCACAGATGACTTCCACAATCTATTGGACCACGGCAAAATAGCTGCCCTCATCCTCCTCGAGTTCTCATTATATGTGGCATTACTAGCCGAGCTTGCTGCCACCATTTTCTTTTTGAACTTTGCTTTTTTTGGGGGTTCGTTTTTCTCCCTTTTTTATGGAAGGTTCAGATGAGCATTAGGAACCTTTTCTTGGTTACATATATTAATTTTGTTGTTCAGAAAACCTGCCTCTCTTACTGCGTTTATCTGGTGAGTCCTGAAAGGAACAAGATTGGCGTTTATCATTTTACTGGTATCTATCAACATTTTTTTAAATCATCTCTAATTCTCAAATTGTAGCATTTTTCAGAGGTCTCTGAACCCGGGAATTCTCCTTTTTGTTTGCATTATTTTTATTTCATTTTAGTTTATCCCAGCATTTTTGTAGAACTCTCTGCTGCTTACTTGGTGAAATCCTAATTGGATTTACCCTGTGGTTGTGGTTTGCTTGGTCTGACCCCCAGACTATCCCTACTTTTACTAGAATAGGTCTCAGCAATCATATTTGTCAGCTAACGCTCCTGTACAGGAACATTCTGGAGCCTCTGGCATACTGCCAATGCAACTTCTTCCCGTTTAAGGTTACTTATTATTATCAGGGACACTGCGGGAAAGTTGCCCATGAATTGCATTCACAGATCTGTGGGTGGGGGCAGCCCCGTATTCATCCTGAATTTGTTTTAACCCTTTTGGAAGTTTTACAAGTGTCAGTGTATCATGTAAATTAGTGTTTAATGCAGAAAACGCTGCAACCCAAGTGGCGCAGTTGTCCAATGAAGAAACCATCCCAAATGTCAAGCACTTTGTAAGAATTCTATGTTTATCTTGGGGTCCCATATGGGGAAACACTGCTTCTAAGGAGCTAATTTTTTTGTGCTAAGTAAAATGGAATCTCTTCATGTTTGGTGACTACTTTAGCCATAATTGAATGCACAGTAGCAGGATTAATTCCTGCTATGGTGACATATGGTTGTACTGGAGCAGCCTTTACTTGGGTGGTGTTTAAAATCCGCATTAAAAATTGTATTAATCGTCTATATATTTCTACTAAATTAATGTATAGACAGAGTACATCCACCACCTCCATGGTACCTACATTAGGGTATGGTATTTAGACAGCCAATTCTGGCCATGTAGGTCTGAAATGTGTGGTAAGATACCATCAATCCAGTTCTGGTGTTCTTCATAAGATGGTGGTATTTCTAAATACGTATAAGTTCTATATTGTGCGGGTACATTTGCTGAAGTGTAATGGTGAAATGTGTGTGTGTTCCCATCTGCTGCTGGAAAGGTGACCCAAGAGTGCACAAGTTCTGTTCTGTATGCTCTGTGTACAACAAATGTAACTTCTCCTCCCTCATCTGTGAAACCGGTATTCCTTGAGTGTGTTGTGAGGGGGAGTCTCATGTTTGCTGCAATTATGACCCTGTTGTGATCAGCAATTTTTTAAAAATGGTATTGAATTGTTGTGATATTGTAACAGCCATTGGGGATTCCTTTTAAGGATCATGCTTTAACAACATACAGCCTCAAATAGGTTCTACATATTTAGCTAAGGAGGATATTCCCTAATACCACAGATGTCTCCGTAGTAGGTAATTAGGGGGACCCTTGCATGAAATGAGACTGAGATACTTGGGAGATCTGTAAAGGCAGTTCCTGACCAACGTTGGCAGCGCCATGTTGCAGACTCCCATTATGGTAACAAGACTGCTGGATTTTGGATGGCAACACCACGGAGCATGGGGGACTAAGTCCGATCCCACACCTTGAGCCAGATGTAGCATTTTCCGATTCGCAAAATCGGATGCAGACACCATCGGCGAGTCGCTATGGGGTCGCAAAGACCCACCTCATTAATATTAATGAGGTGGGTCGCATTTTGCGACCCCATAGCGAGTCCCTGCACTCACAGGGATGGTGGCCTGCTGAAGACAGCACACCTCCATGTCTGTGACTGCTTTTTAAATAAAGCAGTTTTTTATTTATTTTGCAGCCTGTTTTTCTTAAAGGAAAACGAGTTACAAAATAAAAAAAATAACGAAACCATTTGGTTTAGGTTTTTCAGAGTAGGCTGTTCTGAAAAACCCTTTTTGGCAATATTCACAAAGGGCCCTTTTGCGAATGGGTTACCACCAGTGTAACTCTGGTGGTAACTGTGAATTGCTTTGCGACTGCATTCGCAGTCACAAAGCAATTTAGCATAGCGATGCGAGTCGCAAATAGGAAGGGGACACCCCTTCCTATTTGCGAGTCACATTCACAATTTGCGAGTTGGTACCGACTTGCCAATTATGAATGAGCATCGCAAACAGCATTTTACATGGAGCAAACTGCGATTTTAGCAGTTTGCACCATGCAAAATGCTTGCTACATCTGGCCCCATGTGACTTCTGTTGGCCTAACCTTTATTGACTAGCGAGCAGCACCTCATAAGTACCAGAAGTAGAAGTGATTTGTGGCAGCCTATCGTGACACTCAGACTTCTCAGGAAAGTTGTGGTGGAACAGATCTTTCTCTCAGTTACACAAGTCTCATACATGCAAGGACAAAGCAGAAACAGGATCTTGATTCAATAGGTTTTATTGAAGCAACTGCATTCTACGTAGAAAGGCATGCCTTGCAAATATAACGATAATCAAACACAGCTATATTACAGCAGTGACCAAAAGAGTGAAACATAAGAAGAGTCCCACCATATTGTCATGGTAGTATGCTTAACATTCCTACTTACACTACTACGTTTCTACATGAGAGCAGAATAGCAATGGTTGCCCTAATCCACCCTTCTGGCCCTGGGAAGGAAGCCCAACCCCCATAGCTATGCAGAAGTGAAAGAGAGGTTTGTTAGTCTGCTGAGGGTCCTCCTATGTAGAAATAGAGGAACCAAAAGGTTTCAGCAGAAACTGTGACAAAGTGCAGCATAAGATGACAAACTGTCTGGAAGGTCCCCTTTAAAATGATGTAGGCAGTATGATGTTCTATAATAACATATCTGTTATTCCAAGAACTGCCCTGATGTGACAACACATATTTTTCTGTGTAGGGTAGACAATGTTACTTTTGGAACAGCAATACTTGGTAAACAACCTGTACAGCCCTGGGCTGAGCACAGGAGGAAAATGTTGTGCAAAGAAATGAATAACAGATTCTGCACGGAAGGACAACTGAAAAAATTAATAAAAAACATCTCCACAAAAATGAAGCTATGCTAAAATATTGAAAGGAATACAATCTAAATGTAACTGGGTAAAAGGGATCAGGCCTGAGGCCCCACACTCAATAATGTGCCCGTGTAAAATACAAAAATGACCTCTCAATAGATTCCTTGGGTATTATGATTATGTGGAGTTACATTCGCTAGCAGTTGCCTGCTGACTGGCAAAGGGGGCACCACATCTGAGAGAGAGCTTCTGACTTTTCCAATACAAACCATCAATCAATACACCGGTATACAGCCTCCTTCCAGTAATTTACTTGTAAGTCCCTAGTAAAGTGGTACTGGCCTGTAAATTTAATCCTATTAGTGTGCTTGCAGCACTTATTGTGCTACCCACTGAAGTAACCCTTTAAAACATGTCTCAGGCCTGCCATGCCAGCCTGTGTGCAGTTTTAAACTGCCATTTCGACCTGTGCAAAAAGCGTTTTGTCAGGCCTAACCCTTCCTTTTCAATACATTTAAGTCACCCCTAAGGTAGACTCTAAAGGCATACCTAGTTTGTGAAAAACTCTTACATTTCTTTTTCGCTACTACAAAGCCTACCTCTCCTATAGGATAACATTGGGTTACCTTATTATATTTCCTAAGTGATACTTTTTGTTTGTGAGCAAGTAGGAATATCTAGTTTGGTCCCAAGTGGATTGTTATTTGAAACCCTCTCCAATGGTAAAGTTATATTTTAAGTCACATTTCTGAAAAACTTTCTTTCAACAAGTTGGAAACAGAGTATGATCTAGTTCAGGAATTTAGGGGAGGGATCATGAAAATTAACAACTGAGTTACCCCATCAGCCATAGATATATCAAACAATTAATACAGTCAGGCCTGAATCATACAAGCATCTTGTTTATTTCAATAATCACTTTCATATTCACAATCACATATATACCTTTCTGCTCTCCCTTAATTAAATATTAAATCACAAAATAATTCAGCAAATCAATCTTCGTATTGTACAAAATGTGTGTACTTGTGCCAAATAATAGCACAAAAAAAAAAAAAAAATCACATAAACTTAAGAAGAGAAAAAAGGATTTGAAAAGACTTATGTAAACAATCTCACAATGAGCCCTCAACCTGATGTAATACGCAACTGCATTTTGACCTTCATGAAGGCCTGCAAATGGATAAAGGTCCTCCTCTAGCATACAACATTCCATGATGGATACTACACAAGAACAAGGAAAAGGTCCATATCAATTCCTAAAATATATGGACTGATTAGAGGAATTATTTCTTGCTTTAAGCTTTAAATATTAGGCTCGTATACACCTGATCAGGAATATGAACGTTATTATTGAAACAAACAAAATGCTTATATGATACAGGCTCAGATTAATTATGAGGCTAGCCTAATTATTGTATATATCTATGGTTGATGGGGGTAACGCTTTGTTTTTAAGTTTTACAAAATTTGAATTTTATTTCCATGCCATTTGGTGCCTGCTGACAGTATTCTGGGTCACTATACTAGGTGTAATTGGCAGTTGTCTTTGTATATTCTTCTCAGACAGCACCACAAAGGGATATTCTGTGTTTCGGGAAGATGAGCCAACCTGACCTACTGGGAGGGGCAGAGCGGTCACCTGCCACACTTGCACTTCAAAGGAGCTGCATCAGCACATGCACATAGAACTTCACACTAGTCTTTATTGGCTCTAGGCATCCCAGGATCAGGGCAGGGACTAAGGAGTTTCTAGAACCTGATGTGGGAGAAGTCTAGAAGTTTCTCCCACTTCAAAGGTGGCACCAGGTATTAATATTGGTTCTTCGGGACAACTCTTGAGATCACCTCTGGGCATGTGAAAGACTCTGAAGAAAGACTGCTCTGCAGGCCTGCTGGTGGAAGGATGGCCCTGCTGCAGGAAGGACTGCCCTGCCGCCAGAGGAAGTGAGACTGATCCTGCTCTTTAAACCCACAACCACCAGAGTGCCTCAAAAGACTAGCTGACTTCCTCCTGTTCTGAGTGACAGGGACATTTAAAGAGACATGCCTTGGATCTGTTCATCTGCACAGACTCAATTGAACCTGCCTGTGCCTGCTGCTGGTCTCTGCTATAGCGAGTCCTGATCCCGCAGAGTTGGCCCCAAGCACTAGACCCTCTACTGAAATCAGAGTGCACTCCTGCTGAACTAACTGTGAGTTCTCTCAGAACTGATGCAGCATGGCACAAGTCAACTCAGCGTGACACAGGACCTCACATTGCTGCTCCCACAGCTTCTGATGGGTGGCCTCTTCAGAACCACCCAGCACAATGCATCTTGACCCAGGACGTAGCATCACAGAACTACGCAGATCCTGATTGGAACTAACCCATCACGATGCATCTCGATGCAAAACCTTTCATCACAGCTTCTTGCAGCTCCTGATTGTCAGCCTCATCAAAATCTAAACAGAGAGATGTAACTTTATGGTGCATCTTACAGCTGCTGATTGACAGCCCCATTGGAACCTACATAACTCGATACAGCATGATGCAGGACCTCTCACCTCAATTCAAGTTCAGTCCTGTACCCGTACCGTGTAGATGGATGTTTTTTCTTGTGTAATATTTCCCTTCACTACTGTTTGAGTACTGCATAAACAGTTAACACATTGCCTCAATGTTACTCCTGACTGCTTTTGTGCCAAGCTACTTGAGGGTTAAGCAAGGGTTAATTTAGTGACTTTTTGTGGTTCAACCTGATGAGGATAGTGGCTGTTACTCCCCCTCCCCTAAAAAAACAATTTAATTTCTCATACTGGTGCTCAGCGGTGAGTTCCAGTACTTGAATTTGTGCAGTCACTCACTGGTTTTATGTAACACCAAAATCCTATTTAAATAATCTACCATCAGATCCAACCTCTTTTTATATTCTCTTTCATTAGCCTCATTTGCGTTTTCCAAATACATTTTCATTCTATCTGACTTTGAGCATCTGTAACTCTATCTGCAAGCATTGGATTTTGAACTCAACAGCCTGAAGAGCTAAACTTTGGCTACTACCAGAGGATTCTGCAGTGCTCCTTCCAGCAAATAGGAGCTCCAAAAAGCAGGAGCTCCATAAGGCCCTCAGGGCCTGGTGGGATACTTGTCAGTTACAGGCTACAGCACAGGAGGAGGATGAGGAGGTGAACACGGAGGAGGAGCAGGAGGAAGAAACAAAAGAGGAGGATAAAAAAAACCTACCTGAGGAGAGCACACAAGACCAGGATTCCATATCAGATCCGGAGCAGGAAGCAGTATCGCTGCTCGCATCATGTACCCAGAGTACCTGGAGGACAGGAAGGCAGAGAGGGAGTTCAAGTTGCTACTGGCCGAGCTAACGATGGAGGTAGAGGAAAGAGAGGCTGACACAGAGAGAGCCTTAGCAAAGGAGAAGGCTGAGTCAGAGAGAGCTTGGAGGAGAAGAAGGTTGAGGCAGAGATATTCGACCCAAGGGAGATAGCAGACACCAACAGGGCACTAGAAGAAAATAAACTGCCCGTAGACGAAAGAACAATTCTACTGGTTCAAGAAATTCATAAATAAGAGCCGGACCTGAAGGCCACACAAAGCACAGGGTCTAGCAACATGATGGCAACAAACCACAATGTCTCATGGGGAAAGGAGACTCTACATACCTGAAGACCTGGTGCTTATCTTTATAGTGGGGGACAACATAGATAAGTAGTTTGAGGTCTAGGAGGTAGGCTTAGAAATGTACAGCATTCCTAAGGGAGATTGGTGCCCCAGTTTAGGTACATACCTACCAATGGGATGGATATTCTTTGTTCACCCTCTTGAAGGGTGACAGGATGAAATACTCCCCTACCATGAAGGGCGCTTTGTACGAAAGTCTGGAATGACCCATGAAAAGTATAGGCAAAAGTTCTGGGACAGCCAGAATCTTCCTCACCAGTCTTGCATGGATTTTTATTTAAGTACTGGATGCTTTGGTGAAGCATAGTGCGGTAAACACTTATGAAAAGCTGCACAATCTGTTTTCTGGAGAGCACATGTTCAATCATTGCTTTCCAGAGCTTTGCCAATACCTGATAGACAGTAAGCTTACTAGCCCTAGGGAGCTTGCAACGGAGGCAGACTGCTGGCTCAGCACCACGGTCCAAAGGAAGGTACCTGGATTGACCTAAAAAAAGATGGTCCAGTTTCTCCCAGAAGAATGTGGGAGAGGTCCAGGGAGACACAAACTTGTCCCTGAGTAAGGTGGGGGGAAGGGTTTCAATGCCCGTTTCTAAAAACTGGGAGGAGGTTCTGATGGGCATTGGCCCAGTGCTCTCCATTTCCAACACCTTTTAGTTGAGTGCTCTCAATTAGGATATATGCAAAAAGAACAGATGATGGATGGAATGCGGAACAAATCAAACATTCAGCCCCAGTCCCAGATATCGGTTTCAGCCATCAGTTTTTTTTTGCTCTCGTGGTGAGCAAAATAATTGATGGGATTAAATCTAGATCTGTGACTGGAGGTTAGCGTTTGATTGGTTCTACATTTCCTCCATCATTTGTGTTTGTTTGCCCAGTTAGGACACAATCAGGTGGAATTTATCTGTACCAAGAAACTACTTACTGGTGGGAACTTTAAAGGGGTGCCCAATATGGCCTTGGAGGTAGAAAGTCCCCAGGAGCAGAGGTCATGCTCTGGTGTCCGTTAGGTGTGAGCTAGATTACAAGGGTAAACTTGTGATCCCTGAGATCGGGATTATTGTCTTTATTGTGTCATTTATTCATTAAAATTACTCAAAATGGGTTTGGGGTTTTTTGTGGTGTGTTTTGACCTTATAATTGACTCAGTTCTGCATAAATACTTTTCACATTGTTTCTTAAATAAGGCTAACTGCTCTGTATCATCGCTACCAGGGGTTGAGCTGAGGTTAATTAGTTACTTTTGAGGGTTCACCCTGGCAAGGGCTGTGGGTATTATTTGAATATTTGATAATTATGTAATTCGTCATCTGAAAGAAGGTCTGCTAGCATCTACATCTAGATATCTAAGGTGCATCTCAAATTAACTTCCATCAAAGCAGAATCTAATCTCACTGGCAGTGAGTCCCAACAACAAAAACTGCAATACTGTCCATGATTCATCGTGATGACTTTACTTCTCAACTCTTTGAGAGCATTCATTAATTTCTTCATTGACACAAATGGTAGTTTATTAGCTGACTTCAAACACAAGATAAGCACTCTTGCATCAATTGTGCTGCTCCAGTGAGTGAGGTCCTTTCTAGGAAGATCAGACCGAAAGCGTCTTCATTGATTGCTCTTGGCCTTTCCATTCTGGATACAGAGAACACTCGGCTGGCATCCCTGAAAGTCACTTGACTTTACTGAGAAGCATCCTCTAAGCAGCATCATGCCCAATTCAAGTGCAAAAGGATCACACACAGCCCTTGTAGTACTTGATTTACTCTAGAAGCCCATCAGTCAATTTTCAATACTTGTTGAGGGAAGACAAATGTGGCACCCTGTTATACCAGGCACTAAAGATGGAGTCCTCTGTTGGGTTGTGCAAAACACATAGCAACAGCCTTGCTACATTGGGCCTCGGTGATTGAAGGAAAGGATGAGACAACTTGTATTTTTATTCTATTCTTCTTAGATTTCAAAAGCATTCCAACCTGGATCTTCCAGGCTACATTGTTTCTCTCTAAAGGCCCACAGCGAGCTAAAAACTCATATTTTCATGTACCTCATTATGGGAATTTCTAGTTGTTTGTTGAAGGGGGTGTGAGCCCTTCTCAATCAACAGCCACAAGCCTTGTCAGAGAGAGCCACAAAAATCAATAAATCAACCTGTTCATAACCCTCTGTGTAAAATTATGTATGCAGCACACAAGCAGTAATAAAGTGAAAGGACAGCACAGGGAAAATCCCACAATAGTTAAGAAAAATAGAGTAAGATTGAATAAATAAAATGTCACTGTTAGACCTAAAAGCCTTAGGGGGTTCTTCCCACCAACGTTTTTGCCTGCTTCCCTCAATTTTCTGACCTCGTTTTTGCTACCTCAGTAGCCCTCTAACCATGACTCAGGCCTGCCACTGCAGAGCCTGACTGTGCAGTTTACACTGCCACTTTGCCCTGGCAAGATAAATCTCTTCCCAGACCTACACATTCCCTTTTTACATATATAAGTCACCCTTAAAGTAGGCCATATATGACCCACACAGTAGTGTGCAATGTATTTATAAGGCCGGACAGGTATGCTTAAGTTTTACATGCCCTGGCAGTGAAAAAACCCCACATTTGTTTTTTGCTGCAGCAAGGCCTATCTCTCACACATAATAACACTGGGATTAACATATTACATTTTATAAGTGTAATTCACACTCTGGAAGAGATACATTTGTCAAGTTTGCTGTCTCTGGACTCACAATTTAAAATCACAACTCATGGTGAAGTCGGATTTTAAATTGCAGTTCTGAAAATGCCACTTGTGGAAAGTTGGCATTTCTTTTACTTTAGCCATTTGTTGCCTACTGCCTGTCTCCAATACAGGTCTGGTATGGGGTGATAGCTTGGCTTGTGCATTCCCTCTAGACAGCCACACACCAAAGGAAGCTCAAGTGTGACTGATGTGTCATCCAGACCCTGATGGGCCATCCAGGCAGGATGGGAGAGAGGGGCTGACACTTACACCAGAATGAGCAGTGCCCTGCCCCACATATAGGGCTGCATTGCACCCTGCAGTAGGGCAAGAAGGGGGGGTCTCTGTGCACTTCATAGACCTTTCTTGGAAGTCCCCCCCACTTCAAAAACACATCCTCATATAAGTACTGGATCTCTGACACCACCAACTCAGTACACTTTGGACCTGCGAATGCTCTGACAGGAAGAAGGACTTCTGAGTTGCTTTAAACTCTGCTCTGCTGAGCTTTTACACTGCTGGACTCCAGCTTGCTAAGCTGACATGCTGCCTGGGAGTGAGAAGGACTAGACCTGTACCTCTACATCCCAGAAGCAAAGTGGCTCCAAGATTCTTTATCGCAGATACTGATGACATTCAAACCCTCCTCGACTGAGGAGCTTTGATACTCCTCGACCTCTCGGCAGCTTTCAACAGAGTATCCCACCACATGCTGATCAAAAAACTCCACCACATGAGCATCCAAGGGCAGCACGCTTAGAAAGATCTCCTCCTTTCTCACTGGAAGAACCCAGAGGATTCACCTTCCATCTTTTACCTCCAAACCCAAGGATATTACCTGTGGTGTTCCCAAGGGCTTATTCCTCAGCCCCATAGTCTTCAATGCATATATGACCACACTGGCCAACATCATCAGACCCCATGGTCTCAATATAATTTCCTACACAGACAACACCCAACTCATCCTCTCACTCACAGACAGCCCATTCTTTAAGTGGCTACCCCTACACACAAGACACACCCTGACACATGCCCTGATCTCCAGCCAACTGGACCACAGCACTGGCCTCTACATAGGAATTTCTGCACACCTCCTACAGAGACTATACAGAACATTGCAGCCAGACTCATTCTCGGCCTTCCCCAAGGAACCCAAATCACACCCCACCTCAGGCAACTCTACTGGCTCCCTGTACAGAAGAGATGTCAATTCAAGCTGCTGATCCACACACAAGTCTGTACACAACCAAGGAGCCGTGTACATTAACCACTGTCTGAACTTCCACTGACCATCGAGAAGACTATGGTCTGCCTCCTTTTCACTTGCCCATACTCTCCATATCTACCAAAGCAGAAGTGGAGGACGCTCTTTCTCTCATATTGCAGCAAAAACATGGAACTGTCTCCCAACACACCTCTGGACCATCACCTCACTTCCGTAATTCCAAATGGCCCTCAAGTCTTCTCTGTTCGAATAAGCTTCTAGGACCTGCAGGTGCCTGGATATCCTATTGGGTGTTTAGCCGCGCTTTATAAATCCTGATTAATTGATTAAAGGGATTGTTGGCTTTCCTCCTGTCTTCTGCAGTCTCAGGGTTACAAAAGGCTTCCAGCTCACCTGCACCAGCTTGTGAACCCATCTACAACCAGCTCCTGACCCCAAGAGGTGCCTCTCCAGTCTTGGGCCCTTGGAATTGTTTTTTGGCTCCTAAAATTAAGCTTTGGCTCTTTGCAACACCCACTAGCTCTGGAACTGTGCCACTTACCCAAAGAATCTCCACAAGCTGCTGCAAGTTTGTTTCTTCGTGCAGAAAGTATTGCTGCCCATCTTCAATGCCTGGCTGACTCTTCCCACCCACGAACCACCACCAGCGACACTCTTCCTGTTCCCGATAAATGTCTTCCCCTCATAGACGAATCTTGGTCCAATTCTTGAGAAGGTAAACCGTCAACGGGAGTTATCTGGGACTGTATCTGACCTGCGCTCCGTTACAGCTGGCCTGAACATTTAACCCAGTCTAGCGTGACCAGATATCCCTGTTTGGCACTTTATGCTTTTGAGCACTATATTGCATTTAGTCTTCAATAATTCATATCTCAGCTTCTACTTAATGGACGTTTGTCGTTTTGATCTTGTACTGCTCATTAAATTAAGCTCTATTTTTTTCTGTGTGGCATTTTCACTGTTTTACTGTTTGAGGTGTTGCATAAATACTTTACAAATTGCCTCTTAAGTAAACCCTGACTGCTCTGTGCCAAGCTACCAGAGGGTAAACATAGGCTAACATATGGTGTGTTTGTGACTTACCATGGCTAAGACTGTGGTTTCTGCTTGGACAGGGTGCATACCTCTGCCAACCAAGAACCCAATTTCTAACAGACACTAAAATGTCCCGATTCAAATCCGTAGACATTTTGCAGATGTAGATAAAAGTAATGCCAAAAGGTGCAAAGCACCAACTGAGGGTATCTGGTGATGTTGGACCTGGACATAGTCACAAATTCAGGCCAACCAAGATGGAGTGTGGGCCGGGCACAGGACCACGTTTGGCCCACTAAGGTTTGTACCTTATGTCCTTGTAGTATGGTCTGTATGGTGTTGCTTTGCAGTGTTTGACATCACTTCCCAACAGAGTTAATGGAATCTCCGGTTTAACTCCACTTCCAAGGGTCCAGGGACCACTTGGAGGATAAGGACTCACTCAAGCTGGTCCAGGTGTAGGGTCAAGATGGTTGGTGCCTTTTCTGTCCTTGAGGCTCTGATCAGAAGGCCAGCTGATTAGCACTTGGAGTCACTTTAGTAGTCCTGGATGTAAGCAAGGAAGAAGATCTCAGACAGCAAAGCAGTCCTTCTAGAACACAGGGCAGGCAACAGGCAGCAGGGCATTCCTCTTGGGGCAACAGAGAAGTCTTCTGAAGTACATAGAAGGACACAACAGCAGGCAGTCCTCTGAGAGTCCTTCTACTGGTAAAATAATTGTATTGAAAAGTTGGTCTGAGGGTCCTATTTTCATATTTGGTGCCTCCTTTGAGGTTGGAGAAGCGTTTAGAATCTTCCACTATACAGAAGTATCTGGAAATCCCTGACTTCCTGCCCTAGTCCCAGGTTGTCTGGAAATCCAATGACCTAATTTGATATCCTTTTTGAGATTGCTGAGGAAGCTCCTTTGAAGGCAAATGTTGCTGGCTGCTATTGGTACTCTCAGTTCCCCAGTTCTTGAGTGGGATTCATTGTATATTTTGACATTTTTCAAAGGCTAGTACTGTGGAGTATCAGAGGAGAGTATTTCCTAAATTGATTCTGTAATTTACTTAGACCATTTGCTCCATTCACATTTCTATATACTTAACTGTTGCTCATATGCATCACAGTTAACATAATGCAAACTGCACTCAATATCTTCAACACCTGTGAATAAGCCAGCCTCCATAGACCTACCTTGCCTGACAAGTAGGTCAGGCAATCTGAGAATTCCCCTGCACCAACTGAAAGTACTTTTTAGCAATTATCTTTACTGAAGACCCCGGGGGCTGAGTTGACTTGTGTATATTTAATTTTTCTCTGTTTCTCCTCTCTCTCTGTCTCTCAGATACCCTTTCCCCCATATTGCAGTGGGGGAGTTGTACAGACTAGTGTATTCAGACCCTGGTCAGTATTGAGGATTGGTGGATTGGGGGATTAGCATCTAGGTCCTTGCCTCAGCTCCCACATATTCCAAGAGTCCAAACACTTACGCAGATATAGGGCCTGATTGCAACCATGGTGGAGGGGATTACTCTGTCACAAACGTGACGGATATCCTGCCCCCGTATTACAAGTTCTGTTAAATTCCATTGTGCTTGTAATATGGCGGACGGGATATTCATCACATTTGTGACGGAGTAATCCTCTTTGACAAGGTCATAATGAGGCCCATTATCTTTTCATAGAGTTAACACAAGTTAGGATGCAACACTCATTAAGTAATTTGGAAAAATACTATAAGTGAAACATCTTCAACATCAATTAAAACTAAAATAATAATTTAAGGGAGATGTACAAAAAACATGAATGTCAAAAATTGCTACCTAAAATATTGAATGAATTATTAGCTAAATTTATTGGTAGAAAATGTTGGGAAACAATAACATGAAATGGAAAAAGCTGCAAAATTACTGTACAGATTTTTTTTTAATCTTTAGTTGGCATCAAGATTGAACATAATTTAGATCAGTTACAACATGTTTAAATAAGTCTACTGGTCAGATTTACCAAAATATTGCAATGTGAAGGCTTCACTTTTTTATAGCAAATTTTGTTTTGGTATTTACAAAACCATGCAAAGACCTTTTACCACCTTGCATCATATAGATATAACAAGAGTGGAGCAGTGGCCTTCCAGTGTATCCAACCACATATTGTGATACAAACCTAGATTTACAAACCTTGTAAACTTTGGTTTGCACCAGAATGGTGCACCGACTCGAGGATAGAGTAATGAGGAAAAATGTTCGTATTTCTCCTCATTGCCTCCACTTTGCATGTGAATTGCATTCTGAAGCAGATATGCAAAGAGTAATACAGCTACCCCTTCCTGCACACAAACTATCCTGCCCACAATGCAGTCACCATTGCACCAGGGTGTAAGGGTGCCCACATTGGTGCAAGGCAGCTACAAGCATGCCAACACAGGGGGAAAGTTGAACAGCTTTCTCACAGTCATGCAAAAAGCTCACCTTAAGGGATCAACCCCATGCTTTCCATAGCCAACTCTGCAAATGAGAAATATTGTGCAGCTTTGGGAAGGGTCACAAACATTCATTATTTGTAGAATCAAATATATATATATATATATATATATATCTCAAGTCCAGACCAGCTCTCCCCTGACAGCAAACCACAGGCATGCCTGACCTGACAGTCATCCAGCAGCAGTCAGCACCAAGCTCCTTTCTGCCCCTGGCTCTCTGCGTCTTCTGCCCCTATGTCCAAGGACAAGGTCTCCTGCCCCCAGGAACCTTGACAGTTGTCTTATCTCCTTGCTGTTCTTCCACTCTCCTGCTTTCCGTGCTCCTGTTTCATGCTCTCCTGTCTGCCCAGAGCCCCTCTCAGGACCTATTTAATTGAGGCCACAGTCGGCCACACAGCGGATGCACCACCAGTGCACCAAAGGTGTGCCAAAGGCAAGCCTATCTGCATCCTTTCACCCCTAGACTGCACCCAGTGCTAGGAACCCTGAACCTCCGGACTCCCACAGGTACTCAGCTGCTGCTCTTCATACCCTAGACCCCGGTCCCAAAAACAACTGTTGCCTTGCAATGGCCTGCTCCACATCAGGGCCATTCATCTGTCTCCACTGCTGCTTCACCTCCACTGCAGAACAAATCACCCCTGCAGGATCCCGCACGTCACCATCAGAATCAGTCAATACACCACCGGATCAACTCAGATGCATTCTACTCAATGCCAGATCTCTCTGAAAACATGGCACCTGCATCTGGGACACCACCCCCCCCCTTTCCCCCAATGTAACTTTCATTACAGAAACCTGGATGACCCCAGCATCATCCCTGGATATCAACACAGCAACACCCATCGGATACAAAATGAAACACCTTGACTGCACCAACAGACATGGAGGTGGCATGGCCGTCATACACAAGGATTTGATCACCTGCACCATAACCGATGACCAGACCATGCCTAAAATGGAACACATGAACTTCCAGCTTCGCACCAACAATAACACCACCATCAAAGACACTTATACGTACTGACCACCAGGACCATGGACTGGAGTCAGCAATGCCATCGCTGAATACATCGCCTCATTTGCTATTGAATCTGAACACTAAGTTTTCCTGGGAGACTCTAACTTCCACCTAGACAACCCCACTGACACCAACTCCACTGACCTCCTGGAAAAACTGAACAACATCGGCCTCAAGCAGCTAGTCACAGACTCCACACACAAAGCTGGAAACACGCTGGACCCCATCTTCATGTCTAACAACAAAATCAGATACACCCACATCTCGGATTCACCTGGTTGGACCACTCCATTATATACTTCACCATCACCGGACATGCCCGCACCATCCTCAACCACCACAAGGCCCACTTCCTCACCTGGTCCTAGGCCACTCAGTAACAATGGTCTAATGCCCTCAGCACCACACAACCCAAATACTCCACCAACCTGGACCACGCAGTACAGAACTCTGACGACTGGATCACCAGTTCCACGGACCATGTTGCTCTCACCAAACCAGCCTAAGTGCACAGAAAGCACACCAGCTGGAACAAAACAAACAGAGCCACTTTTAAGTCAGCTTTCAATGATTACCATAAACAGATCAGAGCAGCAAAGAAGGTGGGCCAGACCCTCTGGATTGACACCAGCACCAACCAAACCAAGGAACTTTTCACCATTTTCAGAGAGTTCACGTGCTCAACACCCATTGAAAGACTATTATCACAACAAGATAGCAAACATCAACCCCCAAACCTCCAACACCCCAGCCTCCAATCAACCACCATAACCAGCTTCCCGCTCACCACCTGGAAACAACTCAGCTCATCCAACACAACTACCTTTAAGCACTTCATCCACTCTGGAGAATCCACTGACCCCTGTCCCCACTGACTCTTCAACCTCAGAAGAGACCAGATCAGCTGCCAACTCACCATAATCATCAACACCTCACTAACCATGGCCATCTTTCCCAATACCTGGAAACACACCAAGATTAGACCCCTCCTCAAGAAACCCTCAGCAGACCCCATTAAACTCCTGAACTACCGGCCAATCTTGCTGCTCCTGACCTACCAGACCCCTCCCAATCAAGATTCAGAACCAACCACAGCAACAAGACAACTCTGATCACCTCAACACTCTTCTCAACAGTGGAGAATCTACAACCCTGTTCCTACTTGACCTCTCCGCAACCTTCAACATGGTCTCCTGCCACAGACTCATGGACAGCCTGTGACAGACTTGAATAACAGATGATGGGCTTAGAATGATGGCATCCTTCCTCACAGGGCACACCCAGAAAGTCCACCTCCCCTCCCCTTCACATCACAAGCCAAGCACAACATCTGCTCATCCTTCAGCCAACACTTTTAAACTTCTACATGATACCACTCACAGACATCATCAGATCGTAAGCCATCAACATCATCTCTTATGCCAATGACACCCAGCTCGTCCTATTGCTCACTGCCAACCCCACCTCCACAAAGATGAACTTACATAACTGCATGAAGAACGTCTTAGCAACTGCCTAAAGCTTAACATGGAAAAATCTGAAGGTTTCATCTTCGGCAAACACGCCTCCCTCTGGAACAACTCCTGGTGGCCGTCTGACCCACACCCATCCTGAAAGACCATGCTTGCAACCTCAGCATCATCCTAGACAGTGACTTCTCCATAAAACACCAGGTCAACACCATCACTCCAGCCTGCTTCAGCACACCCTGCATGCTCTGCAAAATCCTTAAGTGGCTCCCCATCAACACCAGAAAGATAGTAATGCATGCCCTCATCACCAGCTGATTGGACTATGGTAGTGCACTCTATGCAGGCACCACTACCAAACTGAATCAAAGGCTCCAAACAATTCCGGTCCAGAAGAGATGCCACTTCAAGCTCCTGACCCATACCTGCAAAGCCCTCCACAACCAAGGACCTGCCTATTTGAACCACCATCTGCACCTCCACCGCCACCCCCCAAGATTGATTGATTTTTGAGGTAATGATCTAAACATAATATAGGGTAAACTACTACTAAACATTTAATCAAAGAGTGAGGCAGTCTTAGAGTTGACATACAACAAATTAAATCAATATATGTATGTAAAAGAAGAAAGCATTCTGACAAAATGACTAAAACACAACAAATATACTGAAGAAACACTTTATGATTAAACACACAAATGTCGTATGTCCAAGACACAATCATTTGCTGATTTGGAGATGTAATGAGAGTCATTACAAAGGCAACCCAGGAAACACATTGACTGCCACGGAACTAGCAAAAACTGCATATTATTTTCATATTTGAAAACTTGCTAATCTGAGAAAAAAAATGCCTAAAAGTGCATTTATCTTACAGAGAAAATTCAAATGTTAGTACTTTTGCTATAATAAACACTTTTCTGGAAATATATTGAAATAAGTTTATGTAAGGTATATTTTACATTGACATTTTTCTTTCAAAGTTTCAATGCTATTTTCATTTTGAGTTGCTTAAAAACATTTTTGTTGGTAAATCGAACTAAATCTATTGTTATTTTTTTCAATGCTGGCAATTACAATGAATAAGGAAACTAAGGTAAGTATAGGAACACTATGGAACCTTTTCAATTGTTTGACTGCTTTTAGGCACACATTTCAAATCCTGCAGGTAATTAAAAGTCAGATGAGTAACCCAAGGAAATGTAATCCAATAGAGAAATCACCCAATCACACATAACAGTGTATTTGCTTATTGTACAGTGCATACTTTCTTGCTCTTTCTTGAAGATTGGAGGGACTGTTTCACTTGACATGTCTCTAGTCAAACTATCATGATCAGCACATGCGCATGCATCTGTGTGCTTGTAACTTATGAACCTTCAACAATAGAGGAACATGTGCCCTGGTTCACTGAGCAATTATGAAAAATATTTCTAATAATAATATTTACATAAAAAGAATCCCTCATAAAGGGGACAGGGTAGTTCAACAAGAAATTGAACATATGTGCACGATAGGAACGCCTATAAGAAAATAAG
Source organism: Pleurodeles waltl (assembly GCF_031143425.1). Lineage (NCBI taxonomy): Eukaryota > Metazoa > Chordata > Amphibia > Caudata > Salamandridae > Pleurodeles > Pleurodeles waltl. The sequence goes on from NC_090442.1 coordinate 431,016,698, forward strand.
GTTTGAGACAATGGTAAATGCACTACAAAAAAGTACAAATAAAATGACATGGCAATTTGTCCCTCTTTTAATTATGTCATATATCTTGTCAAATTTCTGAACTGTACACTCTGTTGTCTACAAATCAATGCATAGTAGAGAACACCATATTCATCGAAGGAAAACTCAATAGTGTGTTAAGAGTAAGCTTGAAAAAAATAATTGATGCAGTTTTCTGGGGTACTGATCTATTATCTCCACTGCCTGAAGTCAGATAATTTCAAATTTATGTAACACAAACCTCCAATGATATATCAAAAGATTTTCAAAATTGAATACAGTGTTTTATATCTTATTCCTTCAAATAAACTTTAGTTTTAGGTGGGTCCCTAAAAGCAGTACAACCCCAAATGTGCTCTGACAAATGATGTAATTTAGATCAAACCATCATGAACTCCATCAAGAGGATTCTATATTATCTGTTCAAATTGAATGACTGTATGTGACAAATAAGATCAATTAGAACTATTTGGGAGTTGATCTTTATCCAACTCAATAAAATGTACATTGTTCTTCTGATCATGTCTGTAGAACATTGAGGTGCTGGTATGAATTCACACATAAAGTCATGTTGTTTGATTTAGATTTCACCTATGGGTGCGATCTGACTGATTTTCCACCAGCCCTACAGGTATTTTAATGTCTCATCTGGTACAATAATAAGCAAAACCTCCTAAAACTGATATGTTTAGCCCTTATCTATAGATACTGCAATCAGGCAATATAAATACATTTTAAATGTGTTTTAGAGTTGTGTTAACAATCCATGATTAATATTTAAAGTCAACAAAGCCAGAGAAGTCAAGTGATAATTACATACATATTTGAAGCCATGTTTATTATCATGGAGAGGCTGTTGCAGACTGTTACATAATAAAATATGGCAGATATTTTACTCTTGGAAAGTTGGCAAACCACCATTATTGGTGTTTCAGCTCTTATTGTCGTATAGTCCTGTTGGGAAGACATGGGTTCACTATTTTGCCTTCTCCTAATTATTTAGTTAACCATTCTATATTTCGTGCTTGCCACAATCATATTTTTGTTTTCTGGGAAACTAACTTATCCTTTTGTACTCCTAGGCTGTCCCTTCTTCTGAAAGGAGCTGCCCGTGCATCTTGATATTGTACTCAGGCCCATATTTATACTTTTTTAGCACAGCATTTGTGTAATTTTTTTACGCAAACGTGGCGCAAACACACAAAATATAATTGAATTTTGTAAGTGTGCTCCACATTTGCATCACAAAATGACGCAAATGCGGCGCTAAAAAAGTATAAATATGGGCCTAAGTGTTCCCAAGCACCACTTCACTATACTTGGGCAGTGAAAGCCACCCATGATCAAACATCAATGAATATTAGTTCACTCTTTTGAACCCCATGTACAATCAGTTTAAGTACTATCAAGAAGCAAACAGTCTCCAACACACACACTATACCCTACTGACACTATCACTGATACAAAATATTTCTTTATCTTCAGATAAACACATTATTTGGGAGACAGGAAGCTGATGGGAAGCAAGAGTAAAAGTGAGAATACACCACCCATAATATTATGCAACAAGGTGAAAATACCTCAAGACCAACAGAAAGTTTGCTGTCAAGATAAAACATCACACTTTTATAAAAAGTGTTTGCGACAAATCCATGTTATCGCAGCAAATAGAACTGCCAACTTGTGAACAACATGTCCGATTTGGTGTGGTTGTAAATGAATTGCAAAATCACAATTGCATTGGAAGAGAACATGTGTTTGGGACAATGCTACACAGAACAACTCAATGTTAGTTTTTCTTTGAAAACATTTCCCATTCACTGCAGAGAGAAATGAGCAAATAAAGTGAAAAGTATCACAAATAGTGGTTTTGTAAATGTCATAATTAGTGCCGATCTCTCCAGGATCAGCAAATAACATTGCTTCTAGATCACATCTATGAACAAAGATCAACTTCAGGGTTGATTGAATGTGTTTCCCATTTGCATGTGCTGCACCCATTCTTAAAAGAAAAGAACCATTGTATATTTGAATGAAACATGCACATTCATCCTGAGTAATTGCATATTCTGTGCAGCTATCAACATATCACATTTATTTACTCATCACTTACGTGAAGACCGGTGCTTCATCATTTACATTCACAATGTTAAAGGTGAGGGTTCCAGTGCATGAACTGGAGTCAGTTTTTGTATTGGTTGCAGAAACCATCATTTTAAAAATCTAAGGTGCCATAAAAAGTAACAATTAAAAATAACGTTATTGCTTGGTGAATATTTTAGACAGTACTCAACTTAACATGTCAATCCACCTTTAAAGATTTCATTCAACCAATTAGATTGTTTCAGTTGATTAACCATATACTATGTATAAGTGCTAATATACCAGCCAAAAACAGAAAAACATAGAAACAATATTTAAACAAGACATTAAACATTTTTTTGTCATAGTAAGTGATTCAAGTCGGTGATTGAAGCCTTTAACATTTCTATTGGTAAACAAAATAATGAATTGAAGGAGAATGTAACGAATGACACTAACTTCACTAGGCTGTATAATTCTGAAGGGTAAAATGAAAAGAAATTCTCCTACAGCATTTAATAAAAAAATGGAGGCCCACTGCTGTCTCATATCCACTTTTTTCACAAGTACAAAATATGAATGTAATACAGATGGTCCTAAGCGTCCATTAGATTATGATATTGAGCCTCAAATCTCTATCAGCCATTGCTCTAGACTATTGCACCTGATAGAACTTAATATCTAAACATAAACAGAATTTCTTTGATACAAATCCCAAATGTCTTACTACTGAGGAGCCTTTCCACATTTCTAAGTCATGATACTTATAGTAAGACTATGGACTCTGTTCAGTTGTTTAACAGTTTTTTGGCAGACATTTAAAATCTGAAGCTAACTAAAACTCAGATGTGTAAACCAAGGAAAAAATATCAACTGCCCATAAATCAAAACTCAAAATCATAATTGAAATGAAGTGTTTAAAACTACTTACAGACTGTTTTTGACTTTTAATTAATAACTTGACTTGTGTATTGCGGATTTTTGTTGTTTTGGTCTTGTTTTATTTAGATCAATATTTTATATTTTTCTAAACCTGTGTTGTGTCATTTTTTAGTGTTTTCATTAAGTTACTGTGTTTGTTGGTACAAATACTTTACACCTAGCACTCTAATGTTAAGCCTACTGTTCTGCCGAGCTACCAAGGGGCTCAGCAGGGGTTAGCTGAGGGTGATTCTCTCTTACCCTGACTAGAGTGAGGGTCCTTGCTTGAACAGGGGCTAACCTGACTGTCAACCAAAGACCCCATTTCTAACAATTCCTAAATTTGGCGAGCGGTCTTTATCCTGGAGAGTCACATCCTTCACTGAACTGGACACCTACCAGACTTCAAATAAGGCCCTGGGTCACTATTCTAAGTTTGATGACTGTAGGCCTTCAGGATGATTTTGGTTCAGGATGGTTGTGGGTTTTGGACTTCTAATACACTGAAGGTTGTCTTGCTTGCATATAGGATTATAGTGAGAGTGTTCTTTGGTTGTTGAGTTAGTGATTTACCAGGAATTTTCTTAAATTATCAAGACAAGGAAGGGCAGCCTTGGTACTAGTAGGCCCCTGTGAAGTCTTTGATCTGGTATCTCATGATATCTTATTAGCTCTCCCCTATCTGATCAGTATTCAGGCCAGTTTATTTGCTTGGCTGCCATCTTATTGCTCCATCTGTACTTAAGGTGTCCATCTTCTAGCATTTTAGTACTCTTTCAATACCCTTGAGAAAGGGATTCCACAGGGCTCTTCGCAAAGCCAGGTACTGTTATTATGTGTGACACTTGTTTACAAAGCTCATCCTTTCTTTTGTTCTCACTTCAATGGCCTATGCCAATTGCACAGACCACTTTATGATATGCAAGGTGAGCTGCCTAGACACAGAGTGCTGTGAGGCTAGTGGGAGGCCACTGACATTGATTTTGTGTTGTGCATCCAGCAAGAAGGAGGAGGTGCAGTGGTGGTACAGCCATGGTAGAGGGTTCTGTGGTGTGAGCCCCTAGACCGCAGAAGAGGCCCAGCTAGAATAAAGTGGTCTTGCGGTCAAAGGTGTGCTCCCGCCCTCTAAGCCCTCATCCGAGGATCAAAAAGGACACACAGGACATAGCTGTTTACATGCTTTTCATATTAATACTAAAAACTTTTGTACCTACTGTCAAAATGTCATGACTTTGACAAATAGACGCCCTAAACAGGTGGCTCAGAGGATCTCTCTAAGAATCTTCAATGCATTTTTTAGAATGTACCCAAAGGGAAAGGACAACAAACGCAAAGGGAACCTAAGGATCCCAGAGCCTGTGGCCATAACCTTGCAAACAGTGCCCTCGCATATAGAACCTGTAGAGGCGCAGTCTTCCTCCATGAAATCTTCCTCCCCACCATTCAGCAGTAATGTGGGCAAACCAACTTCAAAGTTGATAACAAGCTTCTTTCAATAGATCAACAAAGAGCTCAAATCTACACCAACCTATGGAGCAGCAGGGAGCCTGTGGGTTAGAGATACCACAGAGATCAGCCAGAATAACATCTTGGTGGGGGTGACCCCATTCAGTAAAGACAAATCTGGCAAAGAAACTCAAAAAGGGATGCCCATGAGCTCAAATTGAGGCTGGGAAGATTGTTCAAAGAGTTCAGACACAGGAACAAACTCAACTAAGTCTGCAAGGATTAGTGGATAGTTCACAAAGTTTAGGGATTTTTGCTCACAGTGCGTCTGAGGCATTGGCGGAGAAGCCCAACATAGATAGCAACCCTCAATTCCCTGATATTTGTTATGGGAGGAAGTATCCCAAAAGCCTACAGCATCTTCTCATCATCCAGAAGATAAATGCCAAGGCAGTGACTCTTTGAGCTCCAGCTCCTTACTGTTTTTAGATCACACTTTGCCTGATGTTCCAAGGAGCATCACAGTGGGTGTGAGGGCTAGTAAAGAGGGGACTGGAAATCCCATTGATTTTGCCATTATTTTAGATGATACTGTGGAGGCACAGACAGCGATTGTAGATCCTCTTGAATAAATAGGTAGAGCTTCTATGGTGGACCCTCATCTGGATGATTCAATCTTCTATCCCTGCTAACCAGTCCTCTGAAAGTACCCTGACATGGTTTCATAATTCCAGGAGCACTGCAAACTCTGTTGGAAAATGGGTTATTGGTAAGGGCAGGTAGGTACCTACACTTAGCAATAGGCCACTAACCTTCACTTAGGTCCAGTTAGGTCTCAGTAAATTAAACCCAGCTCAACCCTTGGTAGCTTGGCAACGAGCGTCAAGGCTTAACTTAGGAGACAGAGGGGGTCATTCCAACTTTGGCGGGTGGCAGAGGCCGCCTGCCAAAGTACCCCCGTCGAAAGACCGCTCGGCGGTCAAAAGACCGCGGGGGTCATTTCTACTTTCCTGCTGGGCCGGCGGGCGACCGCCAAAAGGGTGCCCGCCGGCCCAGCGGGAAAGACCCTGCAACAATGAAGCCGGCTCCGAATGGAGCCGGCGGAGTTGCAGGGGTGCGACGGGTGCAGCCGCACCCGTCGCGATTTTCACTGTCTGCAAGGCAGACAGTGAAAATCTTTATGGGGCCCTGTTAGGGGGCCCCACGACACCCGTTCCCGCCATCCGGTTTCTGGCGGTGTAAACCGCCAGAAACAGGCTGGCGGGAAGGGGGTCGGAATCCCCATGGAGGATTCTCTGGGCCAGGGGAAATCCGGCGGGAAACCGCCGGATCCCCTTTTCTGACCGAGGCTTTACCGCTGCGGTCAGAATGGCCCTGGAAGCACCGCCAGCCTGTTGGCGGTGCTTCCGTGATCGTCAACCCTGGCGGTCCATGACCGCCAGGGTCAGAATGACCCCCAGAGTGTAAAGCATTCAAATATCACAAAGCAGTAATTAAATAAAACACAGGAAACAGTTTAAAAATCCAAAACCAATTTATAAACATAGATTATATTTTTATCTTTAAAATGACACAAAAACGAATAAAATCGGATAAGGAGAACCGGAGATATGAATTTTTAAAGAATTATTGTTTCTTAGCGCGTAGAAACAAAAGGTGGCAATCGGGTCATCTGGTTGCACCTCGACCAGGGCAAAGTCAAAGTTTAACCGCGATGGAGCCCTGCTCGACTACAGCTGACGGGAGGCCCCGGTAAAAAGTTTACCTTCGGACTTAGTCCCTTTTCTGAAGATTTTCTTCAGTGGGCGAACCTACCAGTCCAATCCGACCTCCTAGAACTCTTCTCCGGATACGCGTCGCGGGAACCCTCGGTGGAGATTTTTACCTTCGGACTTAGTCGTTTTTTCGAGGTGAAAATCCTTCGACCGGGGTAAACCTGGGCCTTGATGCGACGTCCTTGGAGCCCTCCTCGGACACGCTGGCTGGGAGGTCCCGGTGAACTTTTTACCTTCGGACTTAGTCTCTTTTTTGGAGATTTTCTTCACCGGGACGAACCTGCAAATCAGGCTGGGTCGCGGTGGAGGCAAGCCGGATAGAGCGGCCGTGGCGGGTCAGTCCCTCTATGTTTTTTTTTCTAAAGTTCTCCAAACTTCTCTAAACTTCGGGGTCTTCTCCCAGATGTTCTTTTAAGGTTCTTTTGGGGTCCGCAGCTCACCCCATGGGTCCAGAAGTTCTGAGATGATCCTTGGAGGTGTGGACTACAACTCCCAGAATGCACCTGGCGCAAACTCCTTTTTGGCCACCGGGCAGTGGTCAGCTGGTTGATTTCTTCAGGAGTTGGTGCAGGGGACTCATGTTAGCAATTCTTCACCTGTAGCAAACAGGGAGTCCCTCCTTGAACCAGTTGAAGCCAGGCAAAGTCATTCTTGTGGTGAAGCCCAAGTGTGCAGCTGGTGCAGTACTTCTGAGTGCAGGTTCCAGGTGCAGGCCAGGGGTCCAGCACGGCAGTCCTTCTTCTCCTTTGGTTCTTCCTTGTTGGAATCTGATGGGGATCTGAGGTGTGGGTGCAGGTCTGCCAGTTTTATCCTTGCTCCTCGGTGAAAAACAGGGGGGTCCTGATTCTCCAATCAGGTGCAGGGTCCTTCTCCCTGTGATGACCACTTCCTGGGAAGTGTGGCAAAAATCCATCCCAGGAGGCAACATTCTTAAAAAATCCCTCATGGCCGAAAATGATTTTTGGAGGTTACAACTGGCTGAGCCCACCCACTGGTGTGGCTAAAAATCATAAACACACCCCTCTCCTGCCCTCTCCTAATCTAATCAAGGGGGCACCTAGTTGTCTAGGATTGCAGGATGTGGGGGTGTTGCTGCGTTGCTTCAAATGTCCTTCTCTGCCTTTGAAGACCAGTTTGGCAGCTTCCCCCTTCCTGCCTCACCATCTGCTGAGGGGAAATTCCCTCCCACAGGCACATCTCTTTGTGTGAAGCCAGGCCACTTTACACCTCATCAAGGCAGCCTGGCCAGGCTGCCAGAGGCTGGCCAATCAGGGCACAGAAGAAAAAAACAATGCAGGGCTGAAATTGGCAACTTTTTAGGTAAAGTTTAAAACTCTTTACCTGAACAAGTTATATTAAATCCCACAACTAGAAGTTGTGGGATTTATTATAACAATTAATTTGATACCAAACCCTTTGTATCTGTCATTTAAGGGGACTTTGAAATTTAAAATAAAGCCTCCCCATTCTAGCCTTTGAAGGCCATTCACTACATCGATGGAAAAACAAATTTGGATGTTTTTACCTCTCTAGGGCTTACAAAACTACTTATATAAGGTCCCTGCTTATAGTTACATGGCACCCAGCCCTAGGGAAACATAGGGCACACTTTAGGGGTGACTTATATGTAAAAATAAGGTAGTTTAAGACTTTGGAACTACTTTTAATTCCAAAGTCGAATTTGCATATAACTTTAATTTAAAAGCAGCCAGCAAGGCATGCCTGCCTTTCAAATGATACTGGGCACCTCAGCAGTACACCTATGGGTGCACTACCTATGCTGTGGTCCCTAAACCTACATGCCCTACCATATACTAGGGACTTATAGGTAGGTTAACTTTACACAGAGCACTGGCCCTGGGACTGGTATGCAGTACCCAGGGCACGGCCAAGAGTCAGTAACCACCAGTATCTGTCCAAAAAGTGTGGGAGTGACCGGGCAAAAAGGAGGACTTTCTTACACTCCCCTACCCCCAGATGAAAGGTGACGGGTACTAACCTACACCCTGGTAGTTCTCATCAGCTAAGTGGAAAAACCTGGAAAGTCCATCTGCATTGGCATGGGCAGTCCCAGGTCTGTGCTCCACTGTGAAGTCCATCCCCTGTAGGGAAATGGACCACCTTAACAGTTTTGGGTTCTCCCCCCTCATTTGCATCAGCCATCTGAGATGTCTGTGGTCAGTTTGTACACAGAAGTGTGTGCCAAACAAGTATGGCCTCAACTTCTTCAGGGACCAGACCACAGCAAAGGCCTCCCTCTCAATGGCACTCCATCTTTTCTCTCTGGGGAGTAGTCGCCTGCTGATGAAGGCAACTGGTTGATCTTGGCCCTCTTCATTAACTTGTGCTAACACTGCCCCAATCCCTTCCTCTGAAGCATCTGTTTGCACTATAAACTCCTTGCTATAGTCAGGGGCCAGTAACACTGGTGCTGAACACATAGCGTGTGTGAGGGTGTCAAAAGCTTTCTGAGCCTCTGGGGTCCAAATGACCATCTTGGGTTGTTTCTTGGAGGTAAGCTCTGTCAAAGGGGCCACTATGGTCCCAAAATTCTGAACAAACCTCCTGTAGTACCCAGTCAGGCCAAGAAAGGCCCTGACCTGAGTCTGGGTTTTAGGAGCTTCCCAATCCAGGATAGTCTGGATCTTGGGCTGGAGAGATTGAACATGGCCTCCACCAACAAGGTGGCCCAGGTACACAACTGAGCTTTGCCCTATCTGGCACTTGCTTGCTTTGATAGTCAGGCCTTCTTGAAGCAGGGCCTGAAGCACTTCCTTCAGGTGGACAAGGTGGTCCTCCCAGGTGGAACTACATACAGCTATATCATCCAGATAAGCTGCACTGAAAGATTCCAACCCAGACAGGACTCTATTCACCAACCGTTGGAAGGTGGCAGGAGCATATTTCAGGCCAAAGGGCATCACCTTGAACTGAAAGTTGCCCTCTTGCATGGAAAATGCTGACCTCTCCTTAGCTCCTGGACATAAGGCAATCTGCCAGTATCCTGAGGTCAGATCAAACATGCTCAGGAATTTGGCATCCCCCAACCTATCAATGAGCTCATTTGCTCTAGGAATGGGGTGAGCATCAGTCAAAGTGACTGCATTTAGACATCTGTAGTCCACACAGAACCTCAATTCCTTCTTCCCACCTTGGGGATTAGGTTTGGGCACCAGTTCCACTGGACTGGACCAAGGACTGTCAGAGGGCTCAATTACCTTGAGCTCCAACATCTTAGCCACTTCAGCTTTGATGTTGGCCTTGACCTGGTCGGACAGCCTGTACAGCTTGTTTTTGACGGGTAAGCTGTCACCAGTGTCAATGTCATGGGCACACCAATTGGTGAGTCCAGGGGTCAGGGAGAACAGACTAGCAAACGTCTCCAAAACTTGTCTGCAGTCTTTTTGTTGCTGGTCTGTCAACTTGGGAGAGAGTACCACTCCCTCCACTGACCAATCTTGTTCATTTGAGGACAGGAGGTCTGGCAGAGGTTAATTCTCCTCCTCCTTTCCTTCATCAGTGACCATCAGCATGGTCATGTCTGCCCTGTCCTGGTGGGGTTTCAACCTGTTAACATGCAGGATCCTATGAGGATTCCTGTGGGTGCCAAGTCCACCAAGTAGGTGACCTCACCCTTTTTCTCCACAATTGGACAGGGCCCAGTCCATTTGGCCTGAAGTGCCCTATGAGCCATGGGCTCCAAACCCAACACCAGCTGTCCTGGGTGATACTCAGGCATGGTAGCCTTCTGATCATGCCAGAGCTTCATGAGCTCTTGGCTGGCATCCAGGTGTCTGCTTGCCTTCTTCATGTACTCAGCCATGCGTGACCGCAGGCCCAGCACATAATCTAGCACATTCTCCTTGGACTCTTTGAGAGGCTTCCACCAAGACTCTCTCACCAAGCACAATGGGCCTCTTACAGGGTGCCCAAACAGTAACTCAAAGGGGCTGAATCCAGCCCCCTTCTGTGGCACCTCTCTACGCAAACAGCAGGCATGGGAGGAGAACATCCCTTCTTCTCCTGAGTTTGTCAGACAAACCCATGATCATGCCCTTCAGGGTCTTATTAAATCTTTCCACCAGACCATTGGTCTGTGGATGATAGGGGGTAGTGAACTTATAAGTAACACCACACTCATCCCACATGGCTTTCAGATAGGCAGACATAAAATGTGTGCCCCTATCTGAGACCACCTCCTTTGGGAACCCCACTCTGGTGAACACACCAAGTAGGGCCCTAGCCACTGTGGGAGCAGTGTCTGTCCAGAGGGGTATTGCCTCAGGGTACCTGGTGGCATGGTCCACAACCACCAAAATGTACCTGTTACCTGAGGCAATTGGTGGGTCTCGGGGACCACCAATGTCAATCCCCACCCTCTCAAAGGGAGTCCCAACCACTAGCAGTGGTATCAATTGGCCCTTTAGCTTGGCCCCTGCCTTGCCACTGGCTTGGCAGGTGACACAAAAGCTGCAAAACTCCTTGACTTTTTCTGACATTTGGGGCCAATAAACATGGTTGACCAGCCTGTTCCAGGTCTTGGTCTGTCCCAAATGTCCAGCTAAGGGAATATCATGGCTTAAAGTAATTTGAATTATCTATACTTCTGGGGGACCACTACTCTTCTGGTTGCCCCTGGTTTGGGGCCCCTTGCCTCGGTGTAGAGAACCCCATCCTCCCAGTAAACCTTGTGGGTCCCACTGGTATCCCCTTGTTCTTGCCTGGCAGCAGTCTGCCTGAGGCACTCAAGAGTGGGACACTCTCTTTGTCCCTGGCACAACTCTTCTCTGGTGGGCCCACCTGCCCCTTTGCAATTCTGCCACGTCAGGCAGAGGTTGCAGGGGAAGTGGCCCTTCCTCAGAGGTCAGATCCTCCCCCTCAGGTTTGGTTTCCTCCTGATCCTCTGTACTTGTAGGGGCTGGCAAGCCAGACCTCGTGCCCTTTCTCTTCTTCTTGGAGGCTTGGCCCATTGCTCCAAGGTCCAAGTGTCCAACAGTTCCTTGTTGTGCTGCCTGTGACCTGGTCACAGCACACACCCATTCAGGGAGGTCCAGCATCTGTGCATGGACCCTTCTCTCCACCTCTGACCATTCAGATGCTTCAAGATCATTTCCCAGCAGACACTCTACTGGGAGGGCAGGAGCTACAGCTACCTCCTTAGGACCAGTCACACCTCCCCATTCCAGGCTCACCATGGCCATGGGATGGAGTTGGGTTCTGCTATCTGCATATGTTACTTGGTGGAAGACACGAGGTAAGACCTGTTCTGGAGAAACCAGCTTCTCTGAGACCATTGTCACACTGTCTCCTATATCTCTCAGAGCTTCCACCTCAGTCCCATTGACTTTAGGCCTCTGCCTATACCTCTCCATGCTGGGAGGTAAGGTGGCCATAGTTGCAATGTCCACCCCACCCACGGACACTATGGTGACCTCTGTGTACCCTGATCCCAGCCCTGGGGCAACTTCCACCCCCAACCCTAAACTAGCAATACCCTGGGATTGCCCACCAGTGAGGGGCTTCTTGGAGCCGATAGCATCTCCTCTTTTGTGTCCAGGTTGATGACACTCAAAACACTTGCAGGCCTTAGCAAGCTCCTGAAACTTTCCTGCTTTAACAGGATCATAATTCTTCCACTGATACTCTTTCCCCTTAGAAGTGGAATGGCTCGGGCTCCCCCACACTGAGAAGTTTTTGGGGACTCTTGTGAGGACTCCTTAGGCTTTTTGTCATCTTTCCCTTGGTTCTTCCCCTGAGAAGAACCATGTCCTCCCTTTTTCTGATCAACCCCTGGGGGTTTCTGGTTAACCCTAGTTATTAACCAGTCATCTGCTGCCTCCCCCAGCTCTCTGGGGTTGGTCAACTTAGAGTCAACTAGATACTGGCGGAGCTTCTCTTGGACACAATTGGATAGAAGGTGCTCCCTCATAATCAAATTGTACAGCCCCTCAAAGGTACATACCTTGTTGCCCTATATCCAGCCCTCTAGTGCTGTTACTGAGATGTCCACAAAGTCCACCCAGGACAGGGTGCTTGTCTTTTGGGTGTCCCTAAACTTGAGCCTATACTGCTCTGGGGTCAGACCAAACATTTTAGTCAAGCATCTCTTCATACTGGGGTATGAATCTGCCACCTCCTCCCTCACGGTTAGGAGCCTATCCCTCCCAGAGTTGGGGACCAACTCTCAAAGAAGTGAACCATAGTACTGAGGCTTGACTCTGCTCATCTGGAAGACCCTCTCAAAGGCCTCCAGCCATTTGTCTATGTCACCCCCCTCCACATAGGCAGGAACCACCCCCTTGGGTAATCTGGGGCAAAACCCCCAACCCATGGACACCCCAGCTTCTCTGTCACTGCCACCATCTCTTTTCCCATCCCTTGACCACTTTTTCTCTCCTAGGGCCAGCTTCTTGGCTTCCAAAGCTATAAATGCTAGCAGGGCCTCCAGCTCTCTTTCCCTGAAGGACAGGTTCTCTCCTCCCGAAGGGGCCCCCATTCCCCCAACTAGCTTTGGGTATTACCCTACCAACTGTGTGCAGTGAGGTCCTGTCTTCCTCATCCTCACTTAGGCTCAGATGTCCTCCCTCCCCTGAGTGGTTGGAGCTAGCATCCTCTCCTACTTCTCCCTCCCCTGGAGCTTCCTCTGAGTCTACCTCTTGGGCCTCAGCCCATGCTGTCAGGGATTTGATCAGGACATGATTCCTGAGGCCAGTGGTTGCAGGCAACCCTCTTTCAGTACACAACCCCCTAAGCTGGACTACTGTCAGTGTAGGTAGGCTAGCCAGATCAAGCTCCATGGTTCCCTAGTTTTGTGTCAACAAAAACGTTTTGCAAAAATTGGAAACAAGAATTTAGAAAAATCACAAAAATTCAATAATTGAAATTAATCCAAATTAAAAATTAAAAACAATTTTTGCACTAGGACAATTCAAAGGATTTTTAATTTGTTTTACTTAAAACTATAATGTGATACTGAACACAAGTACAGGATCCCACCGCTGCCACCAAAAATGTTGGAAAATGGGTTATTGGTAAGGGCAGGTGGGTACCTACACTTAGCAATAGGCTACTAACCTCCACTTAGGTCCAGTTAGGTCTCAGTAAATTAAACCCAGCTCAACCCTTGGTAGCTTGGCAACGGGCGTCAAGGCTTAACTTAGGAGACAGAGTGTAAAACATTCAAATATCACAAAACAGTAATTAAATAAAACACAGGAAACAGTTTAATAATCCAAAATCAATTTATAAAAATAGATTATATTTTTACCTTTAAAATGACACAAAAACGAATAAAATCAGATAAGGGGAACCGGAGATGTGTGAATTTTTAAATAATTATCGTTTTTTAGCGCCTAGAAACAAAAAGAGCCAATCGGGTCATGTGGTTGCACCTCGACCAGGGCAAAGTCAAAGTTTAAGACTGACTGCGATGGAGCCCTGCTCGGCTACAGCTCGCAGGAGGCCTCGGTCAAATGTTTATCTTCGGACTTAGGCCCTCATTCCAACCCTGGCGGTCATGGACCACCAGGGTGGAGGGACGCGGAAGCACCGCCAACAGGCTGGCGGTGCTTCCAGGGCCATTCTGACCGCCGCGGTCAGAAAAGGGGATCCGGCGGTTTCCCGCCGGATTTCCCCTGGCCCAGAGAATCCTCCATGGCGGCGCTTCCGACCCCCTCCCCGCCAGCCGGTTTCTGGCAGTTTACACCGCCAGAAACCAGATGACGGGAACGGCAGTCGTGGGGCCCCCTAACAGGGCCCCATAAAGATTTTCACTGTCTACTTTGCAGACAGTGAAAATCGCGACGGGTGCAACTGCACCCGTCGCACCCCTGCAACTCCGCCGGCTCCATTCAGAACCGGTTTCATTGTTGCAGGGTCTTTCCCGCTGGGCCGGCGGGCGCCCTTTTGGCGGTCGCCCGCCGGCCCAGCGTGAAAGTCAAAATGACCCCCGCGGAGCAGTCTTTCGACGGGGTTAATTTAGCGGGTGGCCTCCGCCGCCCGCCAAAGTTAGAATGACCCCCTTAGTCTCTTTTCTGAAGATGTTCTTCAGCGGGACGAACCTGCCAGTCCAATCCGACCTCCTGGAACTCTTCTCCGGATATGCGTTGCGGGAGCCATCAGTGGAGATTTTTATCTTCAGACTTAGTCATTTTTTTAGGTGAAAATCCTTTGACCGGGGTAAACCTGGATCTTGATCCGACGTCCTTGGAGCCCTCCTCGGATACGCTGGCTGGGAGGTCCCGGTCCACTTTTTACCTTCAGACTTAGTCTCTTTTTTGGAGATTTTCTTTACCGAGACGAACCTGTAAATTAGGCTGGGTCGCGGTTGAGGCAAGCCGGCTAGAGTTGCTGCGACGGGTCAGTCCCTCTATGGAGCTTTTTTTCAAAAGTTCCCCAAACTTCTCCAAACTACTGAGTCTTCTCCCAGATGTTCATTTAAGGTTCTTTTGGGGTCCACAGCTCACCCCAAGGGTCCAGAATTTCTGAGATGGTCCTTGGGGGTGTGGACTACAACTCCCAGAATGCACCTGGCGCAAACTCCTTTTTGGCCACTGGGCAGTGGTCAGCTGGTTGATTTATTCAGGAGTTGGTGCAGGGGACTCTGGTTAGCAATTGTTCACCTGTAGCAAACAGGGAGTCCCTCCTTGAACCAGTTGAAGCCAGGCAAAGTCCTTCTTGTGGTGAAGCCCAAGTGTGCAGCTGGTGCAGTCCTTCTGAGTGCAAGTTCCAGGTGCAGGCCAGGGGTCCAGCAGGGAAGTCATTCTTCTCCTTTGTTTCTTCCTTGTTGGAATCTGATGGGGATCTGAGGTGTGGGTGCAGGTTTTCCAGTTTTATCCTTGCTCCTCGGTGAAAAACAGGGGGGTCCTCATTCTCCATTCGGGTGCAGGGTCCTTCTCCCTAAGATGACTACTTCCTGGGAAGTGTGGCAAAAATCAATCCCAGGAGGCAACATTCTTCCAAAATTCATTATGACCTAAAATGATTTTTGGAGGTTACACCTGGCTGAGCCAACCCAGGTGTGGCTAAAGATCATAAACACACCACTCTCCTGCCCATTCCGAATCTAATCAAGGGGGCACCTAGTTGTCTGGGGTTGCAGGATGTGTGGGTGTTGCTGGGTTGCTCCAAAGGTCCTTCTCTGCCTTTGAAGACCAGTTTGGCAGCCCTCCCCTTTCCTGCCTCACCATCTGCTGAGGGGAAATTCCCTCCCACAGGCACATCTCTTTGTGTAAAGCCAGGCCACTTTACACCTCATCAAGCAGCCTGGCCAGGCTGTCAGAGGCTGGCCAATCAGGGCACAGCAGCAAAAACAATGCAGGGCTGAAATTGGCAACTTTTCAGGTTAAGTTTAAAACTCCTTACCTAAACAAGCTATATTAAATCCCACAACTGGAAGTTGTGGGATTTATTATAACAATACATTTGATACCAAACTCTTTATATCTGTCATTTAAGGGGACTTTAAAATTTAAAATAAAGTCTCCCCATTCAAGCCTATGAAGGCCATTCACTACAATGAGGGAAAGACTAATTTGGCTGTTTTTACCTTCTCAGTGCTTATAAAACTACTTTTATAAGGCCCCTGCTTATGGTTACATGTCACCCAGCCCTAGGGGCACATAGGGCACACCTTAGGGGTGACTCATATGTAAAAATAAGGTAGTTTAAGACTTTGGAACTACTTTTAATTCCAAAGTCGAATTTGCATATAACTTTAAATTAAAAGCAGCCAGCAAGGCATGCCTGCCTTTCAAATGACACTGGGCACCTCAGCAGTGCACCTATGGGACTGGTAAGCAGTACCCAGGGCACAGCCAAGAGTCAGTAACCACCAGTACCTGTCCAAAAGTGTGGGGGTGACCAGGGCAAAAAGGAGGACTTTCCTACAAACTCTTTTAGAATTGTATCATCAGTTCTATTGTTTCTGGAGAAATCCTTAGGTAGATCCAACCGTACTGACCTTGATCCTCCAGGCACTTGTGTTAGCTGACAGGAAACATGATGCAGCTCTAGAGATGTACTCTCAAAATATGACAAAAAATTTGAGAGCCCAAAAGGAAACTCTCACCATTCAATCCATTGGATTGGCTAAAATCAGCTCAGTGTGCCAAGACATTTCTAAGATGCTTGATGATATTCCAGAAAAATTAAATAAGAAAACCAAAACTAGTGCCACTTCCAGTTGCCTTAATAAAGCCTCAAGGAGTCAAAGGACGGAACTTTTTCCTGTCTCAAATAGAGAAGACCATATGCCTAGGGCAAGAAGAGGAAACGCAGTGGGATATTTTGGTCATGCTACATGTAGTGAAGGGAATCCCATGCCGCCACCCCTTAATGATAAAAATACAAGCCCTGAGTCAAAATCGGCAAGTACTGAGAAGAAGGGTAACTCCAAAATAAAGAAAAGGATTGATCCAACTCCCCAAGTATACTTGCTTAAGTGGCTTTTTTCCAATTCTAGGGGGCTCAATAAGGGCCTGGACCCAAGCGAAAGTCTATCAAATACAGAAATTATGGAGAGTGTGATCACTCAAGAACCAACTCCTATCCGTACGCTTGCAGGAGAGTAAGATGTGGTCATTGCAAATAATATTACTTGCCTGGAAGTAGATATGCCCATGCAGAATAATGATGGCCAGGGGCCACCACCACAATACAAGTGAAAAGGCACACTGTGCCACCCAAAAGGACAAAGAGACTTAAGACGAGAAGTCAAGGGAGTGCTCAGGTTCTCCAACCAGGCAGGATAACAAACTCTGAAACGTCAATGACCCCTGTACAAAGCTTGGGTGTCGATCAGCATGGATGATGGTCATATAGGTGAACCTAGGCCAGTACCTAGCCTCAACCCTTTGGCACAAGCGTGACTGGGGAAGGACAAATTGAAGAAGAAAAAAAACAACTTTGGATTGACAGTGATACTATAGCCAACTGGGAAACAGATGATTGCTGCCTGGAATTCATTTACCTTTTCCCGGATATGGTCTCAACAAAATGTATGCTATTTGTAGAATTTAGAGTGGTCCTGTCAAGTGATTTGAGGACAGTGAAACTGATCAATCAGGAATTTGGGCTGGGGTCAAGTGGTACTAGTGTTTACGCCTTTAAGTTTGAATCATTAGTATTGCTAGACTGGTCCTCAGTCATTCAGAAGATTTTCATATTATGAGGATTGATGTTTTGCAAAGCCCAAGATTCGAGAAGATATCTCATTATTAAGGCCACATCAGTTGCAAACTGCCCATCTAGGTACTGATTGCTTCTCCAATTGTAAACCACCTATAGGGATAATTAAGAGTGACCCACCGAACCTGTATAGAGTAGTCCAGGAGAATCTGTGTATTACTGCTTGCAATAACTCCAGGACAATTAGGTTTCCAAATCCAGGGATCAAAGAAGCCGAGACTGGCCACAATTATTGGTCATGGATAGCATCAGAAATGGCAACTAAATTTGGTGACTCTCCCCCCAGATGGGACTCTGATTGAATACGTGAGAGCCTGCCATTTGTGTTTACTTCCCCAATTCCATTTGGGTTATCCAGGCCTAGTAGCATAGACAACTCTAGTGATGAATATTTTTACGTTCTATCATGGAATATTCGTGGCTTGGGCAGTAAAACTGAGGATGATGACTAGTTGAAATTTTTGCGCAATATAGTATATGCTGTTCCCAAGAAACATGGATTTTGAGGGAATTAGTGTACATGGGTTCCTTGATTACAGTATTCAGGTCATACGCCTCCGAAGGGGTTTACCTTCGGGCAGGCTTACCATATGGGTGTTGTGTAAGTTGAAATGCAGGATTGAGCAATTGGGGTAGCTATACTGTCCTTTAATGTACAACTTGTGAGAATCTGGCTCATGGTCATCTGAAAGGGGTGTGTTTGGCATTATGCATGTTTACATGCCATCGGGGCGGTCCCACTAGGTTCAGGTGCTCTGGGAAATTTTGTTTTCTACAATGATAGCATCAGGGAAGATGAGGCTATCTGCAAGTTGGCAGGGGAGGGCAAAGGGGAGAAGTATGTGTTTTTGATTTGTGGAGATTTTAATATACAACCATCTGACATTATTATTAATAATGAGATCTTAATGGAAGATAGAAGTCAAGGTATTCCCGAATAAGCTATGAATAATTTTAAATCCACCAAGAAGGGAAGCACATTCTCTGAGCTCCTGATAAATTATTAGCTATGTTTTATTAATGCCCATACCTCCTTAGATAGCATTGCTAGGGCAACCTTTAATAATGGGAGAAGTACGTAATTAATTGTTATTATCCTAATTACTATAGAGGGATGGTACTGAGTGCATGATATGCCTGTTGTTAGGACAATGGAGATAGGAGAGTGACCATGACCTGTGGTTCTCTGCCTGAAAATATGGCTGAGGAGGGAACCCACTACAAATAAACCAAGGGAGAGAATCTATGGTCCTTGATTGCCCCACCAAATAGTAGAAAGAAAATAAGACGGAGTAGTGAGAAATACCCCCACAAACTCCCACTGCTAGAGTGTATAATGATTAAGTATGTATCTGCTATCCTGAACACCCCATTTGGTAATAACAGTGTACTTTTAACAGTCTATAATGCGATTGTAAATGAGCTTAAATCTTTATTGTCTAGGCACATTGTTCCCAAAACCACAACACTGGTTGGAGAGAAACAGAGCACAAGGGTAAACTCATATCACCTTGAATGGTGTAGAATGAAGGGATTAGTTTAATCTGCCCTCATAGTAGGACAGCGTCACCTGTAAAGTGAATTGTTATACCAAGAGTATAGGGGTGAGTATAAGCGCCTCTTGAGAACTAAGAAATTGCTGCAATTTGCACTCTGGGAGGAATTGAGGGAGGCCTCATTTGAGAAAATGTCCAAATAATTTAGGAAACTGACATCATGTGTGGAGAGGGGGTCGGTAAACACCATAGACACCTATATTGTACCTTGCTTACGGATAAGTTACTTTAGTACATTATATAGTGTTACCTCCATTGTCTCTAGGCCAGTCCAAGAAAATGTTTCTACTGAGGCCTGTGTAATTAATATTGTAGTACCCGAGGTGGAAAGAGGTCACTTAATATAAAGAAACATAAGGCCTCAGGCCCAGATTTGGTGCCTGTTGATATAGATCAGGAGTAACCCCACCTGTGGGCCAGGATTCTCCCTAAAGTGTTCAATGCCGCACTTGTTGGTAAAGCTGTGCCTCTCTCATGGCATTCAGCTATTATTGTACTGACCATAAGAATGGTGATTGAGCTAGTCAATCTAATTATTGCCTGATCTCCCTCCTGGACGGTGCAGGTAAAAGTCCTTCTCAATTGCCTCCAGGGGCGGGTTGACACTCAAAACATTATGAAGGAAGTGCAAGCTGATTTTATGCTCCATGTGGGGACTTTTGACCAGGCTCCCTGTTTATTCATGATCTATTACAAGTTTACGGTTGTGAGGAAGTCAAAGCTGTTGACAGAAAGAAGCTGTGGAGATGAATATATCCCCATTAAAGCTGGGAAGAGGGTGCCAATATTACTAAATGCAGATGATGCTGTTCTGATGGCACAAACAGAAAGTCCACTCATAAGCTAATAACATGTTTTGAGGACTATTACTATACAAAATCACTGACTATTAATGGAAGTAAAACAAAGTGTATGGTCTTGAGGCCCTCTCCCAGCTTTAAGCTGAAGCCTTTGGTCGAAGGTGCACCCTTGGAAACCGTTAAGTAGTTTGATTATTTGGGAATTTGAATTTCAGAGAATCTGTGTTGGGGCAGCCATATACAGAAGGCAACATTAGTATTAAAACAAATGGCAGGTGCTGTTCTGAAGTTTAGGCAAAATGTCGGAGCTAGAAGCATAAGTGTAATCTTGCAAACATACAAGCAGAGGGCAGAATGTCTGAAGACTTCAAGTAGCTGAGAATCATTTTTTAAGAGACCTACTTGGGCTTTGACCTGGCACCCCTCTAGTGGGACACTATGCAGAACTAAATTCTATACCAAAATCAGCAATTGTAGCACTCAGTTCAATTCTTTACTGGGCTAGATTAGTAAGAAATTTCCCGGCCGCAGTTAATTTGGAAACCCTAAAGGAAGTTATAGCCAGCAGTATCAGCCGGGGCCACACACGGTCATTACATGTACAGAAAATCTTAAATGAGCTGAAGATGGCGTCCCTGTGGCAATCCCCTGGCAGGGTTAGGCAGGACACTGATGAAAGAGCGCTATTATGAATATATGCAGTTAAAAAAATGCCTTTTGATGAAGCCAGGTTCAATCACAACCCATAGTTTTGGCAACTCATACGGCCCGCGCCTTGCAATGATTACCTGGACGTGTTGTACCCGGAAGTGAAGCGAACGTTGTATATAAAATTGAGGCTGGGTGTTTTATCAACCAGAACTAATCTCATACGAACCCATATGCTCAGTTTTGACCAATGTGATTGTAGCTTTGGGGGGTTAGACAACTTAGCCCATTTTATTTTATTTTGCAACAAATATGATTTTCTACGGTGGCATTGGCTCTTTCCCCTCTTTAAATATTTCGGGGTTAGATGTGTTAAGCCAGCCATCGTGCTGTGCACCAAATTTGAGGACGTGTATGTGGTCAACACTGTTGCGTCATTTCTATGGGTTACATGGACTTGCCTCAGAGAGCTGCCTCCAGCGTTAGGCATTGGCCAACCCACATAGAATTTGCGGATTTGGACGTACTGCAGGATGTAACACACCAATAGCTCCTGTTATAATTTAAATCCCCAATAGCCCCTTGCACTAGCACTTTTTATATTAGGTGTGTGGTAGATAATTAATTCCAGGAAGGAATACAGCTCCTGAATGTTTTCATAGTGTAGAACTGTCAGTGATGTATATGTTTTTCCGAGCGTAAGCCTTTGATTGGATTGTATATTGCACTCACACTTTTATATATTAAGTGAATTTGTTGAATGTTTTGTGGATGAGAATGTAGTGTTTTAACAAGATTCCGTACATCAGCAGATGGCTCTGAATATGATTTATTTGTTGTAGGTTTCAGTATGATAAGTGTATTACATTTTTTTGTCTTAAATTGTTGTAAGGATGATCGCTGAAACATCAAATAATTAAAGTAAAGCAATTACTGGTGAAAGGGACATATACCGTTTGAGTACCTTACCAGCTTCCCTAGATTTAAGGTTGGCTGATCACTAACAGTACATCTGTGTTGCAATCACTTCATTGAACCTATGTGAAAAATGAAATGCAGTGTATGTTACAGTGAGTTTTTCACAGCATTAACTATAGTGGACCCAGGCTATCGAGGAAATCAGCAGAGCATGCACGTTTATATTGACTCATAGTTGGGGTTGGGTGCATATTTCTCAGAGTGTTTTAGTGTGACAGGGAGAGAGAGTACTTTCCACAAAATGAAAGCCTCGGCAAGCAGTACAATTCTTTATTACAGTAAAAGCCACCATTGCAAGACATCCTATGGAAGGGGTGTGGACTCATTGAGGGTTAAGAAGGCAGGTCTTCCAATAGAGCGGTTGTACAGCTTCTAGTACTGATGTTAATTAAAGTGATAGAAGCTGGGAGATACCTATTCTTCAGGTACCTCCAACACAATATGGTATATCTATTGTCCCCAGCAGCACCTCTGTGACAGGTGAAGCTAGTATGTACACCCAAACACCAGGAAAATGCCATCAGCTGATACATTGAAAGATGTGAAGATCATTCAATAAAAGTACTGCAACATTTGTTACACTAGCAATACCATTATTTCTGAATGATGAATGTCATTCTTGAAAAAATACAGAAAAGTGACATTGAAGTAGAATTAGGTCAATATGTTTCTTACTTTAGGATTTCTTTCATAGTCTAAGCCAACATTTGAAGTAGAAATGACACCAGAATCTTCATTCAGTTGAAAGTAAGTGTCAGTGTCCTCGGACCAGGCTGGTACCGCAAACTGAACAAAAGTAACACAAAAACAACAGGAAATCCATCATAGGTAAATTCAAATGGGTAAATAAATAGCACAAACATGCAAAAGAGTTAAGAGCAATCTAGAATGTAAAAATACTGATGCATCCACTGTGTATCACTCATTTCAAAATATTAAAAAATTAGAGAAGGCATATGAATAAAATGATTATGTTGTCAAATGTTGAAACCTGCCTACAAAAGATATGTATGGTACTGAGAATACCACAATTAAATGACGGGAGAAAAAAAACCATAGCTCAGGCTTATCCTTAAAGGAAAGAGTAGTCTAAGATAAAACAAATGGGTAGAAAGTTAAAAAATCCAGAGACATATTGACAACAGTGGCGGCTGCCACACATGTCAAGGAAGGGGGCGAGGGGTGGGGCTGGGGAGGGATGAACGACGGGGGAAACAGAAAAAAAAAAAGACCACTTACCTAGCGCTGTCAGTCTCTCGTCACCGTCTCCTGCCACCTCAATCCTCTTCTGGTGACACCAGCACAGTCTACCCAGCAATCCTGGTACTGGTTACATGCTAAACATAGCATGTAAGCAGCGTCAGGATTGGTCTGAGCAGTAGTCAATTCCGCAGAGACACAAGCCTGGAGTCATTGCTTTTTCTCCAGCCCGGCTGTGTATACAGCCGTGCTGGGGAAACATAAGTGCGTATGTGTGTTTTACCGGCCTGAAACGTCCGTCCAAACACACTTGCACACTTAGGGGGTCATTCTAACATTGGCGGGCGGCGGAGGCCGCCCGCCAATGTTCCCCCTCCAAAATACCGCTCCGCGGTCGCAAGACCGCTGAGGGTATTTTGGGATTTGCCCTGGGCTGGCGGGCGGCCGCCAAAAGGCCGCCCGCCAGCCCAGGGCAAATCAACCTTCCCACTAGAACGCCGGCTCAGAATTGAGCCGGCGGAGTGGGAAGGTGCGACGGGTGCAGTTGCACCCGTCGCGTATTTCAGTGTCTGCAAAGCAGACACTGAAATACTAAGTGGGGCCCTCTTACGGGGGCCCCTGCAGTGCCCATGCCATTGGCCCCGCGGGCCCCGCGGCACCCCCTACCGCCATCCTGTTCCTGGCGGGAGGCCCGCCAGGAACAGGATGGCGGTAGGGGGTGTCAGAATCCCCATGGCGGCGGAGCGCGCTCCGCCGCCATGGAGGATTCCCCCGAGCAGCGGAAAGTCGGCGGGAGACCGCCGACTTTCCGTTTCTGACCGCGGCTGAACCACCGCGGTCAGAATGCTCGAGGGAGCACCGCCAGCCTGTTGGCGGTGCTCCCGTGGTCGGTGACCCTGGCGGTCACCGGCCGCCAGGGTCAGAATGACCCCCTTAGTGAACTCTCCCACCTCCCCGTGGCCCAGCGCTGCCCCTCCCTGCACCTCCTGGCTGAGTCAGCAGATGAAAAATGAAAAAGAAAACAATAGCAAGCTATCATTTTATTTTTCATCTGCTGGCTCATCTGGGTGGGGGGATAATGCCCCTCAGCAACTGTGGAGGAACCGCCCCTGATTGACAAATAGCAAAAATGTATTAGGGTTTAAGATGCGATGTGTTTGAAAACAGGGATAAAATCTACTCATATAAACTAGATGATCTCTGTTCCAAAAGTGGAAATAAATTATGATTCACAAAATTGGCAATTATGAACACACTGAAGTGGGATGGCTCTGCATTGCAAATATTTTCATTTTTAAGTAGGAGCAAGAAAAGGGTTGGAACACAGTAAGAAAGTGGCCATCCAAAACATTTAAGCATCCCTACAAAGTCAGAAATTTGTTGGAAACAGAAAAGGTTTGCAGATGGTTGGTCATCTTGCTAACACTCCTGCTCATACACCCAGAAGGAGCTTAGGGCCACATGTATGTACAATTTTGTACATCACAAACGGTGAATTGGGCTGTTTGCGTTGTGCAAAATGCACTGTCCCATGTACCAAACCATTTTTGCGATTCGGTAAACATTTTACCGAATTGCCAAAATGGATTGCGACTCGCAATTAGGAAGGGGTGTTCCCTTCCTAATTGCAACTCGCAGTCCCATGCATGATTGTTTTGTGACCGCGAACGTGACCGCTAATGCGGTCACAAAACAATCGCAGTTAGCACCAGTGTCACACCCATTCGCAAACGGGAAGTGGTGCCCATGGGACCCCTTCCCCTTTGTGATTATCAGTCAGAAATTTTGCTCTGAGCAGGCAGTGGACCACTGCCTGCTCAAAAAAAATTAAACAAAAACGTTTCATTTTTTGCTTTTGAAATGCATCTTGTTTTCGTTTAAGGAAAATGGTCTGCCTTTAAAAAAAAAAAATGCTTTATATAAAGACAGTCACAGACATGGTGGTCTGCTGTCTCCAGCAGGACACCATCCCTGTGAGGGCCACCATTCCCAAGGGGGTCGCAAATTGTGACCTACCTCATGAATAGTCATGAGGTAGGCATATGCGACCCCCTTGCGAGTCGCAAATAGTGTCATTGACACTATACAACATTTCGTTTTACGACTCGCAAATTGCGAGCCGCTCTGACTCGCAATTTGCGAGTCGCAAAACCGAAGGTTGATACATGTAGCCCTTAATTATCTTACAGTGAGAAAATCAGAGGGCTCGCACACGCATTTTATGAGGTTGAATGGAAAGATGTTTCTCAACAGACTGCTCTACATGTCAAGAAGAATCATAGAAATAGAGCGTATATGCATTTTTCCATATAGGCATGGATGGTCGGTCACCCTGAGAGGAGAAACATGTAGCACAAAACAAACATAGTGCTTGTCAGGTAGTCAGAAAGAGTCAGGCACAGTGGCAAACATATTAATTACAATATCATTCTTAAGGGACAATTTAGAGAACAGGTTTAATTATTAGCCATTTCTTCATTAGCTCACTTCCGTTTTCTTTGCCAAACTAAATGAAACTTCTGGGATTTGAATCAGAAATTATAGTTCATAGATAAGAAGATGGTAATCAATTGTGTTTCAAGGTAATTGTGGAAAACACATCACTTATTTTGTCTGCTGATTGAAGACCTTAATATTTTCTTCACTGTGTGCTTTCAGCTTATGCTGAACATACGATCTTCTCCCCTAAACCCCCAGTCTTCTGTTCACTGCAAAACCATTGGGTGTCATCTGGGGCCCCGAAAGAATTAATATGAACAATGCCTTCAGGAATAATTTATCAGCTTATTGTAGTCCACTGAGCTGAGCTGAATGATACCACCTGAAAAATTCTAGTTTAGTGTGTGATACTGGATATTTTGTAGAGTGAAATGTCTTGGTTAGTACTTGTACCTTAAGATGCTATTCCTATCTCATGTATTATAGAGTTCTGATGAATCTGGTTTTCATCATGGAAAAGTTCAAAATACATGAAATAAAAGTGAATACTTTCAAAGTACTAATAAGGGTATTTATTAAAATTCAACCACTACATACCTATCTACAGTCTGAAGTCATACATATGGTAATTCATTTCATCTTCAGCTAAATTGCTTAACCCCTTCACTGCTAGCCCCGTTTCCCCCAGTGCCCAGCCCTTTTTTGGCGACTTGGAGTAGTTTGCGTTTAGGCCCTCATAACGTTTTGTCCACATAAGGTATCAACGCCAAATTTGAATCCTTTTTTTCCAACATAGTGGGGATTTTAAAGGTACCTAGGGTTTGTGAATTTCCCTGGAGGGAACTGAGAAATCAGCTATAATACAGCCAAACTCTGTTTCTTTTTTTTTTAAATAGGAAAAAGGTGCTGCAGAACAAAGCAGCTGCTTTTTTTTCCATGCAATGGCATCAATGAATGGTTTGCAGTGCTAAAATCACCATCTTCCCAGCTTTCAGGAACAGGTGGACTTGACTCAGAAAACCAAATTTTTCAACACCGTTTTGGCATTTTACTGTAAGATAGACAATTTTTTCCTTTTTTTGTGGGCTTTCAACCTCCATCCAGTTAGTGGTAGAAATGGGTTAAAACCAATGGTGGACCCCCCCCCCAAAAAAAAAATACATTTCTGAAAAGTAGACAAAATTCAGAATTGAGCAAGGGGTCATTTGTGCAGATCCTTCAAGTTTTTCCTATAGAAAGTAACAGCTGAAATTGAAAAAAAATGAAATTGAGTTAAAAAAACAGCCATTTGTGTCAACATTTTCATCTGTAACTTCTTCTAACTAAGGCCGATTTTCAAAAGGCCATACACTATTACATCTGCTGGATTCTTCTGGTTGTTGGGATATATAGGTCTTGTAGGTTCACCAAGAAGTCAAGGTACCCAGAGCCAATAACTGAGCTGCACTTTGTAATGTTTTTTCATTGTGTACCGGGTATGCAGAAATTAATTTCGTAAAATATAAAGAATGAAAAATAGGCATCAAGGAAACCTATGTATTTTCGAAATGGGCACACAATATGGGGTTTAGAAGCAGTGGATATTTGCATATTTCTGAATTTGCAAGTACCCATACTAGCATGTGAATTAGAGGGCGTTTTGTCAAAATGACTTCCTTGTTACACACTGTCTTACATTTGGAAGGCGCAAATGTAGAGAAAGAGAATTGGCAATAACAGTTATTCTAACTATTCTGTATCCCTCTAAGTCTCCCGATAAAGATGGTACCTCAATTGGTGGGTAAGCCTAGTGCCTACTACAGGAAATGACCTAAAACGTAACGTGGACACATCTAATTTTTCCATTGAAAATTGACCATTTTTTGGCAATGTGCCTGGCTGTGGATTTTGGCCTTTAACTCAGTCAGCACCTAGAGAAACCTAGCAAGCCTATACATTTCTGAAAACTAGACACCCAGGGGAATACAGGATGAGGGGACTTGTGTAGCTCTCACCAGGTTCTGTTACCAAGAATTCCTTGCAAACATCAACATTTGTCTAAAAACACATTAACCTCACATTTCTGTGATGGAAAATTATGGAATATGAGGGGATCCACGAATTTCCTTCCACCCAGCATTCCTCCAAGTCCCTCAATAAAACAATACCTCAATTGTGTGGGCAGGCCTAATGCCGTGGCAGGAAATAGACCAAAATGCAACATGGACAATTCACATTTTTCAGTCCAGAACTTACCCTTTTTTTGCTCTGTGCCTAGCTGTAGATTTTGGGCTCTAGCTCAGCCGGCACCAAGGAAATCTAGCAAACCTGTACATTTTTCAAAACTAGATACCCTGGGAAATCCAGGATGGGGTAACTTGTGTGGTTCTCACCAGGTTTTGTCACCCCAAATCCCATGCAAACCTTACAATTTGTCTGAGACACATTTATCCCATATTTCTGTGATGGGAAGTTCTGAAATCTGAGGGAAGCCACAAACTTCCTTCCACCACCAACAGCATTACCCCAAGTCTCCCAATAAAAATAGTACCTCATCTGTATGGGTAGGCCTAGCGCCCTCGACAAGAAACAACCCAAAAGCTGTGGATTGTGGGCCCTGGCTCACCTGTCACCATAGAAAAAGTAGCAAATCTATACATTTTTTAAAACTAGGCACCCTGGGGAATCTAGAATGGGATGACATGTGTGACTCTCACCAGGTTTTGTTACCCAGAATCCCTTGAAAATCTCAAAATTTGACTAAAAAACATATTTCTGTGGTAAAAACTTCAGGAATCTAAGGGTTGACACACATTTTCTGCCACCTAGCTTTTCCCCAGGTCTCTCAAAAAAAAATGCTACCTCATTTGTGTGGTAAGGCCAAGTGCTTGCGGCAGGGAAGGGCCCAAAACGTATTGTGGATACAGCAAAACTATCTATAACAAAATGACCTTTTTTTGCAAGGGGGCTCCTGCATTTTAAGACCTGGGCTCAGCAGCCTTCTAGGGAAACCTACCAAGCCCCGACATTTCTGAAAATTAGACAGGGGTTGTCCAGGGAGGTGTGGCTTGCATAGATCCCGTTTTCTTACCTAGAATCCCTTGCAAACCTCAATCACAGCACCGGCACAAATTTCTACCAGCCAGCTTTCCCCTCATTCTCTCAATAAAAATGATACCTCACTTGTGTAGGTGGGCAAGTGCCTGCGACAGGGAAGTGGCAAAAATATGTAGAAATTGTGGGATAACCAACACCGGCCAAAAAGGGCAGTTATTTTCATATGTTGTCTCTCACCCACACAAGTGAGGAAGAGTATTTATCAATACAGATGAGGCAATGATGGGTGGTAGGAATTTTGTGGATTCCAGTAGTTTCCATCACAGAGATGTAGGAAAATTAGTGATTTCAGACAACGTTGGAGGTTTTCAAGACATTGTGGGTAAGAAAATGGTGTGGGGTGCATGTGAAGCATACCACCCTGGACTCTCCCAGATGTTTAGTTTTCAGAAGTGTCTGGCTCTGATAGGTTTTTCCAGGTGGCAGCGTATCCAAGTCCAAAAAGTGTAGTTGCTCAACGTTGCAAGTAAGATGGTATTGGGAGTTGGCCAAGCTCTCTTGGCCCATAGGTAAAATTAAAACCGAAAAGAGACAAGTGTCTTCTTGCTTGCCATTCGAAAGAGATGTTTTAGTCCGTGGGGGCAGAAATATGGTTGCCCCCTTCAGTTGAGGCTGGGGGATAACCATACCCATGGTGGCGGGCAGCCACCACCCCTCTTTTTTCTTTATTATTGATTCCCTGCCATTGAGTGGACTGTCTTCTCCCCCGGTGGGCTAATCAGAGGTAATTACCTCCATCTTCCCCCTCGGGGGGAAGAAGGACTGTGTCCCCATTTATTTGGAGTATGAGAATGGCAATACCCATGGTGGGCAGCCCCACCCCTCTTTTTTTAATGAAAATATTGCCTGGCATCTAGTGGGCATTCTACCTCCCTCGGGGGGCAAATCTGAGATAATTTCCATAGCGTCCCCCCAGGAGGGAGCAAAAAGGTTTTGGTCCCCATTTATATGGGAAAAGGACACCACCCCCCTCTTTAAAAAAAGAAATTATGGTGTCTAGTGGGTCTTTCCCCCCAGGGACAGATTGGAGGCAATAGTTCCCATCTATCCCCTGGGACGGGGGCAGAAAGACTGTGCAAGTTTTTTTTTGGGGGGGGGTGGAGGCACTGCCATGCCCTGTCAGGGCAGCCCCCAACCCCTAGACTTTAAAAAAAAAATCCCTTGGTGTTTAGTGGGCTTTATGCCCCATGGGGTGGCAAATCAGTGGTAATGACCTCACTTGCCCCCTGGGGGGTCTGCAGAAATACTTTGGCTTCCATTTAAATGGGCTGGAGGCATGGCAATACACAGCCCACCTCTCCTTTATAATAAATGAAAGATATCCCTGACTCTGGTGTCTAGTGAGCTTTCTGCCACCCCACAAATGGGGCACATTTGGGGTAGTAACCCCCATCTGCCCCTTAAGGGGGAAGAAGGACTGTGCCTACTTTAGGGGGTGTGGATTATTGCTGTGCATACTCTGGGCAGCTTCGAGATTTAGACTTTTCTAAAAAAAAAAAAAAAATCTTGATGTATAGGGGGATTTTGGGGGTAATTACCCTATCTGCCCCCCAGAGGGACAGCCCCCACCCCTGTTTTATAAAAAAAAAATCCCTGGTGTCTAGTGGTCTCTCTGTCCCCCCCCAGGGGGCTGATCGGGGTAATAACCAATAACTACCTTACCAGGGGGACCAGAAAGTCTGTTTCTATTTTTTTTAATGGGGCAGATGGGGGCATTGGCATGCCCATTTTAGACAGCCCCCACCCCTTGTATAAAAAAGAAACCCTGGGTCTAGTGGGCTTTCTGCCCGCGAGGGGTGGATGAAATCCTGATTAATGGGGAGCAAAAGCTCTTGCCGAAGGGACCACTCCCCCCTCCCTAGTGTCCAGTGGATGGATCTCTGCTTGGGGGAGAGGTACCATTGGAAATCAGAGATTAATCCCTTTCCAATGATATCTCTCCCTCTCTGCCTTGGTGCTTAGGGGGCTGAAATAGCCCCCTCAAAATGGAGACAGTGAAAGTGAAATGAGCCAGTTGGCTCATTTCATTTTCAGTTTCAGTGAAATGATCGTCATTTCACTGAAACAAAAGTAACAGCCTTGAGGATGGAGAAGCTTTTCTCCATCTCCCATGGCTGTTTCTTTGACAAGGGAATCCTTGTGGTGCCCACACTTCAGGGATTTCCAGTGCCATGTGTGCTGATGGCCGGGAGTTGTCCGATGCATATAAGAATCAATGCGTTAGGTGGCTCTTGGCCATTCAGCGCATCAATGGCTCTAATATTTGTATGCGTTTCCAGACAGATATCCTTATTTAAATTGTATTTATTGACTAATTTACCTATTTATTTAAATGTACCCATCTTTGCACCTATCTCTCTAGCTAGATTTTTTTTTTTTTTTTTTTTAATTAAGCACTTTTTGCTTTGTGGTCAATTCTGAATACTAGAATATACATACCAGCATGGTAAACCATTCAAAACATGCAGTAAGTGCAGTCAAATCAGGTGAGCATCTGCAGGATTCGTTGAAAGTGGGTGTGCTAAATACCAAGCTACATAGTCTTGATTTCACCTCATGCCTCTTTACTTCACTACAAGACACCCCCTGTCCATTTACCTCACTCTTGGGTCCCACTTGCAACCAACGGTTGGTCTTCCACTTTCTTCCCTCCTTCTGTCACTGACCTGACATTCAAATAAATCTAAATGACTAGTTAAATAATTTATTTCTGAGAAGTTTCATGAGCGGTATTTACTCTCTGCCCTCAAACATGGATCTGGGTAGTTCAAGGCTTGCAAGACTATCATCCCAATGCTTTTTGCCATTTAAAGAGGACACAGGATCTGATATGTGGTGACTAATAGGAAATTCCAGGGGTACATGTAGGGGGTTTCCAGTTTTGCAACCGCACAGAGACTTTTTTTTTCCAGATTGCATTGTGTATGATGCAGCCTTTTTTGAGCTTGACTTGAGACTCCTCTAGGAGCTAGTACATACGTTTAAGGCTTGTTTTACAGTACTTGGCTTCCATGTTTTTTCAGATATCTTGTTAGCAGGGTCCATTGAGCAGTTTGCGAGTGGTGAAGCATATTTTCAAAGCATGTGAAGACCCATGATGGGGGCTGTGGCCTGGGGCCGATGGAGCGACACGCTTGAAGCGGAGCTCCCGGTGGACATCTGAGAGTCTACGATATCATGGATCGTCGGCAGGCCTGACAGTGGGGCCAAGGGGCGCCGAACCGTAACTGGAGCCTGGGGCGCCGTCATATACCTTTTTTGCAGTTCTGAGATGAACCGGCACCCTGTTTTGAGTGGGTGAGAGAGACGCGGCCGGGGAACAACATGGCAGCTGTTAGCGAGCGGAGCTGCGGTGACAGCGCCGGGTCTCAGCACGCTGCCCTGGAAAGCAACTAAGAGGTGAGAGCACTGATAAGGGGGACCGCCTTGGCGCTCCCCCAGGAGGGGGAGAGTGGCTCCCCTCCCAGCTGGCACTTGATGGAAAAAAGCACCGGGGGTGAATGAGGGCCTCGGCTGTTGAGCCTGAAGAGGAGGCGTGGCCCATAACCGGCACCCTGACTGCTGCAGGAGAGCTGTCGGGACATCGTCCTCCCCCCCCTCCCACTCCCCCTGAGAACTGTGCAAAGAGTGTGAAGTGGGGGAGGTTCAGATCAACCTCTAGCAAACTAGAGGCTCCCTGCAGTGACAACCGACTGACCAGGACGGAGGGCACTTGCTGTGGAGGCTAGGGACCTGCCAAGACCTGGAGGGCACTGCTGTGCAAGCAAAGACAGGATGGGGGTAACCTGTGGCGCTGGGGACGGCCCTGTCCCTGGAGAACTCGCAGAAAACCCCAGGATTGCACTGGGGAAGGCCGCGGTCCCACCAACGAGCTGTGGGCCAGATCAGTGCACCCCTTGGGCGGGAGCTGAATTCAGTGGCCAATTTTGAGTCAACCCAGGATCCGTTCTACTTCTTGAACCAGGCGGGCCCACATGAACAAAGGGAAGACAACAACTGGCACAATGGGCAAGCCCAAAAAAAGAGAGTGCTGGGGCTGCCCCACTGGAGTGGAGAGTTGTCAACCCAATGGCCAGTTGCTGCAACCTATCCCCTGAGGCCACCCTGGACACCATACTTCAGGCAATTCAGGTGTCCAGAGAGGCCCTGGAACACAAAAATTGACACTTTAACGGTTTATCTGACCTTGCTCAGGGACAACCATCGTCGACTCACAGATATAGTGGTCTCCAATGAAAAAACTCTAGAACAACTGGCCCGAATTGCCAAGCATTGAAGAAGAACCTATCCAAACCCACCTCCCGAGTTAAGACACTGGAATCAAGAGCATAAGATGTGGAAAATAGAGCACGCAGAAGCAATCTACGACTGGTGGGTCTCCCATAGAAGGCGGAACAGGGGGCAACAAACATTGAAGAATTTCTGGAACATTGGATATGTGGGATGGTAGCCCCTGAGGGTCTGTCAACCCTCTTTGCAATTGAAAGGGCCCACAGAGTGCCGGCGAGACACTCACCCCCTGGGGCTAGGCCGCATACTGTGGTTGCTAAACTACTCCATTTCAAAGATAGGTATCACATCCTGACCCAGGTGAGGTTGAAAGGAGAAATCAGGATGGGAGACCAGCAGATAATGATCTTCACGGACTTCACTAGAGAAACGCAAAGGCAAAGGGCATCCTTTAATGAAGCAAAGAAGAAACTCCAAGAGAAGGGAATCCAGTATGCCATGCTCTTCCCGGCAAAACTACGGGTCACCGCTAATAACAAAGTCCACTTTTTGGCCACGCCTCAACTGGTGTGGGAGTGGTTGGAGACAAATGCTTTACTCACTGTGGACCCACTGGTGGGGATGCCTCAAACAAACAAGAGACAGCGCAGGAGACATAATATGCAACGGATGACCGCAGAGCCTCCACTCCACCAGGCACTACAGGAGATGCAAGATACGGTGGACATGGTGGAGGCCCTGAATGGGGGGGCGGGACTCACCCCGCCCTTCTGAGGCCTCCTCTGACCGGGACTTTAATTTTGGCAGCGCTTCCTTATCATCTCATGTAACTTCTGACATAATGCCAAAGATAAGTCCGGGGACTTCAGACGAAATATTATGAGACCCGCTACCATGTAGAATGGCAAGCCTATAGATCACCCACACAGGAGAGAGGAGACACTTTGTTTGTTGGCGCTGAGCAGAGATAATTGTGTTGGCAAACCCATGTTAAGGTCCGGGAGATGCCCGCAACAAACTATACCCTGGCTTGATATTGCGCCCCTTGCCCTGCGGGGCCCCCGCTGGTCCTCCTGCCACGGCGCCTCTGCACCTGCAGTGATATTGCCAGGCAATGAGATTTGACTCGGATCAAATGGGATCTGGGGGACTCGCCGGGGAAGCTGGCTCTTGGTCCTTTGTACCTCACCCCTGAGTATTTAATGTTAATTGAACTAGTTACAGTTTGGACGGGATAGTTTTAGATGCCGGTCCTGGGAGAGGGAGTTGGGGTTTTGGGGTTACGGTTTAATGTTTCCTAGTTTTGTCACTCCCAACAGTATGGTCTCCATCACATGAGTCACTGTCGAAGGCGCACTCCTAACAACCCACCACCAAAGGATACGGGGGTTGATAATAGCCACAATTTACACACATATGCTCTATAGAACCCCTGTTATCTTACAAATTACTTACCTGGAATGTCAGAAGGCTGAACAGTATGAGTAAAAGGTAAAAATTCTATAGTCAACTTAAACAACGAGGGGTCCATATAGCCATAATTCAAGAGACACACCTGATGGACCAAGAAGGTAGGGCCCTCACTAAGAGATGGTGAGGCCAAATATGCGTTACGACCTATTCGGCTTTTGCTAGAGTAGTATTGATATGGGTCCATCCTGGGGTCCCGTTTTAAAAAACAAACTAGATCATAGATAGGGAAGGGCACTATGTCCTGGTAACTGGAAGACTAGAGGGCAGGGACATAACGATCTGAGGAATCTATGCACCAAATCAAGAATAGGGTTCCTTCCTCTCAGCGCTCTCCCACACCCTGGGGCACCATCTCACTCAGGCAGCTGTCATAGGTGGCGATTTTAATTATATTGCTGACCCAGAACTGGACAGGTCGCATCCTCCCCTACAGCACTCCCAGACTCACAGAACGGGCAAAACATTTTCCAACTGGCAGCAACACCAGAGATATC
Organism: Pleurodeles waltl; assembly: GCF_031143425.1. NCBI lineage: Eukaryota > Metazoa > Chordata > Amphibia > Caudata > Salamandridae > Pleurodeles > Pleurodeles waltl. The sequence continues at coordinate 431,051,062 of NC_090442.1, forward strand.
TCCACCCCACAGAACAAGATTACTCATTTTATTCTCCCTTACATGACCTTCATGTCTGTTTAGATGTGTTTCTGGCATCCCCAGAGGTAAATAGTGCAGTGGAGGCGACGGAATATCTATGTCGCACAGTTTCAGATCATAACCCCCTCCCACTTATGCTGGCCTGGAAAAGAGACCAACCATGAATACCTACATAGCGTTTCGGAGTAAAGTCGCTTGAGGATGGCGCCTTTAGACACTCCATTACGACCACAATACGCGACTTCTCCGGTCATAACACTGGAACTGCCTTCTCCCGACTGATTGAGTGGGAGAATTTTAAGACGGTCATTAGGAGTAAATGCATAGCAGAGGTAGTGGGGGTTAGAAACACCCTAGAACAGGACATCCAGAAATATGAGCGAGACCTTAGGGACATCGAACGTCGAAGACCAACCACCACAGAATTGTCTCCCCTCTTTATAGACACTAGGGAAAAGGTTGCAACAGCAGTAGAAAAATTGAGATGTTTTGATTACTACTATTACATGGCCAGGCAACATGGCCCCGCTGCAGCTTCAGTCATTAGTAATGGAAATTGAGGATCCCATGGGAAGGAGACTTTATGGGCAGAGAGATACTAATGAAAGGTTCGCTAGCTAATACTCTCTGCTGTATGCTCCACCCCGCAAGGCTTTACAACTGGTGCAACTACAGGAATTAGATGATCTTATGCTCCCACAACTGGGAGAGGAGGACTGACGGACCCTGGAGGAATCAGTGACTCCTGCGGGCATCAAAGGGGCGGTGATGTCAATGGCTGGGGGGAAGGTCCCATGGGCAGATGGGCTCCTGGTGGAGTTCTACAACGCATATCTGGACATACTGGCCCCGCATCTCTGCACACTCTATTCAGAGGCGAGAAAAAGGGGCGCACTGCTTCCGTCCATGAACAAGGCCATAGTAACACCCCTCTTGAAACCAGGCAGGCCATCAACAGATGTGAGCTCTTACTGTCCTTTGTCCATGCTCAACATGGACTACAAAATACTTAGCCAGATATTAGCTACCAGGCTCTTACCTCACCTGACCACTCTAATTCACTCAGACCAGGCTGGGTTTATCCCCCAGCGTAGCAAAACTTTGAATATCAGACGACTTGTCTCGATCCTACACTCCAACTCCCCAAACGTGCAAAATGCGGCAATAATAGTGGTAGACATTGAAAAAGCCTACGATAGCCTTTTTGGAACAGGTGATGTTTGAATGGGATTGGGGCAGGTCTTTAACGGTGGATAAATCTACTCTACACAAACCCTACGGCACGTGTACGCACAGGTCAGACAGTGTCAGAGCTTCCCTTTGTCACCTCTGCTGTTCGTGATCGCGGTGGAGCCGCTTGCACAGGCTGCGAGATCAGGCAACTAATTCACAGAACTCAGAGCTGAGATGCAAGATCACCACATTGCGCTTTACGCAGACGATATGCTGCTTTTGCTGGGGGACGTTGAGACGGAGCTGACGGGTGCAATGGCCCTGCTGGAGAAATTCAGAGACTTGTCGGGGCTACAAATTAATTAGCGGAAATCTCATATTTTCCCCTTATGGGAGGGAGCTCCGAGAGTGGAAAACACATGGGGGCTTGAGTGGACCCCCTCCACGTTTCGTTACCTGGGGGTATATATTTATCACAAACCCAAAGATTTATTAGAGGGTAATGTGCACCGGGCGGTTCGGAGGCTGCGCTCCGATATTCTATTTTGGAAAACACTGCCGCTGTTGGTGACAGGGAGAGTGGCACTGATAAAAATGGTAGCATTGCCCGGACAGATGTATTATTTTTCAACCCTACCGTTACTCATTCCTCATTCACTATTCCGGGACATTAATTCCACTATAACTGGCTTTATCTGGGGAACGGGCAGGCATCGGCTAGAAATTGGCACGCTCCAGAGACCAACGGTGGAGGAAGACCTGGCAGCTCTGGATGTGGAAATCTACTATCTTGCCTGTCAACTACAATGGCTGGCAAAAACACTTCACGTTGAACATGAGGGGACCAGGCCGAGACACTATGCGGGCCACTCACTCACTGCCCTCCTGAGCTTACTGTTGGATCCCAGAGGACAGCAGGGGCATCACCCGCTGGCATTACATATCTTGCGCGCGTGCTGGAGGCATATTATGCAGCGGATGCATACTGCGCTACCATAAGCGCCAGAGGTGCTGATGAGCAGTCTGGCCAGGTTGCCTGGGGGGAGGGCCCTGACGGGGTTCTCAAGACTAGCTACACATAACATTACCACATTGGGAGACCTGTACCATAACAGAGAATTACTGACCTTTACAGCAATTTGATGTTCCCCGGGGCTTGTTCCTCTTGTATAGTTCAATCACAAAAGTCATACAGCAATACTGGAAATTGGGAGTACACGAACAACCTAAACAAGCTGGATGCCAGGCCATTTGTACTCGGGGAGGGGAGATGAAAGTGGTGTTCGCTCTCTTCAGGGCATTACATAAAGACACAATTCTTCCATTGGACAAATTACGACTAGCATGGCAGACGGCTACAGGGACCCCCGTAGATGAGCAGCGATGGGCTAGAATCACAACACACGTACACACAGTGTCTAGGAACGCTTGTTTCATACTTATTAACTCTATATTTATCACAGGGCATTCCTTACCCCCTATACAATAGTGAAAATGTTTGCGTCTGGGTGCAATAGATGCCCCCATTGCTCAGAGCAGGAGGCTGGCCTAGACCACATGCTGTGGAGCTGCTCAAAACTTGAGCCCTATTGGGAAGGGGAATTTAAAAGTATAACTGAAGTCACTGACAGGAAACTCTCGCTTTCTCCTCTAGTAGAAATATTGGAGGACTTTCCCCAACCTAACGCAAAAAAACCACTAACAGGTATATAGACCTGGCATTGTTACTGGCCAAGAGAGAAATTAAGATGCACTGGAAGGACCCTGGGGGCCCCCGCCTACAAAAATGGCAAGACGCGTTAATACAATGGGCCGATGAAGAGGGGAAAATATTACACCGGGCGGCAGCTAGGGGTTGTAGACCTAGAGACACAGCACGACAATGGGACTCCTTGCTTGATTGCCTTAAAAACCCGTGTGATACAATGTCAGATCAATCACAATCAGCTGCTGCAACGGATGTTGATGAAGACCCCAACTGATAATCCTATACAGATTTCAGTCCCTGATCAGGTTGATTGACAGGATAGACAATGCTAAGTGAGGAGCGTCTATTGACTTTCTGGAGTTGACATGGGGGAGGGCACCGGGGGACGGGTAGTTTAAACCTATTGTTGAACATGTATGTATCTGCTACCTGCAAAGCCAATACAAATATGTTTTTAAAAAAAGAATGTGAGGATCCATGATGAGACTTTTGAGTGCAGTATTTTTTTGGTTAACAAACAAAAGATGTGCCTGAAAAATGGTTCCCAAATACATACTCTCTTGTGAAGTTGAAATTGTAGGACTCCGATGAAATGCTAGCTCAACATTAGAATGATTAGACTTGTCCCACCTTCCTCCAGCAAAAAAATTCTAGGTTTGCTCTGTTCAGACGCAGAAGGCTTTCTTTCATTTACTGATTGATATCATCTTGGCATTAGTTTATAGGACCTAACTCTCAAAATTCATTCTGCATGACAACATGTCGGTTTGAGTCAGACATGCAATGACCAGTGGGCTCAAAGGGCTTTAGCCCCCCTCCCCACCTCATCAGCTGCCGTGGGCAGATCTAGTTTGGGGCTGAGGCTGCAGGTCAAAGTCACATTAAAGTACATCTTTTGTTCTCCTATAGACATTTAAGTTTGAGAAGCCGCCTTTGGATTTTTAGGGTTGAGCCTGTAAGTGCATGCACTAGCGCATGCGTCTCGCTTGAGAGACTCTGTAGTGTTCAGTAAAGTGTTTAGAGCATGCCTGTTGTTCACCATTTGTTGGTCTGCGTAGCTTCCAAATTCGTCAAGGCACCACTGGCATCATTTCCTTTCCTCTGTGTGGTGCAGGGATCAAGCACTGGTTGATTCAATTTAATTAGTTTCTGCCCGCTGCTCTCGAATTCATCGAGGTTCTATTTTGTTCTTTTTAACTTTTAGTATCCTGCAAACAAAAGGCGTGTGGCTGACTAAAACATGCACAGCAGGGCAAACAAATTTGCGAAGTTTTCATTTTTTAAAGCTAACATTCTTTTATTCTGTCAAGTTGTCTTTTCTCACTTTCCACTCATGTTTCCTTTAGTTTTTGCTCGTGGGCACTCTTCTCAAAAGATGATATTTAACTTTTTCAAACTATTGCAAAGTGACAGTATTTCTTTATTATGCTGAATCTCTGAAATGATGCTTTAACACATGTAGTACATCGTATTCCCCCCTCTAATCTGCCCCACTACAGTCCACCCCAATCCAACCCACTTTACCCCACACCAATCCACCCCACCCCAATCTAGTCCACTTCAACCCACCTCACTTCAATACTCCCAACTCACCCATATTTAATCCTCCCCACTCCAATCTGCACCACTCCAAAGCAATCTGCCCCACTACAATCCACTGCACTCTAATTTAACACAATCTTCCCCACTACAATCCAAAACAATCTTCTACATTCCAATTTGCCTCACTCCAATCCAAAAGCATCTGCCCCACTGCAATGCAAAACAATGTGCCCTCTCTAATCCAAACAATCTGCCACACTCCAATCTCCCCACTCTTATCCAAAACAATCTGCCCCACTCCAATCCAAAACACTCTGCCCCACTCCAATCCATTTCAATCTGCCCCACTTTAATCCAAAATAACCTTCCATGCTCCAACCAGTCCTCTCCAATCCAATCCATCTCACCCCAATCCAACCCACTCCATTCCATCACAATTCACCCCACAACAATCAACAACAATACACCCCACTACAACCCAGTCCACCCCACACCAATCCAATCCAATAAATCCAGCCCAGTCCAACCTACCACACTCTAATCCAATACACTTCACCCCAATCCACCACACCCCAATCCACTCAGTCCAGACCACCCCACTCAAGTCTACCCTACTCCAGTCCAATCCGTCCCACTCCAACCCACCCAATCCAATACACCAAAATCCAATCATCCCACCACTCTCCATTGATCCCACCCTTCTCAAATCCAACCCAGCCCACTCCAGTCAACTCCACTGCTACCCAATCCACCTCAACTCCAATATAATCCACCCCACTCCAATAAAATGCACTTTAATCCACCCCATTCAGTCCAGTACACAATAATCCACCCTACTCCAGTCGAATCCACCCCACTGCAAACTACCATAATCCACCCCACTTTAATCCACTACACCCCTCTCCAATCCAATCCATCCTATACCAGTCCAATCCACCCCAATCCAATCCACCTCACCCAACCGCACCTCAATCAATACACCCCACTCATTCCATTCAACCCCAACACACTCTAATCCACCCCATCACCCGTACCACCATACTGTAATCCACTCCATTACACACTAATACACCCCATCTCAATTCAATCCACCCCAATCAATCTAGTCCACCCATCCCACTCAAACCCACCCCACTCCAATCAAGTCCACTGCTACCCAATCCACCCTACTCCAGTCGAATCAACCCCACTCCAAACCACCTTAATCTACACCCCTTCAATCAAGTTCGTCCCTCTCCAATCAGTCCCCCTCTCCAATCCAATCCACCCCACCCCACTCTAAACCAATCCACTCCATCCTACTCAAACCCACCCCTATACAGGCCACCTCAGTCAAATCTACCCCACCATAATCCACCCCACCCAAATCCAAACCATCACACACCAATCTACCCCACTCAATCCAAACCTCCCCACTCAATCCAATACACCCCACTCCAGTCCACCCCACTCCAATCCACCCCACTCAAGTCCACCCCACTCCAGTCCAGACTAGTTCACCCCATGCCAATCCAATCCACCTCACCTCAGTGCAATCCACCCCAGTCAAATGAATCAATCCATCCCACCCCACACCAATCCAATGCATTAAAACCACCCCACCCGACCCCAACCCAGACCATTCCATTTCAATCCACACCACTCCAATCAACCTCGCTCCACTCCAATCCAGCCCAACCCATCCCAGTTCAGTCCACCACATTCTAGTCAAATCCATCCAGTCTACCCCATTCCAATCCACCCCACTCCAACACAATTCACTCCACTCCACCCCTCTACAATCCACCCCAGTCCAATCCAATCCACCCCACCCCAGTTTAATCCACCCCACCGCACTCCAATCCACTCCATCCACTCCACACAGTCCAACTGACATCCATGCATTCCCCCAATCCAATCCACCACAATTTAATCCAACACATGCCACCCCAAACCAATCCACCCACTCCAATCCAATCCTCCCCACCCCACTCAAACCCACCCCACCCCATTCCAATTCACCCACTCACTCCAATCCACCACTCTACTCCAGTCTACCCATTCTAAATCAATCCAATCCACCCCAACCATAGTTCAGTCCCCAACTCCAATCCATCCAACCCACCCCAATCCAATCCACCCACTCCAACCCAATCCACCCCAATCTAATCTAATTCACCCTACTCCAGTCAAATCTAATCTAATCCACCCTGCTCCAGTCCAATCTAATCCACCCCACACCAGCCCAATCTAATCCACACCACTACAATCCAATCCAATCCAATCCACACCACACCACACCACTCTAGTCCACACCACGCCACTCTAGTCCAATCCACCCACCCCTATCCAATCCACCCCATCACTCCAATCCAAGCCAACCCACTCCATTCCAATCCACCCCAATCTGATCGACCTCACCCCATTTCAATCCGACCCAATCCAATCCACCACACACCAATCCAGTCTACTCCACTCAGTCCGCACAATTCTACTCAATATAATCCACCCCACTACCTCAAGCCACTCCAGCCCACTTCACCCTACTCCATTCCACTCTACGACAGTCTCTGCCACTGAACCCTAGTCTCCTCTACTCAGCTCTACAACACTCTAATCCTCCTACTCCATTCTATAACATTCAAACAAATATATTCCACACTGACACTTAACGCCACTAAGTTTTAGTCATGCTAAACAGGAGCCACACTGGTGCACAACATGGCAAACACATTGCCAAAGCCAATAGCTCTTGTATAGGTGCGATCTGTTGGCTTTGCCAAAGCTTTGTTTCCCATTTTCAGCTGTCAGTGCTTGGTGTTGTGCACCCACTGTGCCTATTTGTTTCCGGTTTCATGATAAATGAGGAGCTGGGACGAGTTCTTAATGTCTCTGTGGTTAACAATTTGAAAGAAGAAGCAGGGACTAAAGCTGCAGTTATCAAATCCCGCCCCATCCACAAATATGTACATGGAAACCCCACAACATTCCCTCTGCATTATAACTAAAGTCAAAAAAAGGATATGAAATTAGTTATACATGCCTTCACAAAATAAATATTAGCAGTGTTTTTGTTGTCTTAGTGCTACAAGACGATCCACAATGTAGGGAGACACTAAACCCTCAAAATAGGCCAAGTTAAGAATGTTCTGTTATCATTCTACCACATCCATTATCAGGGCTCTGAAACACTATATAAACACATTTTCCAAACGTAAAAATGTTCATCTGTATTAACATATGTACAGTACCTCCTTAGGGGACCTGAAACCTGCAGGACATTATTGTGACTTCCAGCAGGGACATCTCAGCCTTTCATCCTTCTGACTTTGATAAAATGGGTATTACTACAGAACATTTACAGTGCAAGTGCACTAGAGGTGCCCATATCCTGTAAATCAAATGCTACTACTGGGCCTGCAGCACTGGTTGTGCCACCCACATTAGTAGCCCTGTAATCATGTCTCAGACCTGCCACTGCAGTGTCTGTGTGTGCAGTTTTAAACTTCCAATTCGACTTGGCAAGTGTACCCACTTGCCAGGCCTAAACCTTCCCTTTTCTTACATGTAAGACACTCCTAAGATAGCCCCTAGGTAGCCCCATGTACAGGGTGCGGTGTATGTAAAATGGATATTACTACAGAACATTTATAGTGCTGCTACACTGTTTAAACTCTTGGACCATGAAATGATATATTTGTTAAATAAAAAAGGAGGTTTCAAGAATAGTTAGGATTGCAGAGTGTAATATACTACAACATTTACAAAAGGAAAGTGTGAAAAATACTGAACCATGTCAGTTAAGCTATGTTTTAAAATCATAGCCATTTTTATTTATAAATAAACCCTTCCTTCCTGAATAATGCATAGAGTTGTGTTGTGTTGTGGGGTAATGGTGGTCATTCAAAATTAATTAAGGGTCTGTGTATCATTGTGTTTTATTCAAAACGTATGTAGTGAACGTGCAGAGTTGTCTGGTCCGAATAAGTGGTTTTCTCAATATCTGCTTGATAGAGTTCATGTACAAGCACTTTTTATGCAAATTCCATTTTCTTGTTTTCGCATTTCAGAAACATTCCTAGTAGCATGCATTGAAATTTGTGTCAAATGCATTCTTTCAGGTGTATTATTAGAAGTATTGTTAGAAATGGGGTCTTTGGTTGGCAGTCAGGTTACCCCCTGTCCAAGCAAGGACCCTCACTCTAGTCAGGGTAAGTCACACACAATCCAAATTATCCTGTGCCCACCCTCTGGTAGCTTGGTACTGAGCAGTCAGGCTTAACTTAGAAGGCAATGTGTAAAGTATTTGTGCAATAACTCATACAATAACACAATATAGCACTACAAAAATACACCACACAGTGTTTAGAAAAATATATAATATTTATCTGGGTATTTGCAGGTCAAAATGATAAAAGATGCAATATGAAATTGTAGAGCTATCACTGAAAAGTGAAATAAAGTGTCTTAAGTCTTTAAAAAGCAAACAAAGGGGGTCATTCTGACCTCGGCGGTAAAAGCCGCTTACCGCCGGTCAGAAGACCGCCACAATACCGCCGCGGCCGCGGTTAGCCGCTACGGACATTCTGTCCCACAACTGCCAAACCTCCAAAAATCCGACCTCCACTGCAGTCCGCCACATCAGCGGCCAGCGATAAACTGGAGATGACCAAACCTCCACCGCCACGCCAACAGAAATACGCCCATGCCATTACGACCCACAAATCCACGCGGCGGTATTTCAAACGCGGTAGTCTATTGGCGGTACACACCGCCGCGGTCAAAATACACACACCTTTACAAAACACTACCACATTGGACAATTTGAAATACACACACCTGATACACATACAAACAACACTCCCACACATCCAATACAATATAAAACACAAATCCACATCACCCACAAACCCCTACAACCAAAAATCAGAGACGAAGGAGAGAGAGACACATCAGAGAATAGAGAGACAGACACACAGAGGCACACTACAACATCACACACACCACATAGTAGCACAAAGCACCACACACCAACACACTCATCACCACATACACCACCCCACACCTCATCCACACCACCCCATGGCACCACAAAGACACCCACGCTTTACGGACCAAGAACTCAGGGTGATGGTGGAGGAAATCCTAAGAGTGGAACCCCAGCTCTTCGGCTCACAGGTGCAGCACACCACTATAGCAAGGAAGGCGGAGCTATGGCAGCGGATCGTGGACAGGGTCAACGCGGTGGGACAGCATCCCAGAAATAGGGACGACATCCGCAAACGATGGAACGACCTACGGGGGAAGGTGCGCTCGATGGTGTCGCGACACAACATCGCGGTGCAGAAGACTGGCGGAGGACCCCCACCCACCCCACCAGAATTCACAGCATGGGAGCAAGAAGTATTAAACATCCTGCATCCTGAGGGCCTCGCTGGAGTACCCGGAGGAATGGACTCTGGTAAGTCCTATCTCATATACTTCATCCCCCCCACCCCACCAGCATGCCAACCCACACCCCCACCCTCACCCCCAAACCCCCATCACACATCATCCCTGAGAATGTTTCCCTAGCACAACCCACCCAACCCATCACCAACCCTTGCATGCCACCACAAACATTGGACACCCATTACCTAAGCATGACCACTGCACATAACCAACCCCCACACAAATCACCCTCACAACACCACCCACAAGGGAATGCCTGCACTGGGGGACAAGGGCACCCATAAATCGCACGCTATTTCACACACAGAAACAATAACCATACTCTCTCACCCCATGCAGGACCCGAACGCCAACACACCGGTCAGGAGGGTCCTCAAATGTCCATCCCACCCCCGGAACAGGCCCCCAGTGATGACAGCAGCTCTGTCGACCTGGAAGCTGATGACCAGCCCGGACCATCGGGGACCTCTGGGCAGTGGATTCCCCAAACACAGACACAGGCCACAGCAGACCCAAACCCCCCTGGGAACAACAGCACAGCTCCCACCCAGCGGGCCCATGCCTCTGTCTCTAGGACAGGTCAAGCAGCGGTGTGTCTGCCACTACAGGGCACCCAGGCTAACCCAACACCCCAACAACAACAGGGACCTGGGGGCAGTGGTAGTGGGCACACCGTCCAGGGGACAGAGGCCCAGGCAAACAGGGCAACTCGGAGGGCTGCCGTGCGACAGGGGGGGGAGGAGAGGCCCAGGGAACCCACTCTCCAAGAGGCCCTCACTACCATCATGGGAGCATACCACCACTCCCAAGAGACGATGGCGACGGTACTGGCCAGGTTCACCGAGATACAGGCACAGCAGGAAGAACGCTACATGGGGTTCAGCAACCAACTCACCACCATCGCTACCGCCATGGGGACCATGGTCCAGGCCCTCAACAGGATAGAAGACACGTTGCGGGACCATGTGGCACCACACAGGGCCACTGTCACTAGCCAGGAACAGCCTACCACCTCCGCCGGCGCTAGTGGACAGGAGGCCCACACACAACAACAGGCCACAAGAACCCCACCTCCTGCTGAAGAACAACCACCCCGCAAGAGGAGCCAAAGATCAAAAAAAAAAACAGAGTAGCATGCCAAGACCACCGCCAGCATGAGATACCCCCAGAAGTCATCCCACTGTCCCACATTGCCACCCTGTCCAAACTCAAACAGCCCCTGCTCCATCCTTCCACAGGCATATGGACAATACACCTGTCAGACTGAGAACTGGACTCTGCCATGGACATTACTCCACCCCCACCCATCACCGTTTTAATATAATGTACCATTATCTAAGCACACAAAATAAAACAATTATTGCACAGAAAACCGTTTGGAGTCATGCTGTATTCTCAAAAAATTGTACAACACATAACAGTTCACAATATGTGATGTCAGTTAGTGATGACAACATACCAATGTCAATACGCTGTAGTACATGGCCAAACCAAGCAGAAGTCGGGCTATGAGTCATTAAGCACTGAGAAGGGAAGGGAAAAAGAATATGTTATTTAAAAGAGCTGGGGGGAAATACATAAAGTTGAGATGCATGAGGCTCTAAGTAAATGGGAAATGGCGTGGCTGAACATTACCTGTGTGCTACTGAAAATACTGTTGTATGACAGCTTCCCTGTTGTCTGTTTCCTCCCCGTCGTCTTCCTCCTCTTCACTCTCCACAGGCTCCACGGCTTCTACGATACCACCATCTGGACCATCCTCCTGCAGGAAAGGCACCTGGCGTCGCAAAGCCAGGTTGTGAAGCATACAGCAGGCCACGATGATGTGGCACACCTTCTTTGGTGAGTACATTAGGGATCCACCTGTCATATGCAGGCACCTAAACCTGGCCTTCAGGAGGCCGAAGGTCCTTTCTATGACCCTCCTAGTACGCCCATGGGCCTCATTGTACCGTTCCTCTGCCCTGGTCCTGGGTTTCCTCACTGGGGTCAATAGCCACGGCAGGTTGGGGTAACCAGAGTCACCTATTAGCCACACACGCTGTCTCTGTAGCTGTTCCATCACATAGGGGACGCTGCTATTACGCATAACATACGCGTCATGCACTGACCCAGGGAACATGGCATTAACATGGGAGATGTACTGGTCTGCCAAACAGACAACCTGCACATTCATAGAATGGTAATTTTTCCTATTTCTGTACACCTGTTCATCGTCATTTGGGGGTACTAATGCCACATGGGTCCCATCAATGGCACCAATGATGTTGGGGATATGTCCAAGGGCATAGAAATCACCCTTCACTGTGGCCAAATCAGCCTCTTCTGGGAATATGATGTAGCTCCTCATGAGTTTCATCAGGGCAGACAACACTCTGGACAGAATCTTTGAAAACATAGGCTGAGACATTCCAGATGACATGGCCACTGTTGTCTGGAATGAGCCACTTGCCAAAAAATGGAGGACTGATAGAACCTGCACTAGAGGGGGAATTCCTGTGGGTTGGCGGATGGGTGACATCAGGTCTGGCTCCAGCAGGGCACACAGTTCATGTATAGTGGCTCGGTCAAGTCGGTATCAGAGTATTATATGGCGTTCTTCCATTGTCGACAGGTCAACCAGCGGCCGGTACACGGGAGGATTCCTCCTTCTCCTCGCAAGTCCCTGCGGACGGTGCCTAGGAAGGACAACATGGAGCACTGAGTCAATCAACTCACAGGTACGTACCACACAGCTTGCACAGTACACGAAAATGTATTGATTGCTATGTTTGTATGTGTGCAAAAGCAAGCCCTAGGCCTGTGTGACGCAGTAGAATTTAAGCCATGTGGGCCCTTGAAATGGCGGCTGCCTGACCTGTGAAGTGGGACAATGGGATGTGAGGTCAATGCGCTGGCGTGGCACACCGTGGCGGTAGGCGGTCGAAGACCGCTGTACGAAGTCGCATTGGTTAACATTGAACCCTATGGGATTCAGGAGCCAATGACGATGTGCGCCGGCGGTCGCGGTACGCACCGCCGCGGTACGCACCGCCGCGGTACGCACCGCCGCGGTACGCACCGCCGCGGGCGTGACCGCCATTTTCTATCTGATTAATCACTCGAGACCTGATCATCCACAGGAGAGGACCTATACTGCAAGTGCTGCTGTGAACTCGGTCTGGAAGTGACAATGGCTGCTGCGACTGGGGAAAGGGCCCCTGCCTTCACGTCTGAAGAGTTGGAGAAACTTGTGGACGGGGTCCTCCCCCAGTATGCGCTACTCTACGGTCCTCCAGACCAACAGGTGAGTACACTGAGTGCACATTGAATGGGTAATGCCTGTGTGGAGTGGGGTGGCTGTCAGTTGGTGGGGTGGGGAGAAAATGAGGAATGCAACGCACGACTGATGAGAGTATGGGCCACATGGCAAGGTTGGGGAGGGGGGGGGCATGTACTCCAAACATGCAGAAATGTGACGTTTTCTCTTTCCCACCCTGTACATGTCAAACAGGTGAGCGCCCATCAGAAAATCGATATTTGGCGTGCCATCGCCAAGGAAGTCCGGGCCCTGGGGGTCTACACCAGACGGGGCACCCACTGTCGGAAGAGGTGGGAGGACATCCGCCGCGGAACCCGAAAGACCGCCGAGTCACTGCTGGGGATGGCCTCCCGACCTAGGAGGGGTGCCAGTCATACCCTGACCCCCCTGATGTCCCGGATCCTGGCGGTGGCCTACCCTGATTTGGATGGGCGCTTGAGGACATCACAGCAGACACAAGGGGGTGAGTATCAGCACATTCTCCTATCTTTACGCGCAGTGGAGGCGTCTGGGTGGGGGAGGAGGGATGTGGGTGACAGTAGGCCAGGGCGCTTTCTGTAGTGTAGTCCCCTCCCTTAGACATGGCCCTGTGCCCCCGCCCACCACCTCTGTAGGGTGCCAAGTGCAGCTATCCATGGTCCAACATCACCCATGAGCGCGTCTGTTGTCCCTAGACCTGTTGGCCTAGTCAGAAGTACAGAGTAGTGTACCCCAAGTTCGCGGCTTAGTGCATGAGGCACCTGTGTCTGTCCTCTCCGCCAAGGCTATTGACAAGGCATGCACTCAACTTTGTTTTATTTCTCCCCCCACCCTTATTCTTTGTTTCTTGTGCATTAGCATCATCAGGCGGAGGAGAATTGGCGTCGGAGCACGAGGGAGCTGCAGGTCACCAGGCCCCGGTGGGCACTGACACAGACACCGAGGGCACCAGTGATCCGGAGGGCGAGAGGAGCACCACAACGGGGGCCGGTGGAGACACCAGCGACACGGACACGTCCTCGTTTGGGAGCTCCCTAGCGGGGGCGGCAACATCTGTGCCCCCCGCAACAACAGGTACAGCCGCCACCCTGCGCACCAGCACCGCCCTCCCAGCAGCCCCTCAGTCTTCGCTCCGTGCCCGTTCGCCCAGGAAGGCGCGCGTCTCCTTCGCCCCAGGCACCTCAGCCCCTGCCTCTGTTACCCCTGCTGCCCTCAGTGCGGAGCTCATTGACCTCGTGAGGACGCTCATTGTTGGGTAGACTACCCTTTTGAATGCCATCCAGGGGGTGCAAAGGGAGGTGCAACAGAGCAATGCCTACCTGGAGGGCATTCATTCGGGTCAGGCTGCCCATCAACGAGCGTTTACTTCTCTGGCCTCAGCACTGACGGCAGCCATTGTCCCTGTCTCCAGTCTCCCTCTTCTAACTGCCTCCAGCCTTTCTCTGTCTCCTGTTCCTCAGCCTATCCCATCCACACCATCACACCAGCCTGCACACACCTCAACACCCAAGGCCAGCTCATCCAAACATAAGCACCACAGAACACACAAGCATTCACCCAAGCAACACCCAGATGCAGACATAGCAACAGTCACTACCACCTCTGTGTCCCCCTCCTCCTCGTCTCCCTCCTCCCTCCCTGTGACGTCTACACTCACACCTGCATGCACACCAACATCAGCCATTTCTTCCATCACCAGCACACCCTCCACTACAGTCCTCACACGTGCAGTCACCACCCCCACTGCCATGTACACGTCCCATGTGTCCTCTCCCACTGTGTCTGTCACCCCCTCTTCCAAGACACATAAACGCAGGCAGACACCCAAACAACAGCCAACCACCTCACGACAGCCTACGTCTCAGTCACCTGCACCCAAAGACAGCACACCTGACTCTCCTACAACCACATCCTCTTCCTCCACTTCTATCTCCACTACTCCTACCCTTTACCTTGGTCCAAAGAAATATTACCTCTCCAATCTTAACCTCTTTCCCTCCCCTGACCCACCCCCTCCATCTGGGAAAAGTCCCAAAGGCACCTCAGCCACCACCAGCCCAGCTTCTAAGGTACAAGTGGTGCATGGAATATGGAGTCCACCCTTTGGCGGCAGTGACACTTCACTGAGCAGCAAGGGGACTGGCAGCCCCCCCCCCAGGCAAGAGGACCCGGAAAGTGAAGGGCCGCCGTGAGCGGACTGAGACGGCTGCCCCCAAGGAGGTGACTCCGGCCACTTCACCTGCCACAACAGCCAGGGGAGGCAAGGGCCCGAAAGCCCCATCTAAGGAGCGGAAGGGCAGCAGGGCGGAGAGGCCAGCCAGCAGGAACGCGGAGCAGGAGGGCCCCACACGCCCCATCCCGGCTGCAAGGGACGACACCAAAGGGCCCAGGACTCCGTCTCCGAAGGGGCCTGACACTGCACGTTCGGAGGGCGAGTGAGCAGGTTGTCCAGGCCAGGTCTGACTCCCTACACTGACTGGAAGAGCACCGCTGAACAGGGCCCCGCCATGAAGACAAGCACCGCTGAACAAGGCCCCGCCGTGAAGACAAGCACCGCTGAACAGGGCCCCGCCATGCAGAAGAGCACCGCTGAACAGGGCCCCGCCGTGCAGAAGAGCACCACTGAATAGGGCCCCGCCATGCAGAAGAGCACCGCTGAACAGGGCCCCGCCGTAAAGACAAGCACCGCTGAACAGGGCCCCGCCGTGCAGAAGAGCACCGCTGAACAGGGCCCCGCCGTGAAGACAAGCACCGCTGAACAGGGTCCCGCCGTGAAGACAAGCACCGCTGAACAGGGCCCCGCCGTGAAGACAAGCACCGCTGAACAGGGCCCCGCCGTCTCAAGCACTGCTCCGCTGGGCCCTTCATCTCAAGCACCGCTCCGCTGGGCCCTTCATCACAAGCACCGCTCCGCTGGGCCCTTCATCTCAAGCACTGCTCCGCTGGGCCCTTCATCACAAGCACCGCTCCGCTGGGCCCTTCATCTCAAGCACCGCTCCGCTGGGCCCTTCATCACAAGCACCGCTCCGCTGGGCACCGCCGTCTCAAGCACCGCTCCGCTGGGCCCTTCCTGTCAAGCAGCGCTCCGCTGGGCACCGCCGTCTCAAGCACCGCTCCGCTGGGCACCGCCGTCTCAAGCACCGCTCCGCTGGGCCATTCCTGTCAAGCACCGCTCCGATGGGCACCGCCGTCTCAAGCACCGCTCCGCTGGGCCCTTCATCTCAAGCACCGCTCCGCTGGGCCCTTCCTGTCAGGCACTGTTCAGGGTTCACTGTGCCCACCATGCATCCTCCTTGTCCAGTGGGGACATTTATCCACCTGATGGACTGTGGCTTTGCACACCCCAGGATGGCACAGTGGGCAAGCCGCCCACTGTAGAGACTTGAGAGACTGTGGCTTTGCACTCCCCAGGATGGCACAGTGGGCAATCCACCCACTGTAGAGACTTTGCGAGACTTTGGCTTTGCACTCCCCAGGATATGGCAGTGGGCATGGTGGGCCCTTCATGGATCTGGCGTCGTGGACTCATGTGGCTGTGGTGCCCACCCCTTCCCTTCCCCCTGAGGTGCCTGTAGTTTTGTCACCAGATGCCCCTGCAGTGTTCTCTCCAAAGGACTCAGGTCTCCTGTGTGGGCTTTGCCCTTGTTTCGCTACACTTTGGCCCACGGACATGATGGATTCGTAAGATGTGCAGGACTACTTGCTTCAGTTATCCACTGCTGTGTAAATAATTTGTTTATCAGAAAAAAAATTTGATGGTTGAAAAATACTTTTCTGAAACTATTTTGTACATAAATATTTTTTCTCAATTTGGTTATGTGATTGTATTTTTTACGGGTGTTTGGGTGGTGTCACTGTGACTTGTTGCTCTGCATTGGTGTGTACATCTTGGGGGGGTGGTGGGGGTCGCATATGTGTGTGCCGTAACCTTTCCTCCTCCCCCCTCCCGTGTGTCGTAGGTGCAGTACTCACCGTTGTCGTCTGCGCCGGCGTTCGTACTCGTGGTAGATGAGCAGGTAGACGAGAGCAGGTAGGATGTTCATTTTGGGTTCCATGCTGTCCTCCGTCCTCGTGGAGTGCGTAGAGGTGAGCGTTTTCCCGTTCGTAGTCTGTTTCCGCCGTGTTTTTATCGGCGGTGCTCCCGCCCCGGAAAAGGTGGCGGATTGGTGAGTTGTGATAGGGTGGGCGGTACATTGTCTGCTGCCTGCCTGTTGGCGGTGACCGCCGCGCTGTTTGTTTGTCCCGCCGTGGCGGTCGGAGTGTTAAAGTGGCGGTCTCTGTTGGCGGTTCCCGCCAGGGTCAGAATTCCATTTTTTGGACCGCCAGCCTGTTGGCGGGTTGGACGCCGCTTTATCACCGACCGCCAGGGTTGGAATCACCCCCAAAGTCTCTTTCAAGCACAAAGTACCTGGTTTGAAGTGGAAAACCTCTGCAAAGGGCCGCAGAGGAGGAGATGCGTGGAAAAATGGTGTGTGCGTCGGTTTCGCCCCTTCACACACGGACTTGCGTAGTTATTTTTCACGTGGGGAAGTCCTGCGTTGTTTTCCGGCACGCGGACAGGTCTCCTCTGTGGGTCGCGGGATTCCCAGATGTCCCGAGGTCTGTGCGTGGAATCCTAGGCTTGTTGTCCTGCTGTGGGTCGTTCCGGTGGGCTGTGCATGGAATTTTCTCGCTCACGGCAGGCATTACTCTCTGGAAGTCGGGCACCGTTGTCCAGGCAGGCCGAGCGTTGAAGTTCCGGTCGCACCACAGGCGTCACGTCGATCTTTTCCTTGCAGGGTTGAGCGGCGTCTTTCCAGATCGGCATGCGGTAAATTTTTCACTGTGGAGCAAGCTGTGCGTCAAATTTTTCGGTGCACAAGGAGTCCAGTTGAAAGATGGAAGTCTTTTTGGTCCTGAGACTTCAGGGAACAGGATGCAAGCTCTATCCAAGCCCTTGGAGAGCACTTCTGCAGCAAGGCAAGAGTTCAGCAAGGCAGCAGGCCAACAGCAAGGAAGCAGTCCTTTGTAGAAAGCAGTCAGGTGAGTCCTTTGAGCAGCCAGGCAGTTCTTCTTGGCAGGATGCAGGTTCTGGTTCAGGTTTCTTCTCCAGCAAGTGTCTGAGGTGGTAGGGCAGAGGCCCTGTTTTATATCCAAATGTGCCTTTGAAGTGGGGGAGACTTCAAAGAGTGGCTAAGAAGTGCACCAGATCCCCTTTCAGTTAAATCCTGTCTGCCAGGGTCCCAGTAGGGGGTGTGGCAGTCCTTTGTGTGAGGGCAGGCCCTCCACCCTCTCAGCCCAGGAAGACCAATTCAAAATGCAGATGTATGCAAGTGAGGCTGAGTACCCTGTGTTTGGGGTGTGTCTGAGTGAATGCACAAGGAGCTGTCAACTAAACTAGCCAGACGTGGATTGTAAGGCACAGAAAGATTTAAGTGCAGAGAAATGCTCACTTTCTAAAAGTGGCATTTCTAAAATAGTAATATTAAATCCAACTTCACCAGCCATCAGGATTTTGTATTACCATTCTGGCCATACTAAATATGACCTTCCTACTCCCTTCAGACCAGCAGCTACCACTTCAACAATGTATGAGGGCAGCCCCAATGTTAGCCTATGAAGGGAGCAGGCCTCACAGTAGTGTAAAAACGAATTTAGGAGTTTTACACTACCAGGACATGTAAACTACACAGGTACATGTCCTGCCTTTCACCCACACAGCACCCTGCCCTAGGGGTTACCTAGGGCACCCATTAGAGGTGACTTATATGTAGAAAAAGGGGAGGTTTAGGCTTGGCAAGTACTTTTAAATGCCAAGTCGAGGTGACAGTGAGACTGCACACACAGGTCTTGCAATGGCAGGCCTGAGACAAGGTAAAGGGGCTACTTAAGTGGGTAGCACAACCAGTGCTGCAGGCCCACTAGTAGCATTTAATCAACAGGCCCTAAGCACATATAGTACACATTACTAGGGACTTATAAGTAGATTAAATAGTCCAATTGGGTGTGATCCAAAGTTACCATGTTTAAAGGGAGAGAGCATATGCACTTTAGCACTGGTTAGCAGTGGTAAAGTGCGCAGAGTCTAAAATCCAGCAAAAACAGGTCCAAAAAGTGGAGGGAGGCAGGCAAAAAGTTAGGGGTGACCACCCTAAGGCATGTCAGGTCTAACAAGTATCATTTGACATATTTCCTGAGCCATAATTCTACCTGGGGAAGAATTATACAAAGGAAGAATGGAGCCTGCTCTACACATTAAATGCATGTTTTTATTTTACACCAGAGGAGGGTGGATGGTAAAGAGCACTTTCCCCAGTGGAGACATTCCTCTGTCTACAACCCTTCAAATCTCAGGGTGATCCTTACCCTTCCCATCATGGAAGGGGAGTTACTCCAGAATTTGTCTGGAATAAATCTGCCCATATCCACAGTGGGGAAAGGTCTGATTTTAGTTTAGGAATGCCCCCAAAATATTAATTTTGGGGTGGACAAAATCTTGCCTTGTTCTGCATACTTTTCACCCATCTGCATGGGATTTACTACTGCAGATTCTCTACAGTCGTGGGGAGGAATCTGCAGAACTAATGGTTCTCATCTGGATGGGGGCTTAATGGAGAGTTGGGTTCATTTTAAAGCTTAAGATGGACTATGGTCCTAGAGAGATCCATCTCAGATGGTGTTATTGAGTGGTAAAGAATTGATTGAAGGTTGCCACAATCTGTTTTGTAGCATTGTATTACTATGCTTGATGGTCTGAGAACTAGGGTTGCTGGTTGACTAGCTTCTCAGGTAGTTTTCCAAGACATCCGTTTTCATGACTGATGGTGTGCAAGGTCTTCCCACATGGCTTGAAGCACTGGACTACTGGTAAAGGCCTAGGCTGAGTTTTGGAATTCTCACAGAATCCCACAAAGTTTCTTCTATGGATATTGTACTTCAGACCTTGTTAGACTTGGCATCCTTTGCATGGTCTCCCCTAACTTTTAGCTTCTGTTTCCCAGGTTGTTGATGTGTGCTGGACTCTGTCTTTGCAGTTTGTGTTACTCTGGGCACTTTACACCTGCCATTCAGTGCTAAAGTGCAAGTGCTCCTATATAAAATGTGTATGTAATTGGATTTCCATGATTGGCATATTTGATTTACTGGTAAGTCCCTAGTACAAGTGCACTAGAGGTGCCCATAGCCTGTAAATCAAATGCTACTAGTGGGCCTGCAGCACTGGTTGTGCCACCCACATTAGTAGCTCTGTAATCATGTCTCAGACCGGCCACTGCAGTGTCTGTGTGTGCAGTTTTGAACTGCCAATTCGACTTGGCAAGTGTACCCACTTGCCAGGCCTAAACCTTCCCACATGTAATACACCCCTACGTTAGCCCCTAGGTAGCCCCATGGGCATGGTGCAGTGTATGTTTAGGGTAGGACATATACTAATGTGTTTTATATGTCCTAACAGTGAAATTCTACCAAATTCATTTTTCACTGTTGCAAGGCCTATCCCTCTCACAGGTTAACATGGGGGCTGCCTTTAAATATGTTTAAAGCATAGATTCCCTTTGGGAGCAGATAGACATTTGGAGTTTGGGGTCTCTGAGCTCACAATTTAAAAATACATATTTTAGTAAAGTTGATTTCAGATTGTGTGTTTGAAACCTTCTTGCTTAAACCTTCCCTGTCTGGGTCAGTTTGACAGTTGTGCTGTTTGCACCTCTCTCTAGACAATGACACAAAGGGAGCTGGGGTGTAGCCTGCATATCCTGATGAGCCATCTGTGCGAGGAGGGAGGAGTGGTCACTCACACCTGAAGGGGTTGTGCCCTCACACAATACAGTATCCAACCCCCTGGTGTGTGTCTGGGGCCTGGCCTGGCCAAGGTAGGATTTCACAAACAAGAGAAACTTGCCTTTGAAGTAGACCTATTTCAAAGGCCGAAATGGGTATAAGAAGGGCACCCAAAACCACAGACTTTAGATCACTACTGGGCATCATGAGGATCCTATGCCAGGAGTAGAGCTGAGGAGCTGAGGAGAAGTGCCGCTCTGCCTGTGACTGTGCTTTGTGGAGCTATCCAGCAGTTGCTGCTTCTGCCTGGTGAAATGGGACAAAGACTGGACTTTGTTGTTCTTTCCTGCGTGTGAAGAAATCTCCAAAGGGCTTGTCCTGATCTTGACTCCTGTTGTTGAAGTCTCAGGGCCACCAAAGACTTCCCCTGCCAGCACCTGGCCTCTCTGCTGAAACTCCTGCCCTGCCAAGTGGTGCCCTATCCAGTTCCTGGGGCCTTGACAGGTGAAGCTGGCAGACCAAGATTGAAAATCCACGCACCGACCACTGTGTATGGAAATTGCTGACACAACCTCCGAGACGCGGCAGAAGAAGCGACTTGCGGCCGGCTCCATGGCTGAAATCGGCTGGAAGGTCGACACTCGCAGCTGGAGAAACGACGCACCCCATCGCTAACAGAGGCTGGTAACATCGCAACCCACACAGCACGGTTTTGCTCACACCGTGCAGCAGGATTTTCTACGCAAACCTTGCTCGGCACTGAAAAACAACGCAATGCCTGCCCGGACCCGAGTGCTGCCCGGATCGATGCATCGCTCTCCTGTGGAGACGAAAACCGATGCACGCTGACCCGACCGGAGAAGGAGAGAAGGAGAAAAAACGAACGATCTTGCTTGCGGTGAGAAATCGATGCTCCACTTACCTTTTTTGATGCACACTTTCCCGTGCGTGTTATTTTGACACTACCCAGGTACTTTTCAACGTTAACAGTGTTTTACCTATTTACAAAGGGATTTAAGACTCTTGCTTTTAAAATTAATAACTTGACTTGTGTATGTTGGATTTTTGTCGTTTTGGTCTTGTTTTGTTTAGATAAATATTTTCTATTTTTCTAAACCTGTGTTGTGTCATTTTGTAGTGTTTTCATTAAGTTACTGTGTGTGTTAGTACAAATACTTTACACTAGAACTCTGAAGTTAAGCCTTCCTTCTCCTGCCAAGCTAACAAGTGGGTGAGCGGGGGTTAGCTGAGGGGGATTGTCCTTTACCCTGACTAGAATGAGGGTTCTTGCTTGGTCAGGGGGTAACCTGACTGCCAACCGAAGACCTAATTTTTGACAGACCTCCAATAGATGTAGTAGTGTTTCTGCTTTCCATCCATCCGTTTGTAGATCCTCTTATAACATAGGTAGCAGAGTTTGTCATTGCATCCATTTGACGTCTTCCATTGACTTCCAAGGTTCTGTTTCTTGTCCTTAACTTATTTATTTGTATATAGATTGTTGCGGGCTTTAGTCATGAAAGGAAGATGTCTGTGAATGCTGATTTATTTGGTGGATGCCTGTATATAAGTAGGAATGAGAAAAAGAAGGAGACAGTATGCGTGGAGCAGATGAAAAGAGATTTTTATTCAGTTGCAGCAACCTCTTGGAAACCATACAATAGGTCGCCTAAATTGAAGAAGCACTTTAATGCCAAAGCAATGGCAGAAGGCACTAAACAAATTCTGTTAAGATATCTTTTTTTGATGTCTGGGTAGGAACCATTCTTACAGAGCTTGGCTTGGTAATGTCTTTGGAATACTGTGCACATCATGTCTTTTTTCAGATACTCGCTACATGTGATTGTTCTTTCAGTGCAAAAACAATGCATAAGGCATTAATGAAGTGCTTGTTCCTCAAATGGCTGAGGCAATTGTAATCATTTTTATTTACAGGTGGGCTTGGAAGACATTATGTTCATGTAAAGGTTGGTTAGATTTGATGCAATTTTCAGAAATGGCTGCTCAGTTGTATCAGTGCTAAAAAGGAATGTAAACACACTATTTAAACTATTAAATCTTCGGAATATATAAATGTGTGTGATAGAGGATAAAGCAAGATGAAAGATTGTTTAGTGAGGAGTGGGAGGAAGTAGAATAGAAATGACTTACTCCTGCTCAGTTTCAAATGGTAATTAATCCTTCCTTTTCCACTCTGCCACAGTGCAAAGGCCTTTGTAGAAAATATGGAAGAGCTGAGACAAAGACCCAGAAAGAGAGAGAAAACACATGAGAGAATAAATCCATCCTGCTTAAAGTACGGAAAATGTTAAAATGACAGTTGAGGTGCTAAAGGACCACAGTTGGTATTTTATTTGTTTGTATATCTCTTTGAACCACTGGAATTCCCGCTAATGGCGTTAAAGGATGTGGACAGTCGAAAGAGGGATGCGGATTGAGGAGGGAAGGGCACAAGTCTGAGAAAAGAGGTTAGAGGAAAAGACAAGTCCTCCCAAAACTTTGATGTCTCAATAGGTAGAGCTACAGTAATCTGCAAGCAGCTGGCAAACCGCAAATGCCCAAACATTAGGGAGGTAAGGAAAAATCTGAATTAAAGATAGCAGATGAGGAAAGGAAGTATGGGCCAGATGTATCGTTATATCCGATAGTGATTACCTAATTGTGATTTTTTGTGAATCACAATTAAGTCATCGCTATTGGAATGTATGAAACTCCAGGAGTTTCATGCTGCGATTCGCAAGGGCTGGCAAATGGACCTCCCTCATTATTATTCATGAGATAGGTTGCAATTTGCGAGCCATTGCGAATGGCTATAATCACATCGATGGTGGACAGCTGGGCTCAGCAGACCACTGTGTCTGTGATTGCTTTTCAATAAAGTTATCTTTTTTTAAAGGAAAACGGGATGCATTTAAAAGTGAAAAATGAAAAGTTTTCTTTTTTTAAGAGTAGTCAGTGGTTCGTGGGACCACTGCCTGCTCTTAAAAAATGTTTTTGCATGCATTCACAAATGAGTTACCAACAATTTGAAATTGGTGGTAACCGCAACATGTTACCAAATTGCAAATTGGATTTGTTACATCCCAAAATGCAGTTTTTGCGATCGCAAATGACGATCGCAAAACACTTTGATACTTCTGTCCCTAAGTGTGGATTAAATGTCAGTGTGTGGATGGTTGCCTATGCACATGCAGTACTTATACAATAGGACAGAGAAGAATTAATGCTGAGGCACTGAAAATGGTGCCGTAGATATGGCAGATACAATAGACAATAAGCATTGGCAAAGCCAATAGGTCGGACCTTGGCAATGTTTTTATTGCAAGCATACGTCACAAAAGTAAATAGAAAGATGGAAAAATGCAGCCACCTAAACATGGATGACACATGCTTATAGAAAAATAAATTCACTGATGTGGCCAGTTTACTAGTGATATTTGTGAATGTCTTAAGTGTGATTTAACTATGTCCCAAGTTGCTGTTTGAAACCAGGTCATTGTCACTTTTTTATATTGACTCCCTGCATTTTGTGTCACAAAGCCTGTGATTTTGTGAATCACTGTTGATACATCAGACCTCTGGTTCTTTTATAGTTTCTTCTTTATAACGCATTCGTACTGTTTATAAACAAACGTTTCCTTTTTATATTTTCTGTTTTACAATAGGTGCCTGAGATTCATAGCATTATTGTTTATCTGATTGTCTATTTTCTAATTTATGATTCCGCTCTTACTTGCAACTCTACTTTGCCGAAGTGATGCCTTTCCTTCCTTAATATCACTGCATTTCTCTGCAGTGTGTCATGCCTTTGTTATACAAGTTTGGGCTCAACTTATACTTGCCATTTTGCTTTACATTTTGTTTACAGTTTAAACCACAAGTCCAATTTTCCCTTGCTTTTCTCTGCAATTTTTCTGGTATTGTTCTACATGTGTGTTCTTGGTATTCAGGTATTCCTGAGGCAAAGATTGTCCATGGCATCTTTAGAGGGGCTGCATTAGGCACGGCAGAACACAGCTGCTACACAGTCAGTGTTGGGAATGTTTTTCTTAGACTTCAACTAGCAATTCAATTCCATATGCTTCTCTCAGACCTTGATTGTCAAAGTGACATGTGCAGTGAAAGAGAAGCCTTGCAAGTAAAGGCCACCACATATTGCCTACCTCTCTACTGTATGGTATAGGACCCTGACTGTCCTGTGATCCTGGAGACAACCCTGATAGTTTATCAAGGTTTCAGCGGGTGAGAGGTGGAAATCTATGGGACTGCTAATGGGCAACTCCTAGGGATTCCATGCCACTGGGGCGCTAGACATTGCTAAAATTGAATACTTTTTCATGCAGTACCATGGAAAACCTGCAGACACTGGCCATGGCTGAGACTCGGTCCAGTCTCCTTTTGGGGAATTGCTGATGCTAGTAGTCACAAAGAATACGGGAGTATTTTTTGACTATACCACTGGGAAAGGGCCCACTGTCCTATCAAGAGAATGGAAGAGAAGCCTCATCCGTAATCTTTGTGAGACATGTGTGTAGAACATATGGTAGTATTTGGTATCCTCTTTCTCTCTACTTGTGATATAAGCAGTACTGTTTCTGCCCATGTCCCATCTGGATTCCCTCACACAGAAAATACTACCTCCTGTCACCACCATAGAAGCTAAGGAGGTGCATCCTGGTTACAGGTAGTGTTCAGACAGAGTTCCACTATACACAGCACGTAAGCACTTGCAAGATTACATATGCTTGTTATAAAACATTGCACCAGTTAGGCAAGGTCAGACCTATTGGCTCTGTCAATGCTTAACGTCTATTGCATCTTTCATATGTACAGTGCCATTCTGAGTGCCCCAACATTAACTGTCTTGTTGTATAAGTACTGCATGGGCACTCTTGATCACGTTTGAACAGCAGCAGATGCGTTTTCGTGTTGACGCAGTGGAACTCTAATCAGGGGTGAAACTAGAGTGGGACTTCGGGGTGCACACACTCAGTAGTTGGTGCAGATTCATTGCTGCAGGTGAATGAAAATTAATTCTGTGGTGCTCCTGTCAACTATTCTGGGCCAATGTGTAACATTATTCTCATCATAATATGCTTTGCCATCATTTACAGGTGTTTTGCGCTCTGCCTCAAGGATTTGTAACAGAACGAATGGCAAGTGTTCTTTTTTAATATACTTGAGCCAGTAGTCCAGGTGCAGTGTGGAATGTTTATTATAGTTTATGTGACAATCTATGGCTGATGTTGATTTCTAATGTTCAGACTGCATTGCCCTGCACACAACAGTTTTATGTTAATCTGCTCACTGACAAAAATGCCACCCTGAGAAGATGGGCTGAGTACTTCAACAGTGTCCTGAACAGGCCTTCCTCTATCAATGCCAAAGCCACTCATTGCGTGCCGTAGGTTGCCACAACACCTCCCTGTCATCACCTCCAAAGGAATCAGAGGTTAAGGACACAAGCACTGGTAAAGCACCTCAATCCCAGCTTAAATTGACAAGGCAAGGGGACCAGTCTTGTTACAGAAGCTCACCGAGCTCTTTCAGACCATCCGGCAACAGGACATTATCCCTCAGGAGCTCAAGGATGCCTCCATCATCCATTCATACAAGAAAAAGGCAAACAGGCAGTCTTGTGGCAACCATAGAGGAATCTCACTTTTGGTCATTGCCGGGAAAATAGTTGCCAGAGTCCTTCTGAACCACCTCACACAACACATGGAAGATGGACACATGCCAGAGAGTTAGTGCGGCTTCAGAGAGGTCCAAGGGACAGTGGACATGATATTTGCAGCATGTGAACTACAGGAGAAGTCGAGAAACAAAACAGGGACCTTTTTACAATGTTCGTGGACCTGACTAAAGCCTTTGACACTGTCAGTTGTGAGGGGATATGGCAGATCATGGAGAAGTTTGGCTGGCCAGGCAAATTCATCAGTATGATGCACCAGTTCCACGATGGCATGCTTGCTCGAGTACTGGACGATGGAGACTCTTCTGATACCTTCCCAGTCACTAATGGAGTCAAACAAGGCTGTGTACTGGCACCCATCATGATGTTTTTGGTCATGCTGTCAGATGCCTTCTGTGATGACAAAGAAACCAACATCAAGATCAGATATAGGACTGACGGCAGGCTCTTCAACCTGCGGAGGCTACAGGCCAAGACCAAGGTTGAAGAGGACTCTGTGTGCTATTTCCTATTCACAGATGACTGAGCACTCAACACTGCCACAGAGGCCCAGATGCAGCAGAGCATGAACCATTTTTTCACTGCCTTCAGAAATTTCGGCCTCACAATCAGTACCAAAAAGATTGAGGTCTTGCATCACCTCGCACCGCATGTATACGGAACAAACAATCACCACTGAGGGAGAAATCCAGAAGGATGTTGACAAGTTCACATACCTCGGCAGCACACTCTCCAGATCTGTGAACTTAGATGATGAGGTAGACACATGCATCGCCAAGGCAAGTTCTGCATTTGGACCGTTGTGGGACTTACTGTGAGAGATGAGAGGCATTAAACTGTCCACAAAGCTGAAGATGTATAAGGCCGTAGGACTGCCCACACTACCGTATACCTGTGAGACATGGACTGTATAGGAGCTTCACGCTAAAAAGCTGAATCGCTTCCACATGAACTGCTTAAGAAGGCTTCTGAAAATTACCTGGCAGGACAAAATTCCAGACTCAGATGTTCTCTCTCAAGCTGGTCTGGAAGGAATCTACACCCTACTGAGGAGAGCCCAAGTCAGGTGGGCAGGCCATTGTGTACGTATGCCAGACATATGTCTCCCCAAGAGACTGTTCTATGGTGAACTGTTGGAAGGCAAATGCACACGAGGTGGGAAGAAAAAGTGCTTTAAAGACATGCTGAAAGTCTCTCTGAAGAGCTTTGGCATTAACCTGGACTCCTGGGAAATCCTATCCAAGACTGGCCCGCCTGGCAAACTGTATTAACACAGGTGCTGCCTCCTACAAGCAGAGCAGGATTGCAGTGGTGCAGAAGAAGTGTGAGCTGTGAAAATTCATAGCCAACTCTTTGCCAACCAACTCAGCAGACCACTTGTGCTCGACGTGCGGCAGGGCTTTCTGAGTCCGCATCGGACTGATCAGGCACAGCAGAACACACCGTACCCAATCAACCTCCTCAACGTAATGTCCTTGGTCATCGTCGACAACGATGGACGAACACTATACAATAAAATGTTGGCAGGTGAGACATCTCCTACTGTCAGGATTACGAGGATGCCTCCTGCCCCAGATCTATAAGAGACAGAATGGTGAATCTCTATTTTGTGATAACTCATGATCTAACTCCTATCAAATATTCTTGGTTTAACCTATTTTGGTTAGACCAAATAAAGGTGCTAATACCATAAAATGACCCAGCTTCTAGGGATTCTCACAATAAACCATACCAATATTCTCTAGAATGAGAAAACATTGCATACGAGACCACTAAATGTTAATAATTAATACGATATGTCATAAACCCAACAAGTGTTTTGAGTCTGCACATTAGTTAGTCTCCAAGTTCTTTATTACACTTGTTGTTTATTTATAGTTTCTCCCACAGTACAATTTATTAAAGTTTTGATGGGCCAAGATGTTTCATCCACTAACACCAAAACTCACTGTGCATGGCCAAAAGGATGCATTGGATGCATGCAGGAGGGCTTGGCCCTCGAGTCATCCCCAGCAGTGCATTGCCAAATGGTAATGGATATCAATCAACCATCGTATTTGTAAAGGGCAGCTTATCACCCTTGGAGGTATCTAGGTGTTTAAGGTTGTTGCTGTGTGTCCGAGCTACTCATCGAAGAGCCATGTCTTGAGTTTCTTTCTGAATTTGATTAGGGTGTGCGCGATGCGAAGAAGGGGGAGTTGTTCCAGTTCTTGGCAGCTAGGTAGGAGAAGGATTGTCCTCAGGGGCTTCATCAGATTCTCTGGACATGCGCAAGGGCAAGTGTTCTGGTGAGAACTTTAAATTTGCATCTCTTGTGCACCTGCAGCTAGAGTAGACCTCTGAGGTGGGGGGTGATGTTGGTTCTTCTGGGAAGGTCTAGGATGATTTTCGCTACTGTGTTCTGGATGGTCTGAAGGCAGTGAATGAGCTGGGCAGGGAGTCTGGTGTAGAGGGCATTTCCGTAGTCAAGTCTGCTGGTGATCATGGCTTGAATGACCGTCTTTCTGGTTTTGAAGGGTGATCCATTTGAAGATCCTCCATAGCATGCAGAGGTTGTGAAAGCTGGCGGAGGCCACTGTGTTTCTCTGTTGTTTCAAGGTGAGCATGGGTAAAACGTGAATCTAACTATAATGTTCCTTTAGACTTTGGTTAATACCATATTTCCATGGAATTTGTTTTTTTTTACTTGCCTATATCTTTGCCACTATTTGACGAATCTTCACAATTTTTTTGTTAAAGTGCTCGGGTGATTCTTGTGTGCGGAAAGTTTTGAGATGATCCGTTAAGAGGGGGCTGAGAAAAGGTGGGGTCAAAAAAGTTGTGTTTCCCATATTAATTCCCATAGGACCTTTAAACACAACTATAGCCTGAACCACTGGACAGAATTACTCCAAACTGGCAGAAAGCTAGCTTCGGGAAAACAGAATATGTTTTCACTAATTTGTTGTAAATCCGTTCAGTAGTTTTTGAGAAATTAAAGGGAAAATAAATTTGTAAGTCTCCAGCCACAAAAAAATCGTGAATATTCATGAATTTTTCGTGAATGAGCGCATGGATAGAAGCACTGAAATTGTAGTGCCACTGAAATTGGCTGGCCACAACCTGACTAGAAAGTTGCAGCTGCAATTTTATGTTATGGGAGAGGGCCCCTGGGGCTGCATATAGAATGCATAAGTGGTATAAGAGGTCAGGGTGGAGGTATCCTGACCCCACGGGTGTGAAATACTGGTCATATTATGGGTTTTAAATGATTTTTCTTCACCATGCGCAATACCCTCAAATATCCTCGAATATTCGAGGATATTCAAGGATATTCCTAAGTATTCAAGAATATTCAAGAATATTTGAGAATATGCAAAACAAAAGAAAATACATTCTCATTCATACTCTAATTCAATCACTCTGAGACTCATGCCCCCTCACACACCCACTCAAACACTCATCCTTCCAGTCAGACCCACTCATAGACTCACACACCCACTTTCAAACTCACTGAGACACTCACACACCAACTCACAGATCCAGTGACAGAGGCAGGCTCTGTGGTTGATTCCCGCTGAACATGGTCAAAGGCCATAAACGGCACAGGGTTGAGTACCTATAAGGGCTTGGCTCTGTGCACAGCAGTGGTTGGATTAACGTAGACTAATTAAAAATATTTTATGTTAGAAAACCATAGAAGTTAACTGAGAAAAACGTTACAGGGACATTATAGTTAGGTTCTGAATTAACTCACACAAAACCATAGAAATTCAGCAGTTATAATTAGAGTCATATCAAGTAACTATAACTTGCGTCCTAAGGTAACTATAATTCGTGCCTTCATCATGCACAGCTAATTACTCCACATACTACATCATAAATGACATCTTCTATGGCATCTTTGGTATTATCAGCACAATATTTTCAATAAAATTATTGATACGAAAACTGTGCATGGCAAGGGTGCGAGTTACAATTACTTGCAATAATTATAACTGCTGAATTTCTATGGCTTTGAATGAGGAAATTCAGAACCTAACTATAATGTCCCTGTAACCTTTGTTTTTTTCTCCTCGTTTATTGCAACAAATCCTCCATAACGAGTTTTAGCCAAGCCTGGCTTTGTTCACATACGCACATTGCTACTAACACTTGTTTAAGTGGTAGTCATCTGATCTATGGTCATAGAAGACAGACTTTCACACTTTATCAGTCAGTTACCACAAACTTACTAAGTAATATTATCACAGTAAATACATATTTGTAAATAAATTACATAATTTACATTATAAGCATGACAATACGATTGCAACGAATGATTCTCTGTTCACATTAGTAAAAACCAATATTTTCAAAAATCATAAATACTTCTAGTTAAAAACCTGTTATAAAAAGTGTGCAAAATATGTTGCGTAGGCATTCTTTAAATACATTTTTTCAAGTAATTTGTTATTTTTCCTTCCATACCATATAACAACAATTGTTATCTTCTTGGCTGAGTCATAATTGACCTAATATGTATATATATATATATATATATATATATATATATATATATATATATATATATATATATATATATATATATATATGAAAAAAAACAGAGATTAAAACTTAAACACAGATTTAAGAGGGCCTAGCACCACTTTAGCACCGCCTTAGCATATTTTTTTTTCACGCTAAGGTGGCCTTTTCACCATTTTTTTGGGCACTTTTAGTGCCTGCTCAGGCATTAAAAGGGGTCATGCCATTGTTTTCAATAGGACTCTATGCATTGTTCAGGGTTAGCACCAAAGTTGTGGTGCTAACCCTGAACAGTACATCAATAGCATCAGAAATTCTGATGTTATTGCCCCCTACCCTGCACCATGGTGCTCCGTAAAATGGAGTGGCATACAGTGGAATAGCATAGAATTGAGTGGAGTGGTGTAGAGTGGTGTAGAGTGGAATAGCTTCCAGTGGAGTATTGTAGAGTGAAGTGGAGTAGATTGTACTGGCATACGGTGTTATATCATAGAGAGGAGTGGCATAGAGTGGAGTTCTGTACAGTGGATTAGCTAGAGTGGAGTAGCATAGAGAGAAGTGAAGTACAATGGAGTGGCGTAGACTGGGGTGGTGTAGCGTGGAGTGTCATACAGTGACATAGCATGACATAGAGTGGACTTGAGTAGAGTGAGTGGGGTAGAGTAGAGTGGCATAGAGCAGATTGGCATAAAGTGGAGTGGCATACACTGGAATAGCCTACAGTGGAGTGGCGTAAAGTGGAGTGGTACAGAATGAAGTGGTATAAATTGGACTAGCGTACAGTGGAGTGCTGTAGAGTAAAGTTGTGTACTATGGAATAGCATACAGTGGAGTGGAGTAGACTGGATTGGTGTGCAGAGGAGTGGCATAGAGTGGAATAGTGTGCAGTGGAGTGGTGTATAGTGGAATGATGTAGAGTGGAGTGTGGTAGAGTCAAGTGGTGCTCAAAGGAATAGTGTACAGTGGAGTATCGTACAGTGGCGTGACATACAGTAGAGTGGCATGAAGTGGAGTTGACTACAGTAAAATAGTGAAGAACTGAGTAGTGTAGAGTGTAGTGTTGTACAGTGTAGTGGGGTAGACTGGAGTGGCATAGAGTGAAGTGGTGTACAGTGGAATAGCAAAGAGTGGAGAGGAGTTGAATGGGGTAGAGTGGAGTAGCATACAGTGGAGTGGTGTACAGTGGAGTGCCAAAGAGTGGACTAGTGTAGAGTGGAGTGGCATAGAGTAGAGTTGCATACAGTGAAAGTGGAATAGCTCAGGGTGAAATGGCTTAACATGGAGTGGCATAGGGTTGAGTGGTGTAGACTAGAGTGGTAAAAACTGGAATGACATAGAATGTAATGGCATAGAGTGCAGGAGTGGAGTGTTATTGAGTGGGGTAGAGTGGTGTAGGGTACAGTGTAGGAGCGTACAGTTTAATAGTGTAAAGTGGATTGGAAAAAAATGACTACCATGGAGTATAGTGCTGTAGAGTTGAGTCCCATAGAGTGGATTGGCCTACAGTGCAGTAACATGAAGTGGGGTGGTGTAGAGTAAAATAGTGTTGAGTGTAGTAGCATGCAGTGAGTGAAATAGAGTTGAGAGGCATATAGTGGAATAGCTAGAGTGGAGTGGTGCAGAGCAGAGTGCATACATTGGAATAACATACAGTGGAGTAGTGTAGAGTGGTGCTGACTTGAGTGCTGTAGGTTTTAGTAGCGTAAAGTGGCGTGGTATATAATGGAGTGGTGTACAATGGAATAGCATACAGTGGAGTGGTGCAGACTGGAGGGACATATAGTAAAATGGCAAAGAGTGAAATAGCATAGGGTGTGCTAGTGTCAAGTGGAGTTGTGTACAGTGGAATAACGAAGAGGGGAGTGGAGTAGAGTGGAGGGGCACACAGTGGAGTGGTGTAGACCGGAGTGGCATATAATTGAGTGGTGGAAGGTGTAATAAAATATTATGGAGTGGTGTAGAGAAGAGTAGCGTACATTAGTGTGGTGTAGAATACCGTGGCATAGAGTTGAGATTAAACAGACATAGCATGGAAGTTGGTGAACAGATGTAGATGTAATCTGGCAGGAATATTGATCATGGGGTGTAAATGATAATTTGTGGTAGTTATTGCCACCTGTTCTGCTTGCACCACCTGTTCTGCTTGCACCTTATGTTCCATGGCATGGGTTTTATTTACTGATTTGACCCTCTAGGCACATTGTCTCCACAATCCTTCACAAGTGATTTAAGCATGATTGTGTATGCATGATTATTGGACTGTTTATGATGGGGTTGGCCCGATATTAGTCTTGACCCTGGTTATTGAGGAAACTCACCTTTTTGTGTTTGTCTCCCTCGGTTACTGTGGTCTCTTTTCTACTCTGTCTTATTTGAAACCTAGGTTACCTATCTGGTCCGTTTCCTTGGACTTGCCGCTTGCTGTTGGACTACAATGTACAGCAAACTGCTCAGCATTCCATCTTCAAAAAAGTCAGGTCCGTGCATCATACCCTATTACACATAGGCTGTGCCACTAGACATTTTATTTTCCCTACCTTCACCTCTCTTTGCTCTAAAGAATACTCATGTGTAGTGGTTTATTCTACTCTTCGATTATGCCCTTCCTTTTTGCCTTATCCTCATGTTGCCCTGACTATTACAAGACTATTTCTCCTTGAAAAGGTTTGGAGTAGCCTTTCAAGACTGTAATCTTTTATGTTTGATTACTACATTTTATGAAGATTAGTAGGATACATTACAAAGGTATCATCCTTCATTTCCCCTGGAGGAGTATGGGGAGTTGATAATGTTCATACATGTGTTTTGTCTGGTTAGTGTTTAAGCAGAGTGGACAGGCATCTCAGGGAGGTGGAAGGGTATCTCAGGGAATGCCTTTTATTTACCCGGTGTTTCTTGCAGATTGTGTATTTTAGGAAAGTGTGTCCCGAATCCTCATCACAGAGTGGGTGCTTTTCCTCAGAGGGACAGAGTCATCTCCTTTAGTATAAGGTAAATCACAATTCCCCTTCTTTCCATCTCAATTTCCACTTTCCCGTTAAGGCTAGCCGCCTAAGCTGGTATACTGGGTATGGAGGGCTAGCCTGGAGGTGAGAGGACGGACTATCTCCATTTCTGTGAATCCTAGATTTCAGCTGAGTGGGGCCGGGACAATAGTAGGTGTAAATATTTTGAGTAGTATTAAACTTATGTGTCAAAATAGGCATATATTGTGCCGCTATATATTGCAGTGACTTTGCAGCAAACCGTGGTGTATGCTGATGACAATGCAATATATAATTGGCTAATGGCTGTCATTACAAAATGTAAAAGTCAGCCATGTAGTTTTTAGGACAGTTTGGCTGTGTTCCTGGTTAGGGCATTAGATATAGGTAAGTGGTATGTTGTATTGTTGTTCCCTACTTATTAAATTAAAGTGATAATAGGTAGTGAAATGCATTTATATTTTTGTATATATTTGTAAAATAGTTTACAGAGAACCACACTAGTATCTGCAAAGTGCCGAGTAAGTCACAGGAAAAAGTAAGAAAAATAAATAGGAAATATCAAACATACTCTGTAGTACACCATATTAGTGAAATATAGCATAGTATGGAGTATTTCTAATTTTGTAACTTCTTTAAGTAGCACAGTAATTTGAAAACAGGTTTTAGCGAAAAGGCAAAAAAATCGGGATGACCGTGCAGAAAGGGCAAATTGTGAACAGTTTTGTTCTGGCTCCTCTCTGTGTAGGTCTGGGTAGTAAGCTCTCTAAAACGAACTAATTTTCTCCAAGATTAGGCTCCCATCACAAGAATAGATTGCCGTATAATGATCATACAATTATGGTTAAAAAAAAACTCGAGGCTTCATCTTTTGAAGTATAATTAAAAAGAGTAAAAAAAACAAAACATTTTTGTGTCTAATTTCAAAGCAGTGAAATCAAATGAACTGTAAAAGATGAGAATACAATTGCAATTATAACTAACTGATCTTCATCATCCTTCAAAGATCGCTAACTGTCCCTCACTCGTATAATCAGAAAAATGATCTGGTGATATATAACATAAATTCTTGGCCACACAGATGTCATGAGCTGTCGTGATTTATTAGGGCAAGACCATTTATCGGAATAGCAAGTATCTTGGGGTGTGGTTTGAGTATGGAGAAATCCCATTTAGCATTTCTCATGCTAGTTGTGTTCTGTGGCGTAGGAAGGATTTACTCCATTCCTGAAACCCCTTCCCTGAATCCCTTCCTGTCTATGATTTCAGCAAAATTAATGCTCGCTGATGATTTACGCTCATATTACTTTTCCAGATCCGTTGGTAAACTCGTTTGACCATCCATATCACATAGTATTTAAGCTTCCACAGACTTATGCTCGATCACATTTGTTTGACTAGAGTTCAGTATATTACAGCAAAAATTGCGGTTAGTGTGGATATTTTCAAATGTATGTTTTCGTTTTCGTTCTGCACTGGACGTCTCAGCAAAGGCCTTAATCTGGTCTCTAATAAATTGTGTTCACCTTGTGACCAATCACTAGTCTTCATTTTATCTCTATCATTTACTGGTTTACAATGTAATACGTTTCGGACGCCCCAATTAAATCAAAACCTGTTCAAGATGGCAAATAAAGCAGTTTACTGGGATCTGGACTGGGGCGATTAAAATATCCGAAGGTATGTTTTGTTACCCTCATACATAGTTCTATCTTTAGTTCCGTTTCAATTTATATACGTCAGTCCATGTCAAGACTGTTCATGGGTAACTTCTACGGTCCCTTTTTTGAATTCGGATCAGGAAAGAAAAGCTTCCCATTTTCCAATGGACACCGTTGAATGTGTAACGCTAAATTAAAAACACTAGTTCATTTGAACTGAACTTGTCCAGTTCTGGATTAGATTAAGAGGACAGATTTAAAACCTTACTTTAATGAAGCTGGATTAAAATCCCGCCTGTCAGCTATCTAGCCTGGAGAATAGCAGCACGATTAGTAACATTTATGGATTTTATTTGTTTTGTTTGGATAATTGAATAACAGACACGCCACACTCACAAATTCCACATATAAATCAGTCTTTCAGTTGAAAACAGTTGCAAAATGATCCTTTATTAGATGGCTTCAGCATAGGTTCATCTAGTGATCAACTTTCCTTAACCACAGCCATCATACTCATTTGGATGAACATCTTTGCATAAGCATATGCATAAGTTAGGTATATGTGCTGTTGAGAGGGAAAGGGTGTGTGAATGTATGCATGCACTGGGGGGAGGTGGATATAAATGTATGTATGCACTGGTGAGGGCGGAGTGAATCTGTGCATGAATGTGGTGTTTGTATATGTATGTTAATGTGAATGGGGGTGTATGATGCAAGTGCGTGGGTGAGCGGGGATGTGTTTGTGTGTGGGAGCATGTGGGTGCATGTATGCGGGTATGTGGATGTGTGTACAAGTGTCTCCTGGCAACAGTAATGCTTATACTTGTTGCCAGGATGCAAGACTGCCAGAAAAATGCTGGTGGTCTCCCGTGTCATAATACCAGTAGCAGTATTACGGCATCCGCTGTGCTGGAGGTGCTCACCTCCAGCCCAGCGGACCTCAGAAATGCACTGGGACAGGTGGAGTATCAGCGGTTTGGCTTAGACCAAACTGCCGAACCCATAATTTGGCAGACTTAACAGCCTGCCCATCGGCAGTGAGACCGCCACAGCAGCCCTGGCGGTCTTCGGACTGCCAGGGTCGGGATAAGGGCCTATTTATGGTTGCTGAATCCATCCTTTCTTGAAATTCTACTACAGGTCCTTTTTCTACCTACCAAAAACACTAGAGATCAAATATGTAGCTCATATATAAGTTATCTTCAATAGGGTTTAAGTGCCTTAAATAGCTTTTGATAGTGCAAAGATGCTTCTGTAGTGTGTAGTGGTGCATTATAAGTATGTCATTTATTCATTTATTAATTCATTCAATATATCTCTAAAATGCAGTGTCATTGCAGCTGTCAATGCCAATATTCATGCTTGGAGGTATTATTTTGAACCTAAAAACTTTGGGGCTAATTTAAAGTTTGTCTGAGAGGGTACTCCATTGCAAGAGCGATGGAGAACCCTCTTTGTTGAACTGTTGTTCCTCCTGCCTCTTATATTGGAGAGCAGACCAGAAGTATGTTGGCGATGAATTCTACTCTGGCTTTGCCACTGACATACTTCTCAATCAACCCACCTCAGAACAGGCCTTGAGAGGTTAGCCTTCCGACCATCTGCCCTATTTAAAGTGAGGGTAGGATGACTTATT
This sequence comes from Pleurodeles waltl, assembly GCF_031143425.1. Lineage (NCBI taxonomy): Eukaryota > Metazoa > Chordata > Amphibia > Caudata > Salamandridae > Pleurodeles > Pleurodeles waltl. The sequence goes on from NC_090442.1 coordinate 431,088,456, forward strand.
TTTTGTGTGTCCATAACCAGCAGGTAAAACCTGGTGGAAAACTACAGTGAAAAAAAATGACCACCACACTATGGGAGAAAACACCCATGGTGCGGTAGCCACTAGTTTCACTTTTTCAAAAATCAAACTCATGCTATGGGAGATTTGTTTCTGAAAAACATTATAAAGGTTTGACAGCCTTCCGTCCTGTTTGTCGGTGCCGTCTGACAAATGTTTACAATCTTAACAGGAAATTCTGTGATGATGGTTCCTTCTAATGTTTAGATTTGTCTGCAGGGCTGATGGACAACTCACTCATGCACTCTGGAATGTGGTGGCAAAGTCTTTCTCCAGCTTGATAAAGTACACTGTTGCCTAAATTCATTATGTTTCTATAGTTTGATTGCATTATCCCCCCTCAAGGATGCCACAGAAAGTTATAGAGGTGAATACAGTCTATGAATTGTACAAGTGTAATGGGTGGTCCCGGGAACACATAATGCAGGCATGGCCAAAACTGTGCAACTACTATGAGAGGATTCTTGAGTGAATAAAGTGTTTTATTTGATATCTTTCTTGATCTTATCTCAAGAAAACTGTGATAACCATCAGACACATTATGAAAGATTTGTGAATTGTATTTGTTTGAGCTCAATGACAAAACAATTCTGAAAATTAACATAAATTTGGAAAAGAAGGAGTGATGATGCACAAAGGTAAAACCTTAATACCCAAGGCCCCTCAATGGTGAACAGAGATCAAAGCAAATGCCCCTCAGCAAGCAACCCCAGAATACGTAGTTATTTGTAGTATGCATATGCCATCAAGACACACCACACACATGCCTAGGCAGTACTGTGCACACTTTATCCAGACTCATCCACACCCAAAACAAGTTGAATCAACCATAACTTGCTTTCATCAGTTATCTAGCAGCACGTTTAACTCAATGTGATCTATCATTCAACAACATTGCATCAAAGTTACTATTTGGATTATGCTGAATTTAAAGGAAACACATAGCATTCAGTGTGAAATGAACAACTAGTAATAAAAGCCAAAAGAAAACTTAAATATTTTTTGATTTTGCCATCAATACATTATACATATAATACGCCAAGAAACTTTACTTAGCTCAAACACGTTGAAATGATGATACTGGAAGACCCATAGAAAAGGGGACCCAGTTTAGCAAAGCACTGAGGTTCCACACACTAATGGCAGAAAGTACCAATTTCAGTAACATAGATCTCATTTAAGGGCATCGGAGCTCCGATCCTGTTGGTTTTGCTGTATTTTAAGTGTTGAAGTTTGGAAATAAACAAACTAAACTAAGATAAAAGATCAATGGTTGGCTGCTTGACCTTGTTATGAGTAAAGATCAGACACCTATGCCTACTCTAAAAATGAGCACATGTTAGTGGAAGACTGGCACTGTGCTGTAGTACTACCCCAGGATTTATAGGTTTTACACACGAACAGTCCTAGCACTTTAACAGAAGGCATGTGGTCTTCCCTACATGTCTCCACCTACTCCACCCACCTCTTACAAGAGACACCTACAGAAGACAGCCTGGGTGTTTATACTGTAGCCAAGGTATTCTGAGGCTGCATTGTCACTCACCGAGTTCCACCTGGTATTGGGAGGTGGGGTCAGGAGTCTTCACTGACCCCATACAATCTTCTGCATTTTACATTGTAAAAAAGGTGGGATTACGAAGTAGTCTTAGCAGTTGACAAAAGGAAACTGGATCAAATCAGGCTATTCTCATTGTAAAAAGTGAATTGTCACAGCAGTAAAAGCCCCACTAATCTTGAGTATTGCGCACAGAGGTGGGATGATTCCACAAATCCGCCAGTCTATGCCCTTTGAGGAAGTCACATTGAAAGGAGCAAATAAATATCTCAAAGACACACAGGAATGTTGTCATCGCTGTATGAATGCCTCTGTATTGAAGTATAGATCTGTGTTCTACCTTCTACCCTTCCTTTCATGTTTATTTTATTGGTCTCCCTACTTTCCTCAATATCTCATCACCCTGTATATTGATACAGTGAAGGGAAGGGCTGACAATAAACTAGAGAGCAACTGGTCTCTGCCTCCCTTCACTTTTTAAACCTCCCCATTTTTCTTGGGCTCTCTAGTGTAATCAAGTGATGCAAAGGTTAACTTTGTCACCAGGGGACAGATATGAACATATATCATTTGCTACCAATGAGTGCTATTAGATTATTCCTATCAAACTTGCAAGGACAAAGCCACTATGTCTGCTTCTTACTTGATGAATGAGTTTTTTGTGTATGAAGGGTGTGGTGTTGACAGGTCAGTCAATGCATGCAGGCAATTGGGAAAGCAGATGAATAAATGTGAGTTGGTAAATGTGAGCGATTGATGACTGGTGAATGAATGAAACTGGATGTGCTTAATGTAAATGAGAAAATGTGCAATGGCTGAAAGTTGACGGTTAGTGAGCAGGTGAAAGTGAGAGGATTAATTTGGGTGGATAGATCAATAAGAGCATATGGGTGGATAAAGTAGTCAGTGGGTGGCTGAAATTGAAAAGGATATGTTGAGGGTGACAGTCATTTACTAGCACTCTGATGGGATTAAAAAGTGACTTAAATCAAAAAGTCTCAGCGGGTGAAATAATGTTAAATGAGTAATGGGGAAAAGTTAATGCAAGTGTTCCTGAACTCAACATGGGTGAACCTGTCTTGCTTATATGCCTATTGTATTATATCCTCACCACCCACTTTTTTAGTTCACCGCCTGCCAATTGTAATATAACAGTAGAAAGTTAAGTAACAAAACACAACATAACATTGTCAGCCAGAGCATAGATTGTTAACTATTGGAAAGTGTGTCTTCATTAGAATGGAAAAGAAATTCATAAAGAGAATATGTTAAAATTATAATTTAGCTAAACTAATGAGAAATTATTAAAAATCTATTATTCTTATATTTCTTTATGATCTGATCATTGAAGAAAACATAGGTTATTATCTATTGGATTGTAGAAAGTGCACCTTCATTAAGGAACCAAAAAAAAGAATAAATGAGTACTGAGAAGATGTTATATTTAAAGAAATAATAATTTCAATACAAAAGAAGCATGTTAATGTTTAAATTATAGTTTAGCAAAACTAAGAGGGATAATTGATAAACATAATTGGTAGAGTTAATGTAATATTGCTGAACCTCAAAAATACCACTCTCATATGCACCCTAGAGTCTCAAATGAGATTAACCAGCACTGTCCTTCACTGGGTTTTCTCATACACTTCCACTCAACACCAGTTTGTTGACATGGGCACCTCTCGATCACAAAAGATCCCTGTTACTTATGGAGACCCCCAGGGTTCCATACTGTCTCCTGTCATTGTCAACCTTCACATAGAGTTAATTGGTGCTCTACTCAAAAATAACAATATCAAGATCCACTACTATACTGATGAAACCGTTTTCTTTAGAGTCTCCTCTGCTTTAGACATTCAGATCCTCACACAATGCTTGTATATCATCCAGCTCTCGATCTCCATTGCTCAACCCAACCAATACAGAATTGCAATTATTTGCATGAAATAACAAACAAGATAAAATACAAACCTGACTCAGTGACATGAACCTTGATGGTTTTAAATACCAACTTTTACCGAATGCCAAGTCACTTGGATTCATCCTGGATACCAACTTCAACCTCAAGGAACACCTTGCCAAAAAATAAAGATGCCCTGGTTCCATATCTTTCTTCTAAAGCAAGCCAAACAGTTTCTTCCAGAATGTAACTTCAGATCTGCTGTTCAAACCCTCATAGTTTTACATTTGGCTGGTCGTAATGCTCTACTCGATGGCCTCTGAGACTGGAAACTAGCACTTCTTAGGGGCATCCTATACCTGCAGCATTTCTAATAGAGGTCTTGAAAAAAATATGACAGTATCACCCCCATCCTGATGAAACTCCATTGGCTCCCCTTGCATGTTCATACCATATTCAATCCACCTGCATTATTTACAAAGCCATCATGATCAACTTCCACACTGGTTCTCCATCTTTTGTAGTACTCTTCATACCTGTAGCCATACGTTACTTTCAATTGGTTAGAAAGGCCTTAAATGACCTGTTAACATCAGACTAAGAAGAGTGAAAAGAAAGACCTTTCCATCTATGCACCCAGGATCTTGAACAACATCTCTATATTCATCAGCAATGCCCCAACACAGCTCCAATTCAGGAAAGAGTTGAAGACTCATAACTTAAAATAACAGTATATAACAATGCTTTAACATCCATAACCCAGCTTCCTCTCATATTACTTATTGACTTTATGCTTCTTGTTTGCAATGCACAGTGATCTGCTGACTTTTGGATATGTACTCACTATGGAAATGCCACAAACACATACATAAATACATGTGTCTCCTTGTTTGCCTATCAATTGCTTGCCATATATTTAAAAGTTTGATAACTAAACACAAATGTGGCTATTCTTAACTTTATTCATTTGAGTTACTTACTTTTATATTGTCTCCTTCATCTGGATCTTTGGCAAGAATTGTGTAGACAACTTTGTTTACAGGAAATGTTTCAGGAATCATTAAAGAAATACCTAAGATGCAAGAAAACTTGAAATAAGCAAATGTAGTAGCCTCAAATTTTATTTTTATGGAGTTCAGAGATGTGTATAGATGTTCTTCCCAATTAACAGAATGCATTGTGGTAGCATTTAAAATAAATGCAATATGTGCAATCTCATTTTGCTGGTAGGAAAGAACAATTAAGTCGTCCGTATATGACTCTGCTGCTAAACATGGATAACTCCCTGGAACTGTAGGCTGTAAACACATACCACAAGCTGAATTAGAGTTCAAACAAGACTCAGATGGGGATCTTTTTTCTTGCTTTCTTAGAACAATAAGAAACTTTTTTTTCTCAAGAAAGCAAGGGGGGTGTAACTAGTGAAAAAGAAGACATTTAAAGCAGTCAGAATCCAACCAACATTATGAAGATCCTGCTTACAAACAATTAGACGTCTAGTCTTTCTGTGGTAAGCCAAGATAAGCAGTTTTCAGTTTTTATTTGCATAGTCATACGTATAACATTCACTTGTTTATGTTATTCTTTAGCATATCTTTCTAGTACTTGTACAATTCTTACTTGACACATTAAAAGGCCTTTAGGCTGCATTGACAGTGGGGAATAAGTGTGATCTGAAGATGAAGTAGAAATAACATTATGGTGGGAAGAACATATTTATCTTTAACAATCAAACAAAATATCCTCCGATGAAAAGATGGTTCCATAGAATAAAAGAAAACATTTTACGGCCACATAAGTGATAAGGAAGAAACTTGGATTGTATGAAATTGGATGTAATTTACATCTTGGGCATAACAATGTTGCATTTTAATGCTTCAAATTCTTTTGAATACAGTTAAAGTCTGCTTCTAAAAATTGCATGTGAAGTTAGTAGAATTAGCTCCCATAGTTAGTGGACCAGAACCTTGAGGTCTCTTATCCAGGCATATGTCATCAACAAGATAGAAACAATGTTTCTATGTACTGTTTTCTAAATATGCTTCAGTCCTTCCTCTAACAGCTGGTAGATATATTTGTCTAGTAATAAATATGAGCCCATTCAACAGATTTATACTGTACCATTATTTAAAACTGTAAAATATAGAACATCTTCAGGACTCACTACTTGCAGGGGGATTGGATTCTGAGGCTAGATCTGAGGGATGCTTATCTCCAGTGCCTCCCAATTATGGAAAATTACTTGAATCTGAATAGGAAGGTCCAATTTAACAGTTCACATAAAGATTGGAGTACTTAGAATTCAAAGCAAAATCAGAGCAAGAACATTTTCAATAGCCAGACTATAATATTAATCAAATAGATTCAGGGATCCATATCAAATAAGAGATGCTTGTAGAATTGCTGGTCTCCTCAATGTGATAAATCTCACTATGTAAAATAAAGATGATTTCAAAGAGGCTATACAGTACAATGCATGCCTATTGTCCAGTAAAGCATCTAAGAACTGCAGTGGTAGCTAGATCATCTCAATTATTGGAAAACCAAAACAGCAGTTAACTTCATTACTAGCCCAGTTCTAATTTTAGAGTCAGATGCAAGCAAGCAGGCTGGGGAGGTGAGATAAGGGCAGATCTTGAATGGTGAAATGAGATCTATGAAGAGTGGATTGTGCACACCAGTTGTTTAGCTCTGATTTGCACTTCAAACACAATTGAGACTTTCACAGAAGACAGGATAAATTGTTAATTCTCAAATCTGACAACCACTCTTTGGCTCAATCAGTTGAAAACACTGATTAATCTGGTAAAAAATAAATGTTTTGAATACTTTTTTCAGAATTGCATCTCAGTCAATGCAGAATACATTCCAGACATTCACATACTAGAACCATGTCACTCAATCACAGTCTAATTTACAGCAGCTGGGGTTACTCTCCCTCTATCTTTCACAGTTTGAACGTTACTCAAGTTAGTTGCTGGTCAATTTTGGATTGACCCAGGCCTTTTGCTGCAAGCTGCACCATTTTGGTAATTCTCTCATCCTATGGTTGATGGGAGGTGAATATTTATCTGTAACTGTTAACCTTGGAAAATTCCAATAGTAAGGTGTTTAGTACCATGGAGACACTCAATGGAGTAGAATCAGCATTTTCAATCAGACACCAGTGCTCTGAGATGACTAAAATGACATGCCTCGGTAGTTCTTGTAGTCCAAAATAAAATAAATTGTATGTGGATTAATCATTAAATGAATATGAATGTTGGAAAACTTATTTAAGGATGTCTTCCTTCTCTCAAAAGCTAACATTATTTTGAACAGTCATTATCCATAATCCTTCTCAAGAATTAGTAAATTGGTTATGTATTCAGCCCCTGTTGAAATTTTGCAATTCAGGGATCATTCTTTTAGAGGTGCTCAAGTATTTAAGGTGTACTAGCATGCTATTAATTCTGAAATACAATTTTGCATACTTTTTTTTGAAAAAAGGTGTCCTGTCCTGCAAATATACTGTTGCACAAATACTTCAGCAAGCATAGTATCAGTCTCCAGACTCACCATAAAGTGAAGATTTTTGTAACTGAATAACCTCTGAAAAGGTATGATTTTATAAAATACATTAATGTATTATTCGACCTGTGTTTCTTCCTAGAAGATGTTTTCATTTATGTTTAAAAGTACATATTTTTTCTTCACAGTTGCTACATAATGCTAGTGATATTATTGAAAAAACAATTCATTAATATCCACTACTGGTTCAGTTTTAATTTTTGTTAGAAATTGGGTCTCTAGTTGGCGAGTAGTCTAGATTATCCTGTGCTCACACTCCAGTAGCTTGACACAGAGCAGGTAGGCCTAACTTAGAAGACAATATGTAAAGTATTTGGGAAATAACTCATACAGTAACACAGTGAAATCACAACAAAAAGTACTCCACACCAGGTAGAAAAATAGATAATATTTATCTGAATAAAACAAGACCAAAACAACAAAATGTCAATATGCACAAGTCAAGATATCACTTTTAGATGTTTAACTCAGTTTTCATCTGTAGGCATCAATGGTTTTACCTCTTTAGCACAAAGTACTTGGGATGCATCAAAAATCAAAGGTAATGAGGGTCGCAGAGGATGTGAGGCATCGGAAAGCGATGCGTCAATTTTTCCACTGTGTCAGAGGTGATACATTAACTCTTTCCTTACAGGTAAGACGATGTGCTGATTTCTAGTCATGTAGCCTTGATTCCTTTCTGACGTACAGCATTGATTGGCACCTAGGGATGATGCATGGAAAATCCAAACGCACTGTGATGATGGAACTGTGGTAAAACTAGCACTGTGTCGATTCTGCAGGTGCTACATTGATTTTTCAGCTGCACAACAGGTGTTGTGTTGATTCTGCAGGATTTTCCCTCTTCGGTGAAGTCTCTGATGGCACTGAGACATCTTAACAGGAGGCAAGCTGGCAAGTCCTTGGAGAAAACTTGTGGTGGGAAGGCAAACTCCTTCCTGCAGAGTCAGGAAGCAGCAGGAAGCAGGCCAAGAAACAGGAAAGCAGTCCTTCCAGAAAAGCAGTCCTTATGAGTCCTTTGGGCAGCAAAGCAGTCATTCTGACGTAGTCCAGTTGTGGATCCATTAGTGCCTGATGTTTAGAGGGTGGTTTACGTAGTATATATACCCAAATGTGCGTTTGAATTGGAGGAGACTTCAGAGAGCAGTTTTGAAGTGCAACAGTTCCTCTTTTAATCCAGTCCTGTCTGCCAGGAGATCTGTGGTGGGTTATCAGCCATTTGTGTGGGGTCAAGCCACTACTCTTTGAGGTGTAAGTTAGGGCCTCTTCATCCTTTCTGCCCAGGAAGGCCCATCAGGATGCAGATAAATGCAGATGCAACATGGTGTCCTGTGTTTATGGCTGGCTGGGTGGAATGCACAAGGGGAGCTGTCAAAAGCACAAACCAGACATGGTTTGGAGACAGGCTGTGAAGCACAGAGAGCAGTAAGGGCTGAGAAATACCCACTTTCGAAAAGTGACATTTCTGAAATAGTAATTTTAAATCTAACTTCACCAGTAATCAGGATGTCTCAATATCAATTCAATCATACCAAACATGAAAATGCCACTTTTCAGATCTGCAATTACCACTTAAAAGTATATAAGGGAATTTACAATGCTGGCCTATGAGAGGAGCAATCTTCACAATAATGAAAAATGACTTTGGGAGTTTTTCTCTACCAGCACATGTAAAACTTATACGTAGATGCCCTGCCTTTTACCTATATAGCACCCTGGGTTACATAGGGCTTACAGAGGGCTTACCTTAGGGGTGATTTATAAAAAATAAAAGGGGAATTTAAGACTTGACAAGTAGTTTTAAAGTCGAATTGGCAGTAAACTGTGCACACAGGCCATGCAATGGTAGGCCTGACACATGGTTAAGGTGCTACTTATATGGATGGTGCAAACCCACTACTAGCATTTAATTTACAGGCCCTGGGCACATGCAGTGCACATTACTAGGGACGTACAAGTGAAAAAAAAATAATAATATGCCAATTGGGTATAAGCCAAGGTTACCATGTTCTAGAGACAGACCACATACACTTTAGCACTGGTTAGCAGTGGTAAAGTGTCCAGAGACCTAAAGCCAAGAAAAACAAGGTCAGAAAAAGATGAGGAGGAAGGCAAAAAGGTTGGGGTGACCCTTCAGAGAGTGTCATTTTCGTACAGCTATGTTTTCCTTGGTGAAAATATCACAAATTTTTCTCATTAAGGAAAATAAATATTGTAGCTCATAACCAGAGTTGGTGTTCTCTTGGTCGGATTGTGATTGGTCAAAATTGTTTTTTTCATTTGTGACTTGCACTGCTTCTTTCTTTCTAAAATTATTTTTCTCAGGTGATTTGTATAATAAATGGCGATGTTGTAAGCATGATCACCCCATTTGTGTACTTTCTAAATCAGAAATTTCCTACTAGTGTCTGGATGCCATTCTTTTTTTTTGTGTTTACTATGTCCTTTGGTAATTTTCATTTTCAATTTAACATGCAAATTGCAGTATACAATACTTTCAGTTATGTGAAATCATTCATCTTACAAAAGAGGTGTCTGTTCCTTTCTACAATAAACCATAAATATTAAGATTACTAATAACAAATGGCCTGGTCCTGCTTGTTAGTTATCATTATATCACAATTGGTCCAGTGTGAATTTGAGAGTCATTTTGAAGTTCTACATGCAAGAGATTCATGCCTTTCACTCTACGGTATATTGAAAGATTTCCATTAAAACGTTGTCAAGTTCCTAATGAGCATGTGTAACACAAGACCTTTGCAATCTTCATTGGAATCAGGGTATTGCCCGTGTACCTGCAATATTCATGAAGCTGAGTCATTTGCTAACAACATTTATTTGCACTACTTGCTAAAGGCAGTTAATTATAGGTTCTCGCTTCCAGCATTTCAGGACAGGATTTTGGCCCAGCTATTGTGTGCATACCCTTCCCATTTGTTTCTGGATTTTGGTCTCCATGTCAGTTTCAGCATTTGACCATTTCTTAACATCTCTCAACCGTAATTCTATATTTGGAACCATCGATTTTGCCATGCCAGTGCCACTAACAGTTGCCTCCTCCTCAGGCCTGTAGCATGCATAAGAACACGACACACACAGAGCTTGGAATTAAAGTCTTTACTCTTCAGTGTACAACATGTAACTAACTCATGGTGTCCCAATAACCATTAGGACCACATCCTGACACCTCCTATCTTGATTATGTAATTTTCTACATTAGTCTGCCTGTATGTACCAGGTCCAAACACATACAATTTAAAGACATTACATCCTCCCCCTTGTTAAATAAAAAGACACAGACAAAACACAGGAAGAATTAGCAGCATTATATTTCTTTGTAAGCCTTGTAGGTGGTCACACAGTTCGGCCAGACCACGTGGCATGAGGTAGTTGAGCAGTCCCTGTGGTGAACGACAAGGGTACAGGGTCAAATGTTTTGTCAGCTTCTTCAGGTAGGGCAGTTTCCTCTGAATCAGTTGAGACTGATGATCGACAAAACAGATGTCTGTAGTGGGATGAGTCCCTTGCTTTGCCGGGACAATTCACAGTTATCAAATGTCCCTTTCTTGTCACAACTTTTTAAAGTTCTATGTCAAACGGGAGATCTGTCTTTCATCCAGGACCAAATCACCCTCTCTGAACACATTTCAAGTTTGACAACGTTGATCAGCATACATCTTCATCTGATTCTTCTGAACAGCGTTAGTGGCATGCCCCTCATCGTGTAAAGTTTGTTCAGATGTCCACTGTTGTAACTTGGTTTTCTTGGTTCTCCCAAACATCACGGTGGCAGGTCTGTCACCTGTTGTACAATGAGGGGTTGACCAATAAGCACAGAGGGCTTGGCATAATGCCTGACTTAGATCAAGTCCCTCTATTGATGAACATTGAATCACTTGTTTCAGGGTCCCCATACATCGTTCCATGACACCGTTGGCTTGAGGCCATGCACGTGTGTTTTTCTGATGTCTGATGTTAAGACCAATTCGAAACACCTTGAACTCCTTGCTGTCAAATAGTGGTCGGGTGTCAGACTTGAGAATGCCTGGTAGGCCCCACACTGCAAAGATGTTATTCAGACGCTCAATAACTTGGTTGTGGGTTGTAGATAACATGCCTTCTACCAGAGGAACCCAGGAATGTTTGTCAATCATCACCATTAGGGGATGGCCAATGGCCAGATGCCCAAAGAAACTAACAACAATCCTTTCCCATGCAAGTGGAGAGGACCGTACATTGTCAGGGGATGCTGGGTGAGGCTGGGAGACAGGCAGTTGCATAGATTCTCTCTCCACTTTCTTGTCAAAGAGAGGGAACCACAGATGATCTCTCAATGCCCTCTTGGTGGTCACAATGTCACAATCGCCTTCATGGTTGAGTTCAATCACTAGCTGTCTCAAAGTCACACGTATGACAATCTGGGATCCCCTAAGCATAATCCCTTCTTTGGTAACAGACAGTTCATGTTGGACATTGCAATATTTTTTTTTTAATTTGACATCATCACTTAAGGGTCAAACACTCCATCTCCAGGACTGAGTTGCAGTAATGCCTTTAAGGGCAAACATAAGGTTGATCTACTCCTCAGCAGTTTTCAACATTGAACTATGCCACTGTAAAGGTACTTGTGAGAAATAATCAGCAGGTTTTTGGTTTTTGCCTGACATGTGCACAATTGTATATTCAAAATGTTGTAGACACAAACCCCACCTCTGGATCTGAGGAGGCATCTTGGTCTTCGGATCACCCAAAATGGTAACGTATGGTGTTCAATGAAGATTGTGAAATCTTTCCAAACAGAAACACATGAACATTTTCACATACCACCCTCAGACTCTCCTTTGCCAGCTGGGAATAGGCAGGCTCTTTGTCAGACAAACTTCAGCTGGCGTATGCCACAATGTGGCTCTGTGCATTCAGATGTCCACCATGCTGAGCAAAGTATTGCACCCAACCCCACTGGGCTCACATCAACAGTGATCTCAATGTGCAATTTAGGTACATAGTAAGCAATCTCATTTTTAATTGCATGTTTCATATTCTTGAAACTGCAGTCACATTCATTGGACCATTGGAACTGGACATTACACATTGTCAGATCTCGCAAAGGGGCACGCACTGTGGCAAAGTCATTAATATATCTTGAAAGATAAGTGGCCATGCCCAAGAAACACCATGCCATAATGACATCTTGTGGCAGGCTGATATCTGATAGTGCTCGTACTTCATCAGGAGTCATGACTCAATTAGAAAATACATGTCCAAAGAACTTGAGCTTGAGCTTTGTTTTGTGAAATTCACACTTTTCAAGGTTTAAGGTGAGGCCTGCATCTGTAAGCAATTAACACACTTGTTTGAAGGCCTTATCATGCTCCTGACATGTTGCACCAAATATCAGTATATCATCACTGTAATTGGAGACATGTGTCACAAACTAAATAATCCTACGTATGACATTTTGGAATATTTATGGAGCAGAGGACACTTCAAAGATTAATCTTTTTATCTAAACGAACCAACATGAGTCAAAAAATTGGTAATGTAACTGCAATTCTCCTCCAGTTCAAGCTTATGGTAGCCCTTGTTTAGATCAAGATGGGAATTTTGCTCCATTTAACTGCATAATCATATCTGCAATGTGCGAACCAGATCTCCTCTCTCGATTGGTTTGATGTCTTGACGCATATCCACACAGATGCGCACTGCTCCTCCACTGTCCTATTTCAGCACTACTACGATGGGCGACACCCATAGTGTGGGATCAGTGGAGCACTAAATAAAGCTATTTCTCAGCAAAGATCTGACCTCCTGCTCCACTGTGCCTTGTAGGTGAAATGCTATCCTGTGGTGTCACTGTGCAACAGGCCTGACATTTTCATTAATGTGAAATTACACCATCATTGTTTTGAGCCTTCCCAGAACATGAAAAATGTATCAAACTGACTCAAAATTTAAAGTTGTGTATACATGTTATAAATGATGGATATCAGCCCCATGCCAACAGCAGTTGTAAAGCTAAGAAGGGATGTGCTGGATGGAATACCTTGAAAAATGTGGATTGGGGCCTGCACGGACGTCTTCTTGTACAGCAAGATCGGTATGAATGATCCTTGACTTCGAAACAGCTTGGAGGTGGCCCATGTGTACACATTTGTACTTGATGCTTTGAGTTACAGTACAGGCGACAGATTGGGAAATTGTTCAACTGGCATGATGTTGATCGATGCACCACTGTTGATTACAAAAGTTACTGGTAATCTTTGACTATCAGTTTGATTCCGGGGCAATGGCAATACAAGTTCTTTTGCTTTCTCAGATCACTTGTTTCTGCTATTTTTCCATCTTCCTTGCAAGTGGCAAGGACACTTGTGCATGTTGCTCTCCTTTAATTGTGATCATTGTACATTCACCCCTTCACTGTTGCTCGAGGAGGACATCAAGAAACTCTTGCAGGATGGTGATCGACTACATTTCGTTTACTCTGTCAGAGTTGAGGTCGTTTTTTTGTTTTGTGTGTGTGGTGAGACTGATAATAAAACATTATGGTGTCCATCTTCACCTCCTGCCATGACACACCTGTTTTTTTCTTTGCCTTATAAATGGTTCTAAAGTGGTTCTCCTTTCCACTCCCTTTGCAAGTTTTCCGATGGATGGACATTTATTCTCATGTGGAATGAAAACCCACATCAGAAAAACAGTCTTTCTTTATGTGAGGATGTCGACATACAGGCAACTGGATGGCACTGGTCTCTACTCCTTGTGACCATTGCAACTTTTGCTGTTCACCGTTCCATGTCTGTGGCTTGCAGATTGGCTCGTTTCTCAGTTCTAGCAGCCATCAATAGCATTTCTAGACTGAGCATCTCTCGCAACATGCATCTTCTGATTGAGTCTGACAAATAATCATCAATGACTCAGAGGCGTATGTTACTTCATCATTAAATTCACTGAATTTGCAATGTTTGATGACCACATCAACAAACTCATCCGTCATTTCACCGACTTGTCGTGCTTCATAAAAAATGTATCTTTCATAATCAATGTTTAACATCAGGCTGAACTTGGCTCCTAATGCTTCTTTAATTCCACAGTAAGACATTGTCTCATTCTGCAAGAGTTTCTTTAATATTTCTTTCACTTCTTCACCAGCAATATTCTTTAAGTATTTAATGATTTTTCATCATTTGCTTTTTCCAGAGCATCTATAAAATCATTGAAAGTTTTGATCTTTGTGGTCCATCTGGCACCAGTATTCTGCTTTTTGGCAGTATGGAATGGTGGCAGAGGTTTTAGAAAAATGAGAGCATCATACTCCATGCTTCTGTTACAGCCACTGAAAAAATACACAATTCTGAAGGTGGCTTTGGTGCTTCCTAGGGTGATCAACTGCTTTGCGAGCACAACGCCTGTGTTTGCTCTTGAGTCACCTCACCCGATCTTGAGGTCGTATGGCAGGTGAGTTCACTTCTCGTACCTGGTTGTCACTGCCTTCTAGTGTGATATCTGTCTGTCGCTGCCTTTGACATTGTAACTGTTTTTTACTGCCTTCTAGCACGATCTCTGATGGTCCCTGCTGTTTCCTGTGGAACCTGGTTGTCACTGCCTTTAGTGTTTTCTTTGTATCACTGATGGCTCGGTGTTATGGTGCAGGATCTTCTGTTTCCTCAGCCTGGTCAGAAAGTCTTGAAGGGCTTTTTTGACAGTGCTCCCTTGAAGGGCCTTAAACTTCTCCACAAAGCCTTGTATAAGCTGAAGCTGAGTTTGCACTCCACATACACCAACTTCAAGCTTCTCCATTGCGACCTGGGTGCACGTGGCATGCAGGAGCAGTTTGCTCTCAGGGAGAGGACTTCTGCTTCTTTGGAGCACTTATCCCTTCCTCATTGCCAGTTGTCACGTCCTTCCCAGCCCAGTAGCATATATAAGAACATTCCACACATGGAGCTTGGAATTATTGTCTTTAACCTCCGGTGTACAACATGTAACTAACTCATGATACTGCAATAACTGTTTGGACCACGCCCTGACACCTCTGAGCTTGATTATGTAATTTTGTTCTTAAGTCTGCCCTTAGGTACAGGGTTTTGGGTCATAACATGTTCATTTCTAAGACACCACACTCACCTTTTAGCAAGTAGAAGAGCAGGGGCTAATCACCTATTCACAAGTAGACGAGTATGGTCAATGAACATATTCGTGTGTTTTGTTATTATTTCATCTCTGGAATTATCCTAGGAAATTAGTGAGAGATCTGGCTCAATAATTGTATGTCTGAGTTCTGTTGTGATTTTAAACTATTGTGACCTGACAGGTCATTCCCAAATCATATGATAGAAGTAAATCTCAGGTATCCCACATGTGGGACAACTGTTACTGGATCCCTCATATATTATATTGTGTGAGTGGGGAAAGTTATAATTGCTGCAAAGAAGTTAAACTATACATACTTTAGGTGAGGGTTTCAAGACACTGCTTTGTGCATTCCAAGCACTTTAACCAAGTTCTCTCTGGGATTTCCTGTCATTTTTCATTTCCCCTTACATCTTTAGTTTGGTAGGCACTACAGTGATATTTTGTAAAGTAGGAAAGTGCCTTGCCCTGATATCAGTACGACAAATAGTAGCTCTGATTTGGAGGGCCATTCATATCCTGACTCCATTTTAGTGATGGCACCATCAGTAGAGCATTATGAGAATTGACCCTGTCATCTGGAATATTTCCCTTATGTTATCATATATGCACATAAGCTCATGTTCAGACAGGACCCCACCGTGGTCACTTCTGACATGACTTTGTATCATGTGTCCTAACGATCTTGCAGAATTTAGCAACAGAGGAAAGTCTGAGGAACATGGCATGGTGCACTACACTTTCTTCTCATAATCCTATCAGCAATGTATGGCCACTTTTAACAGCTTTGTGAGTGCATCCTTCGATTTCTTATCATCTAGGATCCTCTGTAGTATCATGCCAGTGACTAATTCATCTGTACTCTACCTCTCTCTGGATTACTACAGGTGTCTATTCATGTATTTGCCCCATTGAAACTGGCCTGTTAAGCAGTAGGCTTGATAGTTTGTGGCCCATAGTGCCCCCTTATCCATGGGCCTTTTAGCTTTGTGAATGGTCACCTCTGGTCTGCTAGCCTCTGACACCATCCTGGTAAGCAGGCTCTTCAGACCCAGAACAAAAGCCACCAACAGGGCTTTCAAAAGGTACAATAATCTTGGCAGTACTAGCATTTTGGAAATTTTCATTCTACCCATCGAGGATAGTGGCCAACATGTGGTCCTGATCTAAAATTGGTTTGACCGCAAAGAGACTTGAGTTTCACCAGTTTATTTTTAACCCATATCACTTCCTGAAATCTTCTATCAGGCCCATTAAATTTCCCAGGTTGGGAATTCCTTCATGTAAGTACAGGAGACCATGTGCTGTGTATAAGGATATTAAAGGCCATCTGTTTTTTCGTGTATTCCTCATTTTGAGTGACTGGTCCACAACAGGCATGACGGTGATGCTATAGCAAATAATATATGTGACAGGGGGCACTACAGTCCGCTGCCCCTTTTTAATACCACTTTTTCTGAGAATACTTACCAGGGAGCACTCTGGCTAGAGGCTTTGTGTATAATAATGATACCTGCTTAGAAATTTAGAAATCTCTCATCCAGGGGCCAATTTTAGGAGCACTTCTATAAGATAAATCCGACTCAATGCCTATTCAATATGCAAGTAGACCGCACAGAGGAAGTTGCACTCCTAAGGGATACTAGCCATGATATGGAACAACATTCATACTTTGAAAAATGTGTTTCAACCAGACATAACATCATTTTCATCTGGGTGTCACACATCTAATACTATTTTTAGTACTCTCTCAGTAAATATTTTTCATAGGATTTTATAAACTTGGGCCCACATTTAAGAAAAATGACGCACAACTGCCCTAGTTCAGTTGTGCATTAAAAAAATGAATGCAGCCTAACGAAATTTCCTTGCGCCATACTTGCGCCATATTTGGAAAACAAAACACCATGGCGCTAAGGAAAGGTTAGCATAAAAAAATGACACTAACCATTGTAACACGTCATAAAGAAAAATGACGCTAATGCTGCAAAAGTGGCATTAGCATGATTAGCAGCATGTTTTTCACACTACTCATGCTAGCACCATTTTTACAGCATTAGCGTAAATAAAAAAAAAGCCCGCAAAAATCCCAAACAAGCCAAAAGGTCCCAAGATGGACAGTGCAGGAGAACCCCCAAAGGGACCCCAATCAGCCCAGTACAAGCCAGGATGAACCAACAAAATCACAGGAGGAGGAAAAAAGGAAGGGAAGTGTCTTTTCAGTGAGGAGGAGAATAACATCGTGGTCAGAGAGGTGACAGAGAACCAACACTAGCTCTTTGTCACCCCCAAATTGCCAATAGGTAGGAAGGTGGCAGTCAATTTTCAATAAAATCAACAGTGTGGTCGAAGTGAAGAGGACTGTCATCGATTGTAAGAAGCGTTGTCACTATTGCAAGCGCAAAACTAAAAAGAAATTGGCCAGGAACTGAAAGGCAACACTGCAGACTTGAGGAGGAAATCCCACACCCCAGGAGGACCCGGATGACCCGGAGGAGATGGTGGCAGCGATCATCATGGAGGAGCTGGTTACCAGAGTCTCAGGACAGGACAGCACAGACTTCCAAGACCTACCACAAATGCATGGTAAGTTGCAGTGGGGGGCAATCTTGAAACTAACAAATGGCAGAAGGGGGAGGCACATAGGACGCACAATTCATGCAATAACGGCCAAACACTTCAAATGCACTCACCCCTTCCCCCCTATGTGCACAGACCATTAGCCATCGCTCACATCAAACCCTTCACTGTTGCAACTTAACCACTTGCCCATTCATTGGGCAACATGTACTGCCCTTATTGCACAAGGTGGGCCAACAAGAACTGTGGGATGCCTCCATACACCATTGGGAATGGGCACAAAGGTGATCAGACACAACATATGGGGCATGTCTGTGATCATCATCTGTGCTGCTGTATAAGTAGCTTCCATGTCACCAAGTAGCAAGGTTGCCTGGGTAGTGGGAATGGTTGGTGTCCTGCACAAAGGGACACCTTTAGGCATAACATCAGCTGCAAGTGGTCTCACTGTCTCACTAGGGGGCCATATTTACAAGCCCTTACTGCAACATAAGCATCTTATCAATTGATGTCAATGTGGACTCAAGCTGTCCCTTCCCCTTGTGCCACATTCACAAAGTCAGACAGTACATGCATAGATCCACTTTGTACATCCTTGCACCACAAAATGCCTGTTCCAAAAAACAAGATCAACTCTCCTGTCATTTATAAGTAAAAGACATGATACTAAAATATTCCTATTATATAAAGAAGGAAATACCTTTATTGTATATCAAAAAAGCAAACCCACAATGACCAAATCTAAAGATAAAATAACAAATAACATCCCTCCAAAGTAAAATGTATAAATAACAACACTACATAGACACAGACACAACATATAAGACAACATTCACCCAACAATGTCAGAAACGAACACACATATATTGAATATCAACACACAACACACCTTAAAAGTAGTCAACAATAGGATTACAACAGTGTCAGTCCCCAGTACTACAACTACAATGCCACCCCTGATGTGGTATCCCAACATGATACGTCCACACATCAACCAGCCTCAACATGTTTAAGGTCCTCATGTCACCCCACGTGTGTTGTTAGAGTGATGGAAGTGGGTGGGCTTTCCACATGCATCCCCATGGCCACTTTGAGTCATGTGTTAGGCTGCACTACATAACGTAACAATGAACCACCTTGTGTGTATGTGTGCAAACAGAAAGGTCTACCTTCCAGCAAAGCTGCACTCATTTCAATCAATCAATCAATCATTTGTTAAGCGCGTTCCTCACCTGATAGGGTCTCAAGGCGATGGGGGGGGTTGCTACTGCTCGAATAGCCAGGTCTTGAGACGTTTAATGAAGGACAGGAGGTCCTGGGTCAGACGTAGTTTAACGGGGAGGGAGTTCCAGGTTTTGGCGGTGAGGTGGGAGAAGGATCTGCCGTCGGTTGTGGTGCGGTAGATGCGGGGGATGGTGGCGAGGGCGAGGTTGGCAGAGTGGAGCTGATGGGAGGGGAGGTGGAAGCTGAGACACTCGTTGAGGTGGGCAGGGCCTGCCTCGTGGAGAGCCTTGTGAGCGTGGATCAGGAGTTTGAAGATGATCCTCTTGCTGATGGGGAACCAGTGAAGGTCTCTGAGGTGGGCTGAGATGTGTTTGTGGCGAGGGAGGTTAAGGATGAGGAGTATGGAGGCTTTCTGAATGAGCTGAAGTTTCCTCTGGAGCTTGGGCATTGTTCCTGCGTAGAGTGAGTTGCCATAGTCTAGTCTACTGCTAACAAGACCGTTCTTCTGGTTTCAATGGCTATCCATCTGAAGGTCTTGCGAAGCATGCGGAGGGTGTTGAAACATGATGAAGATATGGCGTTGACTTGCTGGGTCAAGGGGAGCGATGAGTCCGGTATGAAGCCGAGGTTGCATGTGTGGGTGGTGGGAGTTGGTGCGGCTCCTAGTGTGGCAGGCCGCCAGGAGTCGTCCCATGCTGATCTGTTGGAGCAGAGGATGAGTATCTCAGTTCCATACTAATTCAGTTTGAGACGGCTTACCTCCATCCAGTTGGTGATGGCGTGAAGTCCGTTGTGGAGATTGATCTTGGCGGTGGCGGGGTACTTCATGAGTGAGAGGATCAGTTGTGTGTCATCCGCGTAGGAGACGATGTTAAGGCCGTGGGATCGGACGATGTTGGTGAGTGGCGCCATGTAGACGTTGAAAAGGGTTGGTCTGACAGAGGATCCTTGGGGTACTCCGCAGATGATCTTGGTGGCATTCGACAGGAATGGAGGGAGGCGGACTCTCTGAGTTCTGCCGGAGAGGAAGGATGTGATCCAGTCCAGGTCCTTGTAGCGGATTCCGGAGTCATGGAGGCATGTGTGAAGTGGGTGGTGACAGACGGTATCGAAGGCTGCCGAGAGGTCAAGGAGGATGAGGGCCACGGTTTCACCTTTGTCGAATATGATCCTGATGTCGTCGGTAGCGGCGATGAGAGCAGTCTCGGTGCTGTGGTTCTTGCGGAAGCTGGATTGGGAGATGTCGAGCAGGCTGTTATACTCCAGGAAGCGTGATAGTTGGCTGTTGACTATCTTCTCGATGACCTTCACTGGGAAGGGGAGGAGGGAGATGGGCCAGTAATTCTTGAGGTCTTCGTGGTCTGTCTTGGGTTTTTTGAGCAGGGCGTTGACTTCCAGCTCTCCGGGAAGGTGGAGGTCTCGAAGGAGCTGTTGATGATGGTACGGAGTTGGGGGGCAATGATTTGCCTGGCTTTATTGAAGAAATGGTGAGTGCAGGGGTCAGCGGGTGATCCGGAGTGGATGGTGCTCATGGTCTTGGTGGTGTACTCGTCATTGGTGTGGGTCCAGGCACTCAGGAGGTTGTTGTGGTTGGGTGCGTTGGTGTTGGCAGCGGTGGACGTGGGGATCAGGGAGGGCGAAACTGCTGTGGATGTCCGTGATCTTGCGGTGAAAAAAGGTGGCGAGGGAGTCACAGAGGTCTTGCGAGCAGGGGGGTCGGCGGAGCAGGACTTGGGGTTGGTGAGTTCTTTGATGATGCTGAAGAGCTCTTTCCTGTTGTGTGCATTGTTGTCAATTCGTTCTTTGTAGAATTATCTTTTGGTGGTCCAGATGAGCTGGTGATGCTTGCGGATGGCAGTCTTGTGGGCGGCGTGGTTGCTCTCTGTTTGTTCTTGGCACCAGATCTTCTCGGTTTTCTGGCACTACCACTTGGAGGCCTGAAGGTCCGTGGTGAACCAGGGTGCTTCCTTGCTGGTACAGGTGTTGGTTGATTTCCTAAGTGGAGCGAGGGTAGTTGGTGCAGTCGTCTAGCCATTGTTTGAGGTTGAGGGCAGCAGTGTTGGGGTCGATGGTATTGGGTGGCGGGGCGTGGGCGAGGGTGGAGATCAGTTGGTCTTTCGAGATCTTCTTCCAACTGTGGTGGGGGACCGTTGCTGGTGGTGGTGAGCCTTGGGTTTCAGGAAGGAGAAGTGGACAAAGCGGTGGTCGGTCCAGTGGAGTTTGGTGGTATGGGTGAAGGTGATGTGGCTGCTGGTGGAGAAGATGGGGTCGAGTGTGTGACAGGCTGAGTGGGTGGGCGTTGTGACGAGTTGTTTGAGACCGAGGTTGGCAAATTTGTCGATCAAGGTTGAGGAGTTGCTATCATTGGTTTTCTCTAGGTGAAAATTCAGGTAGAGGAGGAGCATGTAGTCCATAGAGGCAAGGGTGTGGGTGCTGATTGAGTCGGCGATGGCATCGCAGAACTGAGGTGGGGTGCCTGGGGGTCTGTAGACAAGGGTTCCTCTGAGGGTGGTGTTGGCATTGACGTGAATCAGGTGTTCAGCGGCATTAATGGTGTCAAGTGTGTTGGTTGAGATCCTGATGGTGCTCCTGTAGACTATGGCGATTCCTCCTCCTGGTTTGTTGGTGCAGTCTCTGCGGGTAATCTTATAGGCTTCCGGGATGGCTATGGCGATGTCGGGTTCCGAGGAGGGCGTCATCCATGTTTCAGTGAGGAAGGCGATATTGGGGAGGTTGAGGTGAGAAGGTCCCAAAGTCCGTTGACATGCTTGTGGACTGAGCGGGTGTTGAGGAGGATGCAACTGAGGTGGTTGTTGTGGGTGGAGCTGTTGCAGTGCTTGGAGGCTTGAGTAGAGGTGAAGTAGCAGCGTCTGGTGATGCGGGAGGTGTGAGGGGCAGGGGGACTGGTGCTGGGCGCGGTACACGCACGGACGGGGCACAGACGGGCTTGCCTCTGGCGCGCCTCCGGTGCGCCAGCGGTGCACCCGCTGCATGTGGCTGCGCAGCGCCTGCCATTAAGAAGGGGAGGTGGGAGGGAGGAGCAACTGGGGTGCAGGAGGTAAGGGCGAATGGGGCACGAGGGGGGCAGGGCCACAGGGACACAGCGGCGGGAAAGAGACAGCTCGGAGGACCCAAAAACGGGCAGGAGGGGGAGCGCAAGCAGAAAAAATTTGGAACAAGCACAGAAATGGCAAAAAACAAAAAGAATACGAGCTGTAAAAAGAACACACAAAATGGCAATAACACAGAAAGAATACGACCGGTAACAAGAACACACTCACATTACATACGTACCCCACTAGACACCAGGGATGAGGCACAGGTGGGTGCCTGTGGGTGGTGGAGGGCCTCAAACTTACGGCAGCAGCAAGGGTGGGGTGGGAGGCACGGGCACAAACTGGAGGAGCTGCGCGGCGTGAGGAGCGATCCCAGACCTTAAGCTTAAAAGCAGGTCAGGGGTCACTGCTGGCATCTTTGCAGCTCTGCAACAAGTAAACCTGCGATGCATCAATGAGTGTTGTTCTGCAGGAAGGTAGAAATTAATGTTTGCACATACACATACACAAAAGGTGTTTGAGTCTCACAAAGGGTGGTGCAGGATGCTGGACACATGACTCAAAGTGGCTAGGAGGATGCATGTGTTCAGCTCACACTCTTTCATCATTCTAACAACACACGTAGGGTGGTAGAGGAGTAAGTTACTTACTCAAATATCTGTAAATCCAAATGCTATTTATTTTGTACATCTCCATTTGTGGTGAGTGCCCAAACCCCTAACAACGTCTAAGGCATGCATATGTAACATAGTCAAATCAATGAAAGGGGTAAATATGCAGAATACCATGATAAGTCAATCAAGGAGGGCGTAACACATTGGGAAATGTGTACTGGCAGATTATGTCAATGGTGACGCAATAGAAATGATGCTCAGGTGGCACAGTGTGCCACTAAGGGTCCATAAATGTGTGCCTTGATGTGTGGGTCAGTACCATTCACTAAACCACCACTAACAAATACATGATAACTCGTGTCAACAGCCATTACAGTCCAATTGACTTTTAACTATCCCAATGCAGAGGATGAAGCCTTACCAGCGGAGATGCCTGTCCTGGATTTTTCTGATGATCTGGATGACCAGCTGCCGACCATCAATGCTGACACTCTCCAGGATGTCCTGGGTTCCTTCCAGATACCATCTCCAGTCACAAGGAGGACACATAGCATTGCGGGGTCTCCGCATGAACCACCCAACAACCAACACACTGCACTAACCAGTCCAGCCACTGCCTTGGAATCTGGGGACCCAGACATTACCTTTCAGAGGACAGCAGTAGGAGTCCAGCAGGAGCTGGCACAGCAGGTGCAGGTGGGGATTGAGACAGGAAGCCTAGAGGGAGTGCAGAGGTGCTTCAGTCCAAATAAGGAAAACCCTGCTGCCATCAGAGGCACCCTCTCTCTGCAACGTGGACTCCAGAAATCCCTGCCAACATAGCTGATGTCCAGAGGCAGAGGCTGGAACAATTGCTCTCCCAAAGTGGCAGAAGCATGATTGACAACAGGCTGGGGGCTATCCAAAATGTCCTGGAGTCCATGCAGCGGGATCTGGCTTCCCCTATTGAAAACATGGCTGCCCACCACCGTGATGTAGCTGCTGTGTTGCGAAGCCAGCAGTTCCTCCTTGCTGCAGTGATGCGTTTTCAATTTCCCACAAATGGCAGCTACTGGGACCTTTAATTCCATCCCCATCACCTGATGTGTGTGTGCCCCTCTCAACTTCAACAACAACAACACCCATTGCACAGGAGGCACTCCACACATCAGAGGATGAAGATGTGGAAGGAGCAACAATCACTAGATAAAATGGCCGGTAGCTACAGTCTGTGCCACATGGACAGTATCTCTTTAGTTCTGTGCCTAAGACCATGCCAGTGTAGTGACAGCTGCCATTGTGCCCTCTTCACTCTTCCACAGTTGACTCATCATGCCTGGTCTGCCATAGTCTCAGTTCCCGCCTACTGTCAATTTGGACACCTCTTCAATGATGCTCACCTCTCCTACACATCTCATGACATATCCCTCATGCTTGGACTCTGAATAGACATTCAATGGCTTGGTATCTCTCAAGGGGTCAGTGAACTGTGCATTGTAAATCATCTGAAACAAAACTCGCATATGTAAATAAATGACCATAATTGCATGCGTACTGTTTTTTTCAGTAATCCATCAACTGTTTCAAATGTATGCATTGTATGAAGCTAGGACAAGGACTACAAAACAAAAGGACATGTGTGGCTTTCTTTCAGATACAAAGCCACACACATAGACCCCAACATGATTAGGGTGACTGATAGCAGGACTACAGCAAATTTCTGAGTCTTCCAAGCATGTAATAAAACAGGTACCATGCAAGTTTACATATGGCATATGTGGCTCAGAACACAAGTGTCTGGAAGTATCCCTAATGATTGTACCAGTACAACATTGATGTGACCAATAAATAGGCATATGTAAGACTGTGAGGGGCAGCCATTTGAATGCCAGTATCCAGTCCCCAAATGGGGTGGAGTGCAATATTCGAAACTTACCAACAATAAATGTTGCATTACTTACCGTTAACAATACCATAAACAATAGATATTGCCTGCTTACCTGTCTTAGAATTTGTATGCATGCACAATCAGAGTTTCAGGAACTGCACTGAATAGCGTATTGAGTAGCTGATGATATAAAGCTGTCAATCAGACAGGTCCTTGGTCATAGGGGATGCACATAGTCACACATGTAAATCAATGCTGAAAGCACACCCAAAGGCATTTGTCTAATGTGAGCAGTGCAGACATGACAACACTGAGACAATCAATCATCATAGACAGCATATAGTAGGGAAACTAACAAGATGTTTTAATACTAAAAATCACTACCTAATAAAAATCCTAAACTATACACTAACCTACACTAACCTAACCTATACTAACTAAACTTAACTTATCCCTACAGATAACTAACCTTATATACACTTATCTTGTACATGTAAGCCACACAACAAACATTGCTCCCTCATCCCCCTCAAGAGACAATAGACGAGAAGGACAACATGAACTAAAGCTAAACATAGACTACCTAAACCTATTGCCTAAACAAATATATACATATTTTGTATTTTATATTTTTTATACATACCCCTATACATAACTCCTCCAACACCCCCAAAAACAAAAATTATTCCTAAATCCCACCCCCTCACTATACCAACTATGTCCTAAAACTAACCTACTGTATGCTACCTTACCTACACCCACCCATCTAAACCAACTGAAACTATTTACAGTAAAAACTAAGCGAAGGGAATGTACTGGCATAGGGAAGGGTTCAGAGTCAGTGCTTCTTCAGCTTCTTTTTAATTAACTTTAAAAGTTTGTAATTGCGCTTCTTAGACTCCTCCAGTTAGGCCAACCTCAGTTTGATCTCCACCATGTCCTTATACATTTTTTCCTCAAATGTGGAGGCATTGGAAGCTGGTGGTGGCTGTGGCTAGGATGCTGTTGTGGTAGGGGCTGTAGATGTTGAGGGGCGGAACCTGCAGATCCACCCTGACCCTCTGTGTTAAGGTTGCACTTACTTTTTTGCTTATAGCAGGCTGTTTGGCTGGTTCTCCATGAGCGAATGCGTGCCACGCCCCTGATGACTTCTCATGCCTGTAACACCTGGCCATTCTGCGGTACCCTCTCTGGACCTCACAGATGTGCCGGAATCCTCCAGCCCTCTTTTCAAGGCACACTTCTGTGCAGGAGTCATTGAGGCCGCTAAAAGATGAAGAGTACATGTAATCAGAAACTGTGTTGGGTAGAGGAAGAACAAGCATGCAATGGAAACAGCATCTTCAAATGAGACAGGTAGCCGACCAGACCTCATAAAACAACGTCAAGCCCAAAGTCTATACCAATCTGCCACCCAAGCATCTATAATATAATTTTCATGTCACAGGAATAACAGCTATCCAATGTTGCACACTATCTGTGCACAAGTTTGAAACATCTCCTATGTACCATGCAAACACTCACCATGCACACCTCATACACACGTTATGTGACCATGTTCACTTACACTCATGATGGGTAGATCATGTAGGTTCATCTGCACAAATCTTATTTACTACAATCCATAGACATAGACCACAATCATCCATAGAAGAGTTGAAATCACAATGTGAACTCAACTAACTGTTAACCTCCTTAAACAGCTCCTTGTGTGACCGGGGCGTCACTTTGTTTCAGAAGAGTAGTAAAGCACCCATGGTGCAAGTGTCTCATTGATAAACCCCTTGGAGACTTTGACACATGGACATAGCTTATACCATGTCCAGAGTAACTCTGTGAAACGTGTGGCACACAGTGCAGCAACATGTGCTGTGACAAATATGTTGCCAACATCCATACTCTTCTGAGACCCAGCACCTCTGACACATATCTTGACTGACATCACTGGGTTTGTGTGTATATTTACCTTTTCGTACTGCACATCCTCAGCATTACATCAGACATGATGTTGATACCTAAGGATAGAGAATGGTTTCTTAATTGACACACATGCCATTTTACCATGGAATTGCACACATCATACTCTTTCACACACAACCCTTGATCTAGACATTTGACATACAAAGTAACACTTACTGGCTGTATCGTGGACTTCAAATTGTGAAAGCTGGTCCATGGTGTAGGGTGGAGGTCCAACTGCAAAACATGACAGGAAAACATAGCTTTGTAATTGTTGTACAAATAAAAGCATGGACAACTGTTACACATTCCATTTGTTTAGTTGAATGACCTAGGTTTAGGAATTAGCAAATGTCATCTATAACATGTCATCCAGACAGACAGTGTTAGCCCAAAAAAACACATACAGCTATGGGATTCACCCATATGTACATGTCTCAAATACATATGTAACAATGTCTTGGGGACAGGACACTGTCAATTGTCAGAAGCTTAGTACTTTGTAGTAAATCTATGTGAAAAGGAGCATCAACTCAGATGCTTCCCTTTTTCTGCCGCCCCATACCACTACATAACTCCACTATGTGTGTGCCGTATTTGACATACAGTGCACCATGGTGAATGTCAGGATGCTAACATTGTAAACTTTGACATTATGCTAGCACCTTGCATGCTTTGCACTGTACATGAAGGTGCCAAACGTGCTAAGTGAAATTAAGCAAATTGAAATCAATGGAAGTGTCATTTAACCAACCTGCCTTAGGCACACATTCAAGATAACTCCAAAAATGGTGCAGTGGAAACTACTAGATTTAACTGCTCAGTACTGTGCAGGCATGATGTGGTACCAGGGTTTAAAAGTGCCACACTGCTTGCATTGCACAACATTTGACATATGGTGTGACAATACTTGCCTCCACCAGCTCATTACCCTAAAAAACTCTGACACTAATTCTGGAGTAGGAACTGCTAAGTCCTTCTTACATTTGTGCCCTTGTTGTGTCACTATGCACATACATGACTCAAGGAACGCACACATTCATGACTACCTATACTTCAGCATCAGATTTATCATCACTTAAACATTACTTTGCAAATTTCCATAGTTGTTAAGCCCATGATAGACATGGCCAGTTGTGCTTGAGACACATGTACAGTTGCAGCATTACACATGTGTGTTTTGTTTTCAGCACTTCAATATGTATATGTGATACACAAGGTACAAAGAGAGGAATGTGCAAATTGCCAGCAACCGGTGCATTGCCGACCTCTCATGAATGCAGGTTGGCTGAGACACAGAACTTGCTGCCCTCACCTTTATCATGACATGCTGAACTAATCCTTATGTCCTACAGTCAGGCAAAAGAAAATAAGGATGTAGCTATGTATAAGGGGTACTTACCAACAGTTCCACCAACCTGGATAGCAAAGTGATCCAGGAGATCTCTCACTGGCAATGAGGGCTGCCCACCGGTGCTTCAACTGATTGTCAGTGCGCTCTACAGAGAAGATGGTCTGAGCTGGTACAGCACCGTGCCCCAGTGTTGGGTAGCCCATAATCACACGGCCACCCATAGCCACCATGTTTGGGAGGTAGTTGCACACCAACCAGATGAACCCTCCCATTTCATCCACAGTCATCCTCTGTGCCCTTTCCTTCCCTGACATGTTGCAGTTTCCGTCCACTGCAACCTAAATACCCCCCAAAATAAGAAAAGTACTATTCCCCAAATAACCCAAACTACCACAACATTCTTAACTATCTCAAGACAGACACCCGACAATACTGACACAATAACAGGACATAAATTTGCAACATAATAACAACAAATACTAGATGAAAAAGACACAGACAGCACACAACACAAAGGACTCAAAATCCACCACTCCTCACACCAGCACAAGCAACACACAACATCTCTCAACCACAGACTACAAGACTGCAGAGTAAAAGTGAAAGTAAGTTCACTTTTCCATGTATGGAGCAAAGAAGTCCTATTATATCAATTCCTGGGCATATGCGTCACGTGTTCTGATATGCATAGTTTTTTTACGCATGATGCGTGAATTTTTGTATGAAGGCTGACAAGGCATAACCATTTAGTTTAGATGCACATGTGTGAGGCATCATTTTCTGTATTTGCGACGTTTGAAGGACTACTGTATGCGTTGGTTTTTTTACGCATGACAGCCATGCGTGGAATTTTGTATGAAGGCTGACAAGGCATAAGCAATTAGTATAGATGCGCATGTGCGCGGCATCATTTTTGGTATTTGAGATATATGTAGAACTACCATATGCGTTATTTTTTTGGACCCATGGCAGGCATGCGTGGATTTTAGAGGGAAGGCTGACAGGGCACCCAGATTCACATTCCAAGTTACAGGTGCTAAGCAATTTTGTTGTTTGTATGTTAGGGCAACATATGTATGCATGAGTATTTTACTGTGTCCTGTAACATAGGAATGTGTTTGCATATGTTTGTAGGTGTGTGATGCATGGGAGGACTGATACTGTTTGCAAAACATCTACCACAGTGTTATGTCAGAATTCACACTGTTCGTTTCACAACATAGCATAAGATAGGATGGGCCATCTGTAAAATATATTCATGCATATTATACCCTTGACAAATATATAGCAAAATATGTTGTTGACTATGGCTGGGATAGGATCCAGTAATCCATGACAATGTCAGTGCAAGTGTGTGCAACACGCTGGTGTGTTCTAAACGCCAGACTTCATGATGCAATGCAACATGTGTAACATAGGGTTCCACATGCATTCAAATTGTTGGAAATGGTGTGCTGACATGTGTCATTGTTGGTATGTATGTGACATATTTGTGTGTGAAAATATATGTTTCATGTATGATAAGTAATGCATACTTCAGCAGTGTTTAGGGATGTGACAACTACCAATTCTTTTCCAGCATGGATATATGTAGCCCATTGTCTCAAGGCTGTTTACTTATATCTGCTTTTACTTTGTTTCACTATGTGGAAACATGTGTACTGTTCATATATGTTTATAAGCAAATATGTGACACATACACATTTTCATATGTAAATTGTTCTCTTTTACCCATATGCAAATAGACAGCACCAGACCTGGTCCACCTAGGTGGGGCATATGTGCTAAGACACGGGAATTATGTAATTAGCACATACACTTGGAATGTGCAATGACTCACCCTTTTTTATAGCCTGATTTCCCTATTGGCATACCATGTGTATGTCAGGGCTGTTCTCAGGCAGGCAGTGATTGCATTCTAATCATCAGTGCTCCAGTGGCACTTTGTATGGCCACACATGTTCATTGTTGCATGTATTGAGACAGGTTGACTTTGGTCACCTCAGCTCAGTTCACTGTGCACAGGTAGGAGCCCCTGACTGTGTGACTGTGTCTAGAGTCAATGTAGCCTCCTCTGGGGATTGGGGGAGGAGGGTCTGCCATCCTTAAGATCAGTCATCAGCACAGCAATGCACAGTAACCTGCAGACATACATCAGCACATTTGTGGTCCCATGGCCAAGTATGTTTAGTTAACTTTGAGGTTGTTGATGTCAGACTTGCCCTATTATTTACTTGGGACTTACAGCTTGTTTGTGTTTGACATGTCTCATCATTTGCTATGGTTTGACATGACTTAGCTTTCATAGGTGAGAGCATGCCTATGATGGTTGGTTAGGTCTTGATAGATTGTGGACCCGGTCATATCTGAAGACCCAGACTACATATACTGTCATTTGTCATTTGCTTCTGTCACACTTGTTTGTGCTGGCCAAGCACATAGTTGTAGTTTTTGCCAACGTCACTGGAATATGTACAGACCTACACAATCTCTGTGAATATGTGCCTAGTTTTACATGGAAACATTGTTGTGTTACACAGTGAGTATTAGTCTATGTGTGTTCCTTCACACATATTGATAGCATATTTGTTCAGGTATGCTTCTAGTTCACAATTGGTAGCATAATTTTTGCAGATTACCCTTAGTACCCATCTTTGTCATCAACATTGTCCCTTCATTCATGCGCAGCATACTAAGTCAGACTTGTGAACTTTGTAGATGGACATAGCTTCTTCTACAGGCTAGGCAATATTTGCCCTCGCATTTCCAGGCTTTGCTAGATCATATGACTGACCCCCACACATTACAGAACACTAGCCACAGCACTTGTATAGTGTCTGAGTGATCTCCACATATTGGATCTCAACCTATGTGTGTCCTTCATCACATGTACAATTTGGCAAGGGTCTTGGACTTGATTAGACATTGCTTGACTTACATGCACATTCCAAACTGGATTGAGTGTGAGAGACGTAGATATTTAAGTGTTTTGGTCCCTGTATGTCACTCTCTCTTGGTCAAACATGTGAGTGCCACTGAGGAGTATGTTTTCAGTTATCACCTGTGATAGTGATATTCAGACATTGGTTAGTTATATAGCAGACACAAACCTGCCATCGTAGGTAATTGCTACTCTTTTCCTACCTAAGCCATACATCTGTACAGCAGTCTTCACATGTATTTCCAGGATTGCTGCAGGCATATGTGAAGCAAACACACTTGTGTGATATGTGTTTGACAATGTAAATTGTTAGTGCTACAGACTATGCCTACATTTCATCTACACATTCATGTGGTAGTGCATTGTTTTAATATCTTTTTAGTTCCCGACTATGTCTCTACGTTATTTATATCTGTTGTGGTTTAGTCATGCTCTCTGAGATGTGGGAGGATTTAAATAGGTATGTGATGGTGAAAAGAAGTATGCCATAAAGAAATCTGAGTTCAACTGATTTATTCACCAATTTTTACATGTGATGCTTGGAGTACATTCTATAAATAAAAAATGTTGTACACTTTGATCTCGTCTGTGTGCTCCAGCAGCAGAGTGTTGTTGTTCACCATTCTCCTGTTGTGCATCATTGTCCTCATCCTCCTCACTGGGGACATCTACCTGTTCGTCTCAGGGGACACTGGTGCATACACAGATGTTGTGCAAAAGTGCACAGACAAGTATTATTTTGCACACAAGGGGTGGTGCATATGACAGACTTCCTCCTGTTAGACTTAGGCACCTGAACCTGGATTTGAGCAGGCCAAATGTCCTCTCCACCACATTCAATATCCTTTTGTGTGCTTCATTGTTAGTCCACTTAGCATCAGTTTGTAGATTTCCATATGGGGTAATGACCTATGGCTGGATGCTGTGACTTTGGTCCGCTGCAGTGAAATATGAGAAAATGTGTCAGACTTGCATTTGCTAATTAATATGTGCACACAATTATTTTCATTAGAGTGGTGATTGATACTTGCATCTAGAATTATGTGTGTTTCTGTTTGAATGCATGGTTGTATTGGTGTGTGATGGTTCATTTTCCAGTCATGGGTTGTGCTTCAGGTACCTGGTGATTGTTGATTACTTTCTGGTCTGAGTGTTCACCCATGGAGAATATGTGTGATGATGTCTATATTTGTCCCTAGTCCCTTTACTTTAGACCTGTAGAAGAGTGATGTTTCCATAATTTGTACCTATTTTGTGTGTTGTGTGCTATGAGACAGGTGTTGTGCCCTGCGTGTTGCAAGTGAATCCCACCCCTTTGGCCTTGAAATACCTCCCTTGCACAAAGTGTTTTTGTCAATTGCTAGCTAGCATGAGTATGTGCATGTGGTTCCTATGCACAGTGTGGCGCAGGTATATGGGATGTATTGTGATGCATGCATTGAGTTTCCAGATATCTGTTGGACAGGATAGTACATCAGGTGCTTTTCTGCACTGCCCTGCATCACCTATCGAGCCCTGCAATGTCCCATGTCTCCTAATTATTGTACGTTTCTGGCCTCTACCAATGCACCTGCAGTGGTTCAGCTGCCACAGTCCACTGATTGCACCCTTAAATCATGTTAGGGAGATGTAAGATTTACAGGTATGATTGGTGGTGTGCTGTGAGGTGCCCATTCCTACACATGATTTATCAATGATGGTGACATTCCATTTGAATGTGTGCTGCACCATGCACTACACAAGGGAAAGGTGAACACAATGAGTATATCAGGTATATTCTGATGATATGTTGATGGTGATGCCACCAATACGGTGACATAAATTGTCAGTGCTGCCTCAGTTTTCTACAGCATGGTAAATGTGGGGCTGTACCAATACGTGAGTTGTTTGACTGTGGCATGGCTAGTGCAATACACGTATCTGAGCTATTCCATGCTAAGTGTTATGTACGAAGATTCTGTATTTTGTATTAAACATGTGGACACATGTAGTGTTTTGACCCCAGCTTTTAATTGCAAAGGGGACCTTGCTCCACCAGTCCATCATGTAAAGTGGAAGTCAGGTGGTGCTAAGAACATTTACGTATGTGAAGGTGATGTGCATTGAGTGTGAGTTAGTCAGGCATGTGGCATGTCCACACATCTGTGTTACCCTGTCCATGTGCGTGTAGTGTGGTATATGTATTGTTTGTCCCACATGTTTAGTGTGTTGTCTGTGGTAGCAAGTGTACGCTGGCTTACCTACAAATAAGCCATTGCCATATTGTCCATCCTGGAAGCGTTCATAAATTGTTGAGTGTCTGAAGATGTAGGCATCATGGACGCTGCCCGATTCTGTATTGGACAGGTGTACCATAATGTGGCGGGGGAGCAAGCTATCACTGTTGCAGTGGAGGTCCTTCTCAACCAACATTTAAATAAGGGCCTAAATTGTGAAAGATTCTTGAATCATGGAGCGGTTTCAGAGCTCTGATGGGGTTTATCTCTCTCCATTGTTGACTTTGCCACAACCCCCTCTTACATCATGCTTAGCATAATTTTCCAATCCCACGACAAAAAAGTTATAACTCAATGGTACACAAATAGCAATTTACACTTGTTATTACACCTCAGAAGGTAAGGAATTATTTTATCTACAAATAAATAGAATTAATGGAAATGTGTTGCTATATTCTTTAAGAATAAATGCAAAAAGGGAAATGGAGAGAGACAGCGAGGAAAGCAGAGGCACAGCCAGAGAAACAGACATGTGTATATATTTATTGAAAGTGAAGGACTCAAGGCATTTATTCTAACAGCAAGTTAAAATGTATGTAGTTAAGTCATGGGAATAAAAGCAAAGCATATAGAAGCAACAGTATTACAGTTCAGAAAAGTTCACATTCAAGATAAAGAGATAGAACATAAGACGAAAAAGTGAAGAAAAAATCTCTAAAGATGTATACCTAAGAATCACTTTTTCACATGGACATATTAGTAAGACTGAGGTCTTTGTGTGAGATGAATTCTCAGAGCCTGCTCATATACCCTGGCAATAGAAATAAACCATAAATAGGTTTAATGCAGGAGTTATCTTGATTGATGTTAGTGAACTACCAGTTATAGCACAACTTGTCCAAACAGTCCCATTTTGGCCTGGGGTATTACTAAAACAATTAACACTGCAAACATACAAATGTGTACAGCTATTTGTAAATATGACCCCAAATAAAACAATTCTAATGCACGTAAGATAGAATGTAGGATTTTAGTAATACTGTTTTCAAAAATGGCTTTAGCATACACAGAATATATTTGGGACAATGACACTGTAAATAAGGACAGAAAAAACAATACTATTTGCTATTGGTAAAGCATTTTCCAATTATGCTTTAAACGAGGTCAATGAGTCTTTTCATCCAGCATAAGAGGTAGAGAAAACTAGTCATAAAGCTCAAGCAGCACAATTTAAATGACAGTCTGACCCATGTCCCCACACAAGGAAAAACTCCAATCAGGAAAAAAGTTAAGAATTTTATGACAAACTCATGCTCAAATTGATTCTCAAGACAAAACTGTGAAGCTACAGAATCACCATGTGTTGTTCAAGGCATTTAAAAAAAGTTTAGGCGAACTAACATCAAAAGGACTAAGCACCTCGAAAATAACAATACAAAATATCAACAGAACTACCTGAAGATTTGAAAACAAGCACTGTCCAGTTTTTCGAAGCATGGGAACAAATCAACAGTCATCCAAGTTAGCTAGCTAGGCCAAAGGAAAGCCCTACAAACTGTCGAGTTTAAAGTTAGCATGTGCTGGTCTAAAGCACATAAGGACAAAAAGAAAAAAGAAAATAAAGGATAAAAAGAACTTGGAAAAATGACATCTGGGGCAAAATGTGATTAACCAAGGTTGGCAAAGGCAGGTGAAAAGGGGAAGCATCAGCATTTCAGAAGCTTGGTCAAGAGTCTCCTCCTTGAGTTAGGTAAAACTATTCTATGGGGCATATTTAGAGGAAGGTAGAGCATCATTGATGACATGCCACCTTCTCCCCCCCCACTGGTACCTAACGGCACCATGGCTGTGCCATATTTATGATACTGTGCACCATGGCGGTAGTTCGCACAATAGAGGCAACATTTTTTATGCTATTGTGGCGCTTTGCTACACTAGCCTCAAAAATGTTGATGCTAGTGCAGTAAAGCGCAGGGAGGCTCATCGAATATAATGGGTGTTGCATTTTAAAGCCTGCACTGAGCAGGCGTTAGAAATGATGAGAAAAATGGCGCAGTGAAATCTTGTAAAGTTCACTGCACCATTTTTTTGGAATTCCCCCCTTGCATACATTATGCCTGACACAGACATAATGTGGAGCAAGGGGTTGCAAAGTGGTGCAATGCAAGCATTGCATCATTTTGTAAATTGGCGTACCAGAAAAGCCACCTTAGAATCAAAAAATGATGCTATGGCGGCACTAAGGTGGCACAAGGGGCTGGTGATTAATCCCCTTAGTCTCAGCAAAGCATTGAAAATGAAAGGTAAGGATAGAGAGGTCTGTACCTCTCAGAGTCCAAGGGGATCCGCTCCCAAAGGAAAGTGCAGAAGAATGCTGCTAATTCAACTGGGGAAAGGAATATTAAAGTGCAAAGTGCAAGATGATTTGCTCATCCATTACTCCACACGAATCGGAAGGTGTAACTGTCCAATAAAAGGCCATCATGCAACAGTCATCTGAAACATCAGGAAAGATTCCCATCACCGACATAGGAAAGGAATTCATTTTAGCTTATCTATACGGTTGGAAACAATTGTATACAGTCCATTTCCAGAACACCTCAATGTACTGGGTTCAAGGTTAGTATGTGTAAAACAATAGGAAATATATTTCCAAGCTAGAATTTCATGGTACCGGAACCTAAAAGAAGTCATGTTACCAAGAATGACTAAACATTTATTTTACACATTTTATGAAACAAGGCCTCACAGGACTCACATAGGCTAACTGAAGTGAATTAAGATGGCACATTAATTTATATCAAGCAGCGCAAATTCATCATTAATAAGCTTTGTCAGTGTTCATGTTATAGTAGATTTAAAATGAAACAACTTTGTTAATACATTACATTAGGTATAACGCATAACTGCATTTAGACATTTTCATGTGACTTTTAAAACACTTATTTTTTAAATTAATTACAATGAAAACTATTAATTAACATGATAAAGAAACCATTAAATCAAAACAAATGATTATACTTAACGTTTTTGGCTATACCACATCACATATTATCACTATTTTTTAGTGAATGCACATTAATATAGGGTTTAGCTTGCAGTGCACCACTTTATACTTAAAATGTTAGGACAAAATGCAAAGTTTGTCATTTATAGATGATTCCTGTGATGTCAAAGTAGTAATAACATTTTAGCTACATCACTATTCAGTCTGGAAGTGAAAAACAGCTAAATCTTCAACATTTCTAATCTGAAACATTCTTTTAGAAGTAGAGTGTATGAAAAACATTTAATGGATAGTCTTGCATGAGTTTCCACTGGGTTATGAATTATGGCAAATAGCAAAAAAATACAATGCAGAGAGACTTACCAGCAGAGAAAGTAGGATCACATATTGGTGGTTCATCCACATTTACTACAGCAATTGTTAAAGTGTAAGAGGCTGTATGGGTGGCGTCATTATCTGTAGCCTCAATGAATAATGGGTATGCTTTAGGATTATCAGGATTGTCAAAATCCAATTCCTTCAGAAGAGTTATGGTACCGATATCTGATTTAAAATATGAAAGTTATTGCTAAATTATAACAGAACTTCACATTTGAAAAGAAACAAACATTGTACATTAAATGAAGTGTGGTTGAAATGCGTTTCACAAGGCATGTGATACATTTACAGATTTTCAGAGTGATCATTTAGAATATTCAGTGTTGTTTATATTCCATGCAGCATCATTGTGGACCATAAAGTAATGGGCTCAATGATGACAAAATTCTTGTCCTGCCCGAAGATCCACATCCATAGGTGAATCTTTTTATTGACTTCCCACCTACAGACCTTTATGCAATAGAACTGGATGTTTATAAACTCAGACAAGAGGAGCTGATAGGATAGGTGTCAGGAACACAGATTTTGAAGATTTAGATCACATGATTCAGTGATCTAAGCACTACATCTTCAAGTCTTACTCTGTAGGGGTCTACAAACTGTGCACATGCAGACATGAAGCTGCAGGGGTTGGGGAGCAGAGTGAGCTCAACATGTCATGTAAGTTTTTAGCATTGCTGCAATTCCAAACTTGGCAATCTATTTGATCTCCTATAATGTGGTGCTCTGGAGGCTGCAGGAACAGAAGTATAGATTTGAATACAGTGTAGAAGGGGATGAGTGCACCATCTCTTCGAGGCAAATGCAGTAATTACAGGAATACAAACGTGGTGCTGAACAACACGTAAACCACTGAAACAAACATATATATAAAAAAAGAAATACCGATGAAGTTTTCCACCTGAACTGCGTGTAATGGGCAGCTGATCCTCCTAGCATTCAAAGCAGGTACAGCAAGGCGGAATGCGGGCAGGGCATGGTGCTGACTCATTGGGATATCTTTGCGCTTCTCCACTGTTGCTCAGCAGATTTCATGGTCCACTGCAGAAAATAGTGCTCCTGACAGATAGACAAGTGGAGAAGTGAGATGGACCCCATTCCCTTTTGTTCTGACACTTGAAATGTCATGAGGAGGTATGCAGGTTGAGTGACAGAGGAGAACAAGGATAGCTCCTCCTCCACAAGAAGCTGGCATCAAGATTAAGGCTGATCTGAGTCCATGAGAAGATGTAATCAAGAAAGGAGGTGTGAATGGTGACCTCTAGGAATGCAGAGCTACAGTGTGAGAGCTAACAGGTTTATGCGCATCTGGAGAAAAAGTGCAGGCAATGTGGGTGGATAGTTCGAGGTACTTCAATTGAATAGAGTTTGATGACAAAAATTATCTTCTCTAGTTCAAGACTGTTAAGGAATGCTGCCACTTATGCAGACAAAGGAGAAGTGTAAAGGAAGTGCTATAACAGTTCCACCATGTTCTACTGACACTGCAACATCTGAAGATAGAAACAGAAGATTTGCATGAGATGGAGTGACGTCAAGGGCTAATCACAGGTGCAACCCTTGCATATGGGGTGAGATGTGCATAGCATTTCCCACTGTTCTCTACGGAGACCTGGAAAAAAATGAAGGTGCCTAATCAGGGGAGGTTGAATTTGAACCCAAATGCCATTTAAGAAAACAACTCAGTTAGGCCTTTTTTTGTGTGTAATTCAAGAGAGGAGAATACAAACAGAGATATATCATCTGGGACAAGTACAGGAGAAGCGGGTGCACAGAAGATGGCTTTGGCATTCACCAAGTCCTAGCTCATGGACACTGATTTCAATTTTAAGTAGCAGCTGTGGAGAGGATTGTGAAAGAGAATTGGAAAATAGATTTTAGGGTCTTTGAAATTACCTGCGTCCCAAGCTGGATAGCTTCAGAAAATATGTTGATTCACTAAACGCTAGAATTCCGAAATTGAAACAAAGACTGAACAACACAGCTCAGATGTCACCTCTTTGACACAGTAACTGGAAGTGTTCTGCAACACCTCTGCCATAGCCCTTAGGGAATGTGAATAACTCACAAATTGCTCCTGCAGGAATGACAAAATTATTAGGAGATATACAAATGGAACAAAAGGCCTCAACATAGAGGTGTTCATGGTAGCCATGTTCTGCTCATCCATGGGGGACTTGCATGCTGAAGCCTGATTGGATAGAGTTCACTGGGACGGCCCAATGAAGCCAACCTATGATTAGAAAGCAAGAGGAATCTAGGCCAAATTCCACTATATTTCTGAGAGGATTAAATCTTGAGGGCAGCGATGGACAAGGATGAAATCTCCTTTTAAAACCTCTCATGCCTGTTATACCAGGAAACCTCAGTGGCAATGAAGCAGAAAACAATAGCCTTCAAACCAGTCACTGATAAACTGAGAGAGGAGGGAATCCACTACAAATGTAAATCCGCATTCAGGATCATGTTCGAGAAAAATAACAAAACAGTTCACTTCACGGAGAGTGAGGAACATCCCTCCCATGGAGTTGTTTCTCCCTACTTCCTCCTATCTTCAAAAACATAGGGGAAGTAGGGAATGCCTCTCATGTAATGCAATGGTCCCAGGAATTGTCGCTATGCTGGGTCTGGTGACTCAGTTGGCTAATGGAACCAATCTAGGAATCTTTGTTTGATACTATGGTCATAGGTTGAAATTCTAAGTCCACTCCTCCTTCTGAGTAAGTGCCATCAAGACGAATAACAACAATAATTTATTATCTGTCAATAGTACCAAACATACAAAGAAAGGAGTGAATGTTCTAGAAGTATGTTATGTTATGTTATTGTATGTTATGTTATGTTATGTTATTGTATGTTATGTCATCTTATCTTATGGAGTCAGCCTCCTGTATATCCACTCTGTGTTGACTGCCCCTCTAGATTTCCAAGAGAAATGTTTTAATTTTTTCAGAACCCTGCAAAGTAAGGGTTCGGAGTGGCACTTTTATTACTGTTGGGTAGGTTAGCTGCATGAAATCATGATTATACTTACTCCTCATGGACAATGCAGAGTTGCTGGACCCATGGAGTTCAAGGGCAGTGACACGTACAGTAAGCAACAGAAGCGGGGATGAGGTGGAATGGGGATTTCTGAAACTGCTGTTGATGAGGACAGAGTTTGACCATAGGTGCTCAATTAAACCGTGGGGGGGAACATTTGTTCCACCCAAGCTAAGTTTCCTTTGGAAGGGGCTGCTGCTTTTGATTGTTATGTTTGTTAGTCATACTATTTGGTTTTATGGGGTGGTTATAGGGAGGGATTTGGATCCTGAAGTTAGCAATTCAATTAGACTACCAACTTATCAAGTGTAATGAAGTTATGGATTTCCTGCTAAACCATTATGGGGTGTGTCTTGTTGAGTGTTGGTTAGAAGATATCAGAGCAGTCTACTGATGACTAATTATCCAAATAATCTCCTTGATTGTAAGGGGCCTTATCTCACCAGCTAACAGGGTAAGAAATGTTGGCAGAAACCCAACCACACATCATATGCATGCAGAAGAGACAGGTAACCCACAATGAACAGCAGAAAATGGGA
The DNA here is from genome assembly GCF_031143425.1 of Pleurodeles waltl. Lineage (NCBI taxonomy): Eukaryota > Metazoa > Chordata > Amphibia > Caudata > Salamandridae > Pleurodeles > Pleurodeles waltl. The sequence continues at coordinate 431,128,448 of NC_090442.1, forward strand.
CATATATGTTACCCCACAGCACTATACTCTTTTTTCGGGACACAAAACTCAGTGTGGAGGCCATTTTTATATTTCAGACTATTTATTTTAAAATAAATGACACTAAAAAACATCAAGATGGGAGCTTGCTGATGGTGAAAGGCATGGGGCAGGGCCCGAACGTTACTTTGGCGACAATGTATTCTCAGAATACAGAGCACTGTTGTACTGGTACAGGGGAAAGACGCCCAGAGATGCATTTCTTACATTCCCATCACCTTGTTCAATATAAATGTTAAATTATCTATGAAAATATTGGCCACCCGCCTAGAATAGCTATTATCACACTTAGTACACCCAGACCATTCCCACTCTGTGTTCACTAGATAAAGACAGATGCACAGTAACATGTGGCTCACAGTTCACTTGATCAAGAAGTTACAGAATATGACTCAGCAATCTTGGTTTTGCTAGGTGCAGACAAAGCCTTTGAACGTGTGGTCTGTTTTTTTTTTAGTCTGGTTCTACAAACCTTTGCTTAGGGCTTTGATTTACCATTCTGCTACTGGCCAAATATTAACACCATTCAGCAAGAATAATGTGAAGCACTCAGGTATTACAGCAATTTATCTGGAGGGACGAGGCTGGGATGCCTATTGTTGACACCATCATTTGCTCACAACATAGAGCCTATGGCATATGTCATGGAGGAAGCAAATAACATTTAGGGAATAGATACAAACAGGTCTAATTTGTGGAATACGTCATCATGACCCTGGGAGATCCAGCTTCCTTCCTAGTAAGTTTAATTCGGGAGTTGATCAAATTTGAAGAGATTGCAGGCCATAAAATCAACATGGGGAAATCAGCCATCCTGAAGCCAATCCTTGCTAAATGTGAGGTTTTGATTCTGCAACACATATACCATCTTACACGGACTCTTATCCACAATAAAGTACATAGGTATGAACATTACTTCTAACCTAGCAGATCTTTATAGGGTCCATTATGATTGCTTTCTCAATAAGCTTGACAGAGATCTGACACACTTGTATACCTGTATATATCTTGTTCAGGCAAAATCAATGCAGTTAAAATGAGTATCCTCTGTAGAGTTTTATACCTACTACAGGCATTGGCAACAGAAGTAGAAGTAACATTTATAATGCCCTTCAGGCACCAGTAATAACATTCTTATGGAATGGTTCCAACCCTATAATATGCTTCTGACTAATACAATCTAGCAAACAACAAGGAGGACTAGCCTTAACTTAAAATAATGATGGCATGGTCCCAGAAAGAGAGAGTCAAACCCTGGGCTCTTCGGATAAAGAAGATAAATTATGATATTCTTATAGGATAGCAGATGGTTGCACAAAGGGCTAAGACCACTAAATACCTATTTCAGACTACTGAAACAAGCAACAAGCTGATACCCAAGCAAGAGCTCACTACTTTTATGTCTTCATATACTACAGTTCACTGCAAATCACCAGCATTAGGACATGTCTCCTTTGATACATTTCCCAAATATAAGCAGGACTTCTGTTAGACCTGTTAGCTCTTGGCATGGTTTCCCCTGTCTTTTTGGTTTCTGACCTCCTGTTCTTGATCCTGTGCTGAATTTTGTTTTTGCTGGCTTTAGTACTCTGGGCTTTTTACCACTGCTGACCAGTGCTAAAGTGCAAGTGCTCCCTGTCTAAATGCTATTGATATTGGTTTATCCATGATTGGTATATTTGATTTGTTTGCAGGTCCCTAATATAGTGCACAATATGTGCCCAGGGCCTGAAAATCAAATGATACTAGAGGGCCTGCAGCACTGATTGTGCCACCCACACGAATAGGCCTGTAAACATGTCTCAGATCTGCCACCACAGTGTCTACATGTGCAGTTTTAACTGACAGGTCGACCTGGCAAGTGCACCTACTTGCCAGGCCCAAAACCTCCCTTTTACTACATGTAAGTCACCCCTATGGAAGGCCCAAACCAGCCCCAACAGCAGGGTACAGTTTCTTTAAAAGGTAGGACGTATACTGGCGTGTTTTACATGTCCTGGTAGTAAAATACTGCTAAATTCGGTTTTTAATACTACAGGGCCTATCTCTCCCATAGGGTAACATGGGAATTACCTTGAAATATCTATGAAGGGTAGTTTCCCATTGGGAGCAGAGAGTTTGAGGTCTCTGAACTCACAATTTAAAAATACATCTTTTGGTGAAGTTGGTTTTTAAATTAGTGAAGAAAGTGAGCATTTTCTTGCTTAACTATTTTGTGTCCCTGTCTGTCTGTGGAATACACGTCTGGCCTAGGATGACAGTTGGGCTGTTTATGAATTCACTCTAGACAGTCACACAAAGGAAGCTGAGGTGTGCCCTGCATATCCTGATGAGTATTCCTGGGCTAGAGTGGAGAGAGGTGCTGACACTTGCACCTGAATAGAGAGGTGCTTGTCTTACACAAAGCAGTCTCCAACCATCTGGAGTGTGCCTTGGGCCAGGGCAGTAAAGGCAGGGTCTTGTGCACTATAAAGACAGGCACTACAAAGACAGTTTGCTCACTTCAAAGGCAGAAATGAGTATAAATATTTGACCTCTGAAACACAACTTTAGAACACTTATGGACTGAGGACATTCTGCCAGAAAGAAGAACTAGATGCCGTAGGAGGAACTGCCACTCTGTCTGTTGCGTTGTTATGCTAGCCTGTTGCTTGCTGCTTCTGTCCTGGGAGTGAAAGGACTGGAATTTGCTAATTGTCATAATCCTGCTTTCCAAGGCTCTCGAAGGGCCTGAACTGAGCTTGACTGGTGTAAGAAGTCGGAGGGACATCAAAGACATCATCTACCAGTGCCTGGGATATTCTGCTGAGAGTCCTGACTTGCCAAGTGGTGCAAAATACAGTCCCTAGATTCTTGGAAGTGGAAGGTGGTGACCTGAAGAAGAACATCCCTGTAGCGGCATGCCTCAGCAGAAACACTGAGCCAGGGCCTGCCCCACCCAGCTGAAAGATATACTCAGAGCCGGTCTTGCCTGTTTCAGTGCGGATCCATCAGCACAGCACCATTTTCCATGCATCATCCGTGGGTGTCATTTTCTCAATGGCCCTCACTGTAGTAAAGAACTGACGCATCGCCTCACCTGCAAGGAAACAATTGACACATCTCCTCCCCTGCAAGGAAATAATCTTCTTTGTTTTGTGATGCATCCCAGGTACTGTGTGTTAAGAGGAGATAACCATTGATTCTTATGGAGTAAGACTCTTTTAAACTTTTAAAAAGTGATATATTTATTTGTGTATGTTAGGTTTTTGTTGTTTTGTGCTTGTTTTATTCAGACAAATATTGGTTATTTTTCTAAACTGGTCTGGAGATCTTTTGTAGTGTTTTCACTGGGTTACTGTGTGTGCGTGTACAAATACTTTACACATTGCCTCTGAGATAAGCCTGGCTGCTTGAGCCAAGAGAACAATGGGGTGAGCAGGGGTTATCTTAGCTGTGTGGCTCCCTTCACCCTGACCAGCAGGAGGGTCCATACTTGGACAAGGTGCAAACCACTGCCAACTAGAGACCCCAATTCTAACAACTTCTTAACTGATGAATCAGAAAGACTTCACTGTACTCAGATAAGGAACTAGGTGATGCACCCTGAGATGAAACTAGCAACCACTCAAGACCAGATATTGTTTGGGAAGAATTTTCTTCCTACACCTAACTGAGGAGGCTGATATCTCAATTGTTCATTATTCTGGAGAAATAACCCAAACTCTCATATGCTTATCAGTCAAAAGGGACAACATGGGTATGTAACTTAGGAAGGGAAATTACTTCAAAGGTGTGGTTTATCCACTGGAGGGATATGTACCCTAACTTTATGTGCATACAAAACAAAAAAAATCTATTAGTAAATGTGATACAATTGGCAATACAAACCTACTAAAGTACAGAGAATTTATTTTTTGCTAAACTGAAATGAGTATGGTCAAATAGAAAGCGTCATGCATGTATGTTGGGAATGCCCACAGTTGGGACACTTTTGGACAGAGTTTTCAGTGGCACTTAAATAAGTTCTGGGATAAACCACCTCCAATGACCCAGAAGTGATGCTACAGGGATAAGGTTGAAAGGAGGGGGATATTGAAAGCTGGTAAACTGTTAATACGACAGTGCCTGTGGCAGCTAACTGCCAATTGAATTCTGATGGAAGATAAAAGACCCACATTCTTTAATGCAGAGGTACAATAGATTATGGGAAATCCTAGCTAAGGAACATCAAGCAGGAAACGTTAAGGAGGAGCATACAAAATGTAATGTGGTTTGGAAATCCTTTTTGTAAAACATGTTTCAAGAGACACCTTGTATGGCATTTTCACAATGGCCGAGGGAGATGAATCTATTGGAATATGGTGAAGAAGGATTGGCTGGAGGTGCTAAATAGGACAAACGATAGAAAGCTACCATAGAAAGCACATTGGAGAAGTAACATTAAAAACAGCAAATGCAAAAGAGGTGATGGTTATGCTGTGGTGTTCACACATCCCATCCTGGATAGTAGTTAGGGTAAATGAAGTCCAATCACAAAGTTCATAAGTCCCAAAAAGATTCAGTTCATAATTGAGGTGATGGCATTGTCACAACACCCATCCACCTAGGGGGAACCAATCCATTCTGCGAAAACAGTCCAGAAATCATATGAAGCAGGTACCAACGCACACATGGAGAATGTGTTGGAAGTATGCAAAGACCGTGACATTAGATTCAGATACAGAATTGATCAGAACCTTCAGAGAAGAGGAGGATGGTGTGTCTGTAGCAGTAGGTAGGGGGTTAGATGCTGCAATGTTGACTATGTATTTGAAAATCTTGTTAGTTTTGATGTCTGTTTTATGTTTGAACACTTTAGCAAAGTATAAACGAAAGACGGAACTAGCACATAAAGGGGTGTTGATGAGTTCAAATGTTAATGGCTGAGAAGTCAGAGGGTTGCAGGCAGCTTTTCCATCGCCTGTTTTTTCTGTTGTAGTTAAACACAAAAATATTAATACATGTATGATCTGCATAACTGAGTTTCAGCCCATAGTGTAATTTGAGACTACATGATTCTGAGCAGAAGGCTTTGCCCTACTGTTCTCAGAGGCCAACTCTCTCACATGGCTGACTCACACAGCCAGCGTTAGTAGCTCCTAGGGGCATAAACTAGGAGAAAAACAGGCACATCGAGAGGCATAGTGAGGTAAATAACGCTGCATTTTGAAGTTTCTTTCCAAGTGCTCACCAACTACCACAGTCATTATGCTCTGGTGCAGTTATGTATACGCTTAAAGAGCAAAATGCAAATTGAAGGAGAAATATTTGGGTAAGTAGTGTACAAAAAGGCCACCACACGTGTTGTGGTGACTATAGTAACACCAAAGAGGTGAATCCACAAGACCAGATCAAACACAAAAGAAACTTATTAAGGCCCTGTTCCTCAATTTTGCTCAACACAGAAAAACCCTAATCAATTAACTGAATTGTTTGTTTATATGTAATTATTAAAAACGAGTAAGATTAAATCGGATAAAAATAACACCTATCATTACAGTGTGGAACAGACATTCCCTCTGCGAGGGATGCTTTATAGCTATTCGACATATTTGATTAGCCTTATTGGTGCCTTTTTTTAAATTTTGACATTCGAATTTATATATATATATATATTTCTTAAGGAAAACTGTATGATCAGTGACGCCTATTAGTTCAAAATTGGTTGAGTTTCCTTTTCTGTTTTTTTAGAAATGTTCTAATATAAACTTTAAAATAAATGCATAGCCCTGTCAGGTATTAAAACGACCTACTCTGAGTCAATAAAATCATCTCAATGACTTTAACAGTGGCATAAAAGTCTTAACAGCGATACACCTGACATTTGGGTTAATTTAAACATCTTTGAAAACACTGTGGCGAATCCATCTGAAGATACAAACTGGACATGTTAAACTTACCAGGATCCAGTCCAAACACTGGGCTTGGAAGAGAAAACGAATAGGTGATTTTAGATCCAGTATCTTTGTCAGTCGCTGTTACTGCGGCTATAGTGGAACCCACAAGTGCATTTTCAGAAACTTCAATGGTATCTCTAGGATTCTTCCCACTGCGAAATTGACAACATTTATTCAGCTATTTGCAGAAGACCCAAACGTTTAATTGATCGACGGTATTTTCCTATAATTACACTGTATATGTATCCAATACAAGATTTTGTGGAATATATAACAGTTTATGTTGAAACATGGAATTGTTGTGACCAATGATTAAACACTATGGGGTGTTAGTGGAAAAACTGATCTTATTTACCAACACTTGTACTGAAAGACCTGAACTTCTATTTTGGAAGGCTTTGAATAACTTCCATACATTTCATATGTATCAAAAAGCCGGTAGGATGAGGATATCCACAATGACTGCTTCCTCTATCTTGATAATTCTTGTTTTTCATTTCCGAATGGTGTTCCGTCTGAGTACATTTCTTTTCATGACTGCTTTCTCACCATAGCTAATCATAATCACGCAAATTATTCATGCCATACACCGTTTTAAAGAAAACTTTTGATGCCACTTGTGTTTTTAACATGTACAGTTATGCCGGGCCTCAAATCTCCTGGCATATGAATGTATATTTTTCGTACGCAAAACAAAAACTGGAAGAACTTAGGAATACCTTGCTCAACATAGCTGTTTCCTAAGTGATCACACAGACACATACCACTTTGAAATAATTATCTTAGAAATACTTACACAAATTCAGGAGGCTCGTCATTCAAATCATTGATATTGATGGTAATCATCCCTTCACAGAAACGATCGGTCCTGTCTGTTACTCTAATTTTCAGTTGGAAAGTCTACGAAATTAAAAAGTGGAAAAGAACAATTCGAGTTAAAAACTACAGATTTGGCAAAAGGAATGTTCTCGGTCCACATGGAAAGTGGCAGATGGTGTAGCGTGACCATGTTTGGAGATGATATTGAGCCAGTTGGCAGGTGGTGGACACAAGAAATTTATGAGGTCTGATCATTTGTAATTTGTAATTCGCCTCTCGAAAAATGTCAGCACCATAGCAGAACATGTAGCTGGTCGCAGCAGAAACTTTTCACATGTTGTCATGCATCATTCACAATTAATAGGCTTTTGGGACAGGCTTTTCACAGCACTCGGGGGTTTACCTAGGGAAAGTGCTCCACACAAGAGGGAGGTGTCAGTAATCCATTTCCTGGCTTCTTTTGAACTACCAATCAAGCCTATGCGAATTTGATTTATGTTACTAGTTGTTTCAAAGTTGAAGTTCAGATCTTAAGATTCTCCATCATAAGTCATGCATTGTTGTATAAATGAGACCATTACTTACCTCTGCCTGATTGGCTGAATTAAATACCCTTTTATAGCATATATGCCAGTACATGGTATAATAGGGCAGGTGTATTATTTAGGAATGTGGATGAGCTGTTGAAGCTCTCTTCCTGAACTACAATGTTTTGGTGTACAAGAGACTTATCATCCTCACCAATCATACCCTGCTCTGCCTGTGCTAATTTCTACTTTCTTCAAGGAGATCCTTAGAGTTTGAATTTAAGCAGGAAGATGTAACAGAAGAAAAAGGAAAAAAAAAAAATTTGTTTGAGTTGTGAGAAGTAACATTACGTAAAGAAAAAGTTAATAGGTTTGTGCCAGTGAAGAAACTAAAATATGATTTTAGGAATAAGCACAGAGGTCAGTGTTCAAAGGACCCTTAAGTGGACTCTGATATTTTCAGTAATTCTTGTTTGATATTTACTCAAGGATTAACACCCAATAAACTGTCAAAAAATATATATTTTTTTTTAAACAAGGTACGTTTTTTTGCCCAAGCCTAATTTTACCTTGTGGAGAGCAGTAGTATAAACTTGATAGTTGTCTCCACAGGTGAGTTTAGGGATTGTGGTAGTAAGCAATAAATAACTTAAGAGGGGACAAAACAATCACACTTAAGCTGGTTGTAAAGCATTAATGCCTAGTTGCCTAAAGTGATTGTTTTTCATTTCTCACAGAGTATTGCTCCTGGCAGAAGTTATGTGACTAACCACTAGAACCTGAAGGGTCCTGCTCAAAAAGAAAATACACACATCATTCTTTGACAGGAGCTCCGGGTACACTAGAACCATCTCTCTCACTCTTGTATTCTCTCTCTCTCTCTCTCTCTCTCTCTCTCTCTCACTCTGTCACACTCTCTCACTCTTTCTCTCTCTATCCCCATCCCCATTTCCCCCAGGTCAGTCAATATTGTCAGTCGCCTCTTCTGCGGCTAAGAGCTTAACTGCATAACTGCAGAGGAGAGTGGTGGAAGATCTTCACTTGTGCAAAAGTCCTGGGAATTCAGGTGAATGTCCCTTGGTGTGACAGACATATTATTTCTAATTTAAATCTACCTCTGTATTTAATTTATGGTGTGTCTTCTATTTTTCACAACATCCTCCTTTCCCTGACCCCTGTATCTCTCTATCTCCATATATATTTATCTCATCGGACACTGCATTTTGTTATCAGTGTTGAAACAATTTCGCTGTTGGTTCCTACGCAAATGGAATAGGAACAAATTTACACTTAGCAAATTAGGGCCCTTGGTGAGTAATTAAAGTGATATCACAAATTAAATTACATTAGAAATTTAGGAATATATACTGCAATCAAATAGCAAAATATTTCTGTGGATGGTGGGCTGCACAAAATAAAAAAAATAAGACAATTTTGAAAAAGGACGTTACATTTGAAGGCTTCCAATCTATTTTTGTTTATACTAGCTGCTAAACCCATAATTCTTTCTGCTTCATTATGTTTGGATTGGCTGAAATCCAAAATATGTTTTTTGTTTGGGTACTATTCATCCATAATATGAGGCCAGATTGCACAACACTGTTGAAAAATTTATGCAATAACTTAGGAGCCTATAAGTGATCGTAATTACAAGTAGGGTGATGTTTATTACACCCTGGAATCACTGGAAGTGATAACAAGTTCATGCTTCATTGAATTTTATCAGGCCACATCTGCTGGAATTTAAAAAAGGGAAAAGGCCCCATTTTCATGCGGATTTTGGACCAGGTGACACACAAATGCATATGTTATTCCCTAACAATAGGTCCTGCTTCAATTCGTAGCAAACATACCTTTGCTGCTTGGTCCCTACAGAATATTTTGCCTTTTTTATTGACCTTATCTTTATTGGTATTAGGGATCTGTGCACTTGTGATATTGCCACTCAGTGGGTGTGTGATGGTCATACTGCTTCTGTGTTTTCCATTTCCAGGAATATATTGGTGTTTTCAATCCTTTGTATTTCTGTTTATATAGGAAACCTTGGTCCTGTCACTGTAGTGTAATTACATTACCATTGTCTTGTGTATTGTAATATATGTCTGTTATTATTATACCTTGTTTTCTGTAAATATGCATATATTTTGAGATAAGAGAAAAGTGTAATATCATATTCATGGCTAGACTTTTATAAACCTTTTGAACTGTTCACATCATTTGAACTGGGACGTAACAGCTCCACCCTTTTCTCTCTACAGTGACAATGAATCTTGGAAAGACAACTTTTCTTTGCAGACAAAGTACCCACTTGGCTACTTCGTACATGACTCTTGCTTTTACACTAATTGTTTCTTGCAGCAACTGCAATGAAGAGAACATTAGATACCATGGTAGACCTCTTACAGCACAGATCATTTAACAGTGGAAAATGCGGACAGAGTTATTGTTTGCTCCAATTGTACGCTCTTGCAATTTGTGTAGCCACAGTATATGGTCCTGCTGTAAAGAATCAGAGAATAGTTAACTCACTGTTTTCCTAACCCAGTTTTGTGTTTTGGTTAGGTGCTGCTAGCTAGCCAAAAGGGTTGGGCCGAGAGATGCAAAGACGGTGTGGATTGACTCAGTCACCCACAAACCTTGGTGCTGCTGTCCCTAATCCAGCAGTCTTGTTCTAAGAACAGCAGTCCTATGACGGCCTCACTCTGAAACCTGGACGGGTAGGAAAGGAATAGGATATCCACCCAGAGGCACTGCAGCACGCGCATAATCATCTAATTGGACTAAACCTCCCAACCTCTGATTAGTGTAACTTTCAACCTGGGGTGAGCGTAACTCTGCTTCGCTGGCAGTTGGTGGATTGGCAAAACTCTGAGAACTCCACTGGCGGTGCGGAGTTTACCGGCCTCCCATAGTTAGCAGTGGTAAAGTGCACAGAGTCCTAGAGCCAAGAAAAATGGATTTCAGGAAAAAGTGAAGGGTGAAGATAAAATGTTTGAGTGAAGGCAACCTTAAAGCTGACAGGTCTAACAAAATTGAATCCCCACCCCATTCTAGACAGGAAGCAGTCTTCGCACTGCACTGTAATGTGTAATTTTGTAGAATGGTTGCTATTGCCATTTTTATGTTTTGTCATTTTAAACTGAAGAACTCTGTCTACTGAAAACTTTTGATCACAAACAACACTGCAATTATGTCACTCATAAACATAGCAGCCAGGATCAGTGGTGAATAGCAGGCACACGGCTGACCATCAAGCCACTCAGCAGAATGCAGGGTATAAAAAAATAAGAAAGAAATGAAGCCTCTACATTAAAACCTGGCTGCTATGTCCCCTGGCCTACGCAGTGTTTTTTAATAAGAAAACATAGTGCTGTTCCATAAAAAGGGCTGATATGGGCAGGTGCCTGAGTGTCGGGCTGATTGCAAACTATCGTAGTTGGACTCTCGTTCCTAGTGAGACTGCTGGTTTAGGGGTAATAGCACTTTCATTTGTAGGCGACTGAGTGATTCCTACAACAATTGTCACTTCTGAGCCCAACCCTCCCGGCTCACAAGCAACACCTCACCAAAAAAAAAAAACTGCAAAAGGGGATCTCTAGTAGCCTTAGACATGGACTCTAGATGTGACTTCTCAGGGAAGTCATGGTGAAACAGAATTTACTTTTTTCTCTTGTTAGCAACACGTCTCGATCACACACAAGCAATGAAGGAAATGCAGAAGAGTTTTCAATATATTTACTGAAAAGACTGCAATCCACGATAAAATGCATGAGCTGCAATGATTCGGATAATGATCAATAGTAAAAGCAAAATTGTGAAGATGAGAGTTATGATTATGAAAACCCCCACAAACCTGCAATACCCCAAGATATGCAAGTCTTAGCAAAGAGAGCCTAATCTGTCCTCTAATGAGAGCTGGGTGTTATAAACCCTAATCTGCCAGTACCATGTCCATGAGAAGTGCCCCAACCCTTTTAACCTTGGAATGAGGTCTCTAGGTCAGACTGGGTGGAGACCCAAAGGCTGAGTTCTGGAGCAAGGTGACGTGCAGCATAGATGTCATCTGGAAGGAACTCATCTCATGTAGGATCCCTGATCAGGTATGTTCCTACACAACTGATAATGGAAGCAGACTCCCCAACAAGAGCACATTCTGTTCCTGTCACACGTAAGTGAGAAAAGGACATGATGACAATACCTACATATATCACTGATAAAGATGCCTTCTCAGAATGGCACTGATAATCTAAAGCAAAACAGTTTCTTATAAAATGTAAACAGCAGCCAAAAGCTAAAAGAAATAGTAAAATAAATGGAATAAAACAGAGCATGCCAAATAGGTAAAAGGTAACTAGGTGATGAGGGCAACAGGCCTGCAAGCTGAAGGCTAAGCTAACTCCTGTGCCCACTGGGATTCTGAATGGATTCACCACACCCTCCCCATTGCCAAAACAAGAATGCTAATCACTCAGGGTGCATGAGTCCAACTCTAAAAATGCTGTGAGCTAAAAGTCTAAAATCTATTTAAAGTCTAAGCAACATACGAAAGAGATATAGGCCCTTAAGACTGCCACACTCGTGGTGGCGGTCAGACCGCCGCTATAGTGGTGATCCGACCGCCACATTGTGATCGTGGCAGAGCCACCACGGTCTGCTGCCAGCACGGCCAGGTTGCCACTAGTCGACAGCCTGGTGGGCTCGGCTGACGTAATCCACCAGGGCATCGCTCCAGATTACGAGTCCCCTTTCTGCCAGCCTTTGCATGGCAATCGGACCGCCATGCAAAGGCTGGTGGAAAGAGGGCATAGGGGGTCCCCATGGACATCCCCATTGCTCTTTTCAATAAATGGCAGTGAAAAGCACGATGGTTGCTGTCGCACCCGTTGCACCGCAACATTGCTGCCAGCTTGATTGTGAGCCGGAGTCAATGTTGTGGTGAGTTTCCCACTGGGGTGGCGGGCAGAAACTCGTATAAGGGCCTGCGGAGGGACGGCCACGTAGGCAGTCATCCCGCTGGATTTTGACATGCAGCCTCCACCACCCCCCAAAGTAGTAATGAGCCCCATAATGTCAACCATGACAAGCAAGGCAGGCAAAATGAGCCAAATTAATAACACAATTTGGTATCACTTTTATATTTTGAAAAAAACAAATGGTTGAATTCAACAATAGGTGTGATCTGGGAGAAAGTGTCCGAAGTCATCAAACAAGAGTACATCCTGGATGGACTCCACATCAGCAGATGTCAGATGAATCACAGGATTGGTAGAAGGATCCACGGAGCAGAAGTGTGCAGAAGGGACTGCAAAAGCAGCACTATCCATTGTGCCAGATGTCGTTGGAGCCAAGTAACTCACAAGTGGTGGCTCATAAGTGGCATTGCGAATCATCCTCAATCTCCTGGGGCATGAACATGAATGAACCCTCATTGGGAACATTAAGAGTTTCTTGTCCACAGGAGACACCAACTGTATTGCAAGGTGGACAAGTGGTGTACACTCGAAGAAGCACCAGGTGCAATGAAAGATGGGTTGCACACACAATCGGACTAGTCTGAATGACAAAGACCAATCATTCTCCAGTTCTTCCAGCAACGGAGTGCCAAAGTACTGTACCATGTGTTCACGACACAGCTGGGCTGGTGGTAGCTCCATGACTCTGCTTAGCTGCAAAAGCACAACCACTGTGTATCAGGAATAGGTGTAGCAAGATTGCACTAATCAGTGCCAAAGTTATAGGAAATCCGCCAAACACACTCAAAAAGAGTGAATGGATAGTTGAAGGAATGACTCCGAATATGGTCTGGAAGGTGGAAACAAATCCAGACTCGACAGCCATAAAACAGTGTACAATCCCTACAGTGCTTAAGGTGTTGAATATTCTGCAGACCAGATCTCCAAAGTGCTTGGCAAAGTTGGTATTTAATAAGGATATTATCTTGGCTGATCATCTCGCTATCTGGAGGTTGCAGGTCTCGGTGGCTGATGTCAATGCCACTTGTTTTTAGAACAGTAATGCCTTTAGTCTGCTCAGCTTATCAAAATGTACATTACCAGTATCAATGTGAGGCCACATGTCTGCTGCTGCTCTTATCTCTTGTGTGTGATGGAAATAAAACATGGCTGCAACAAGTTGCAATTGAGAAACTGTAAGTACGTGAGCAATTCCTGACTCATTCCACAGCAACTCTGATCACTCAGAATCACATAATTTCCATTCAAAAGTCCATGAAGGGACACCTGTTTGCAAATCATTGAATGACTAACAGTGCTCTCACATTCGCTTCCGCTAAGAAAGACCTCTGTTTCGTCATTCAAACATTTGAACTTGTCAGGCCTGCACACCTGGATATGCCCCAGTAAAACACTTCTGAGTTGATCATTTGCTTTTGCGGGGAACAATGCTTGTATATAGAGAGCAATGCTTGTTTGCAGGGGTCAATGCTTGTTGGAACTAATGCTTGTTAGAGACCAATGCTTGTTTGGGAACATGGGTGTGGCTCCCTATGACTCATACTGGGTGTGGCTCCCTATGACTCAGAGTGGGTGTGGCTAGATGCAGCAGATATTTAATCCACACCTGGCCTGAGTGAATTGCTTGCTGTAAAGGTCACCGGCTGCAGAGAAGGAATCTCTGCTCCTCTGCTTTTGATCTTCATGTTCTGTTCTGACCAGCATCTTGGAGGCCTCTTCTGGAAGAAGAAACCAAGGAAATTGACCCTTAAAAAGGCGGTAACGAGCTGCGTGCAATTTAAGAACATTAATTGCTAAAACTTGATACTTGCTGACTTGAAACTTGTTGCAGGATGCATGCGCCTAAACGAGCAGATGTTTGGTTTTTAAGGTAATTGGGATGTTTGCTGCTTGTGATGCCATAAAGCTTATTGTAGTTGCTTGCATTATACCTCAGATAGGATTTTCTATTGAACAATTATGAAAATGGTATACTGTGAATAGGCTCATTATCGCTGAGTTTAATGTGGCATTACTATTGTTGTTAGCAATACAATGTACTGTGAATACGTTTATTATCACTGTGTTCAAGGTGGCATTAGCATTATTTAAAATTTTTGCTGGAGATGCAGAACATTCTGTGTTTGGCTCTTACATGAAGTTGAAGATTATCTTTACCATGCTCAAACTTACGCTGTGATAAGCTGGTTGTTCAGGAAGCTGAATGTAACAGTAATACAACATGAACCATAATCCTTGATGTTAACCGTGTGTTTTCAGTGTGATTTAAACACTGAATTGCGTTCCTCGCAATACTAGCACACTACAATGATTAACCCATTCCTATCTGGAGATTCTAATTCCCTGAGAGTTTGTTCTTATTGTTGCCTATGTAAATGTCCATGAGTGGAGTGAGTTAGCATCTTGGGAAATCTAGGTAAAACACACAGGATATCCACTGAATGTCTAGGTAGGCTTAATTAAGGTGATGAGGGACTAATCTGGGATCACAGTGGGAGTAGTTATAGACAGTATCGGAGATTCAAGGATCTTATTTAATTACAGGTAATCCACATTGTTTCCCAATATTTCATGAGTGTGGGAGAGCCATCAAAAGCAGGAAAGGAGGCCCCAAAAGGTACATCTAGCTTGCACATCATAGTTTAACAGTAGAGTATGCATGGGTTAAGAGATATTAGTTATTTGACTGATGTGTAATTTATCATAGGAAAGACCGGCTCTTCAAAAACCATCACTAGGCATCTGGATCCAGCCCTGCAACTCCAGTGTCTCTCTCCTTTTCTCATCCATTCATCCCCTCTCCACAGAGACGTTGCTGTGCCGATCATGTGTATTTAAGTGGAAGGCATGCAACGTTTAGGTGGAATTAGGAACAAGCAGCTTGGTCAAAATTGTTTCTCCAAGGGCAACTCCCACTCTTCCTTAATATACTGTCTCCTGGCCACTCATATCTGCCCACAGCTAAATGTTTTAAATATTTTGTGAAGCAGAAGGTGGAAATTGGCAGATTAATAACTACAATTATTAACCATACTGTGGATGGTGTTTCTGCTACAGTGAAAGGCAGCTTTTCTATCTTTTCAATTTTAAGCATGGTGTAACTAGCTTCAATTTTAGCCATTATCTGTTGTTCCTTGGACAGACTAAATGCAGCACACAATTCACTACTGTTTATATGTTTCCACAGGATGCAGCTATTATTCAGAATCTGCAATGTCCACCCCAACTGCATGATGGAACACATCTGATTTTGCTCATGTTGTAAAAGGGACATGCCATTCTGAATGATATAAATCACAGATGACACAATATTATCAAGTGTGTATATTCTGTTGGACAGAGTATTCATGCCATTATCAACAACTGCTAAAGCCTTTTCCATATGTTCCTTATCTATCTGCCTTAAATTTGCAGCTGCTTCCATTTGAGAATGCTTCCAGATCTCATTGTATATGGCATACAGAAATGGTTTAGAGCAGGGTTTTCTTGGGCCTAGCAAGAAATCCTACAAGTCTACTTCTTGTGAAAAGAGATCAAGATGTTCTCTGAGTGCTGCTAAGGTGTTAGTGTGTAATCATTGTTGGCACAGTTTTCCCACACTGTATGTATTACCTATACCAGAGAGTTCACACGAGACATAGCAAGGGTCTGGCCGGCTAATCTTGAAACTCCATGAGGAATTAAGAAAATGTGCCTGACATCCATTGGTGTCCAAGGGCCTCAATAACAACCTGTCAGACTTGAAAGAGTGGAATTATAGGTGCCATTCTGGACCAAAGCATTTAGTTCTTCTTCAGTGATATTTAATTTTTTTTCTCCAATTGGTGAATTTTGTTGGTGTGGGGATACTAGGCATGTTCATTTCTTTTATTTTTGCTAACCCTCCGAAGGATGCTTATTGAACTGCTTCATTTAAAAATATCATTTGCACACGAATAATACAAGCACTAAAAAAAGCTCCCCTACCCTGAATTTGCCAATTTTGTGTTCCCATATACTTTTCACATCAATAAGGTTCTTCTATTATTGATAACCTTAACAGCAAGCCAGGAAACAAAGGCATCTGTATCAAACAATTTAGTGTCAGTTAGCAAAAATCTTTGCAATTTAGATGGTGGTAACTTGAAATAACTTGAAACAATATGACTGTGCATTTGTAGTGTCATGGCCAGAGAAATATGCACATTTATCTACATATGTTTTGGTTCTCCCCACAGGTGGAGTTGAACAATGTTCCCATTGTGTGTCATTAAGTGCTAATCTAGGTCTGTTTGCTCAGTGCAGAAAGTAAAGTGCCACAATGATGATAACAGAACATTTCCCCATCATTTGCTATGTTTATATAGACATCTTCACTTTCAAATGCCATGTAATTCTGCAGCTCAGATAGCAAAGAATTAACTGTTTTAACATCCCATTCATCAGAAACAACACCAGGTGTAATTACATCCTTTATTGGCATTTTCAATAGGTAATGAATTTGGATAACCTCAGTAGGCCCATACATATCAAATGGGACTTTATCTCAAAAATCACATCAGGAATTGGTACTGCTGAAAGGTTCACAAGGGACAAGTCTCTTCAGACCTTAGTGAGGAAAGATACTGTGTTAAAACATCATCCACTGTCTCAACAGAAGAACATTCAGGAAGATAATGACCATTCATCAGGAGGAAGAAAACAGTCACAAAATAAATCCATAACGGAAAGGCAAGCTATATCAATAGTGTCCACAGATAATACCACTGATAAACAAAATCATTTTTTAAGCCAAATATGCAGCTTATATGTCTTTGAAACAGTTTCAGTTAAAGATGTAGGTGAAGTTCAAGAATAGTCATCTTGGTCAATGAAGTAACTAGAAGCAGTCTGCAAAAACACAGGAACTGATACATTGCTGGTAGATGTATCCACTTCACGTAGAGGTTCATAGTCAATGATAACATCAGTTTTTGTTGGATTAATAAACAGCCACATCTTGGACAGTTTTTGTCGATGAGGTGGTGATAGGAATCATCATAAGCTCAGTCTACCCTCCCCATGCCGGAGGAGGCATTTGTAGCATTGTTGTACATGCTGGTATTTTCAGAAGCATTGTTTCTTCTTTGAAGAGGTATATCATGTTGTGTAGTGAGAAGAGACCAGAAATTACCCAAGGGACCTCTTGGTCTACTGTGCAGGATTGGCCACATGTTGCAACTTGGTGTTGTCAATAGAGACAAATGTGTTCCCTTTGGAACCTTGCGGCAGTGGTAGAATGACAGTTCTGAAGCCTTGAACTCCCCGGACCTTAACTGATGCTCCTTCTTCTCAGCAATCTTATCACAAACCACAACTTTAGTAATCCAGCCTGTGGATGTTGTTGGCAAATCCCTTACTCCTAAAATAGCAGCACTGGCGGATGAATTGTCATCACAAAACTATTGAAGCTCCTGTAAGACACTGAGGTGTTCATTAATGTCAAAAAGTGTGTCTGCTGCCACCATACCAGGACCTTGATCTGGGACATACGTAGGTTTCCCGAAGAGGGATGATAGAGTGCTTTATTCACTGGTAAAAGTCACAGCAAAGAACATATTGCTTCGTCTGTTTGCATAGACCCGGCCACCAGAAGCGTTTCTGTAAAAGTGATTTTGTGGCCGCCACACCAGCATGAGCAGATTCAACACCCTCATGCTCTGCTTTAATGAGATCTAATCTCTGGTCTTGGTTGGGAATTACTTGTTCTCCCACCATAGGAACTGTCATGAAGGCAACATTCTGTGCGCTGATATAGTTGCAATATTTTTCAGGGTATGCTTTTGGAAATGGCTTGCCCTCAGCTGAAGCGTTTATGGCAGCCTCAATCTCATTATTCACTCCCATGTGAGAACGAGTCACCGCAGCAACAGAAGCCATAGCTACTGCGGATTTGGCAGCTTCATGAACCAAAGTGTTTCCTACAACCTGTATTCCTACATGTTGATGGCCCAATGTATGTACTACATGAGCATCTGGTAGCTTATCCTTTAGACCAGCCACCTTGACCCAGAATGTTGTGCGTTATCTGGTGTTCCCCTTCAAGTCTCTGAACCTGTTCAATCGCCAATGATTGAGATAGTCATTGTAGGACTGGACACAGTAGTACAAATCACACACAATTCATGTGAGCTGTTCTGGATCCATATTTCTCTAGTGCCAAGATAAGAGCTTTAAGTTCAGACAACTGCGCAGTGCAGTCCCCTAAAGTTTGTGTGTAGGTTTTGAGTGTGGAATACACCACCCTTCGTCACTCTGCCCACAGCTGTGCAAGCTGCTGAATATTGATGCTTTGTACCTACAGCTAGTTGTGCTGAACTATCAGTGTAAATTACAGTTTAATATCTGTTCATATTGGAGAAATTGTTGTGTTTGAATTTTTGGGTCAAAGAAAAAGTCAACATTAGTGGCAGTCAGGAAGGTTGCCCATTGAATCCAACATGGATGTAATCCTTTAGCATTTGCAATGCTTGCTTTGGTGACAGCCTCTAGATCTGGCACTGGGGTAACAACAATAATGCATTTCCCTTGGGCAAGTGGCCTCTCCTTAATGAAAGCCATCTGTACAGCATTCCGAATCTTTTCTTTGGGTGAAAAACGTTGTTCTGCATTGGAGTACAAATGTGATTTGCATTCTATGGGTACTGTGTCCCCTTAAAGGTGACATGGGTGAACCCAGTGTCACCATCAATTATTCTGATGACCACATTTGTTTTGCTGTCACATGTATGTGTAAATATTTTGCCTCAAGCATGTCTTGCTTCAATCCTCTAAGGATGCATGTGTGTTCAACTGTCCAATATTTACTAGAAAAGTCTGGATTAATTAAATCATAGCGTGGTTTTATGCATTGAGTATAATCTGGAATGTAAGTTCTGCCAAAGTTGAGAAAAACAAGTAATGACTGTAGTTTCTTAATGGTATTTGGTGGCTGAAGTTGAGCACATTTTTCTAGGAAGTGCGGGCCAGGCTCTTGCCTTCATCTAATAGCTTGCATCCCAAAAACAGGACATTGAGAAATGCTATTTTTGTTTTCTTGAAATTAAATTTGTAGCCTAAGATGGTGAATCCTAAGACGATCCAATCAACTACAGCAAGATGGATGTTGACGTTGTCATCTGTGAGATAGATATCATCCACATAGGACAAAGCCTCAGGATCAATATCATGCAATATTGATGTTACACGGCTGAAAACAACCCTAGGCTGCTCCAATAGCCTTGTGGTAGACTGCAAAAACGTTTCTGTGAGCCGAATGAGAATGCACTCAGGTCCCAACTTTCAGGTGCTAAATTTTGGCAGAAAAAAACATTGGAAATATCTAAGGTTGTTTTATATTTTTATGCACTATGTTGTTAATCAGTGCCCTGCTGTGTGCATTTTCTATTGCATATGTACGTGTGTAGTTGTTTTAGTGTCTATAATCTAAGACTATTCTACATGAATGGTCTGGTTTTGCAGCAGGGAAGAACAGTTTATTCATTGCAGCGACACAGGCCTCTATTACTCCCTGGAACTCAAGATGAGTAAGGATCTCCCTCACTGGAGCTTTAGCCTCATGTTTAACAGGATATTGGGTTTGAGGCTGAGGTGTGGATCTAATTGGTACGACATGGTGTGGGAAACGTTATCCCACTCTACATGGTTGCAGTATAGCTCTGGTGCCTGTGCTCAATCCCGTTCCACAGCATAAGCTTCTTTTAACATCTCTGGAACAAGATCTGAGAGAGAAGGCAAAATGACATCTCCCTATGTGGAAGCCTGGGGACAAATTCAGATGGGCAATCTTTCTCTGCTAATAGAATATCACAATTAAGTTCTTCCCAACACATCATTTCTATAGTGCGCTCTATGTCTCCTTCAATATGGATGTTTAATTCATACATCCTGTTGGGTGGGGAGACTGCCTGTCTGCAGTTTCAACTACAATGGAGTTATTAGTTGCTGTCACATCTAGATGATCTATCAGACTCTGGTGACATATCATGATTTCTGCCCAGCAGATCGAGCAGGGTCACTGCACATGTCTTGTTCCTCAGCAATGTTCTCAAGGTGGCTGGCATGTTGTATTGAACTTGCTGCCACCTTTTTCTTTTTAAATTGTGGCTTTTTTGTGGGGATTTATCCTCCTTCTTGTCTGAGGATCGTTGTGAGTCTTTCTTCTGTTTCATATTGTCACACAGTCAGTGCACTGGTCCACTCTCGCAGTCCGTCTATCCGGCGCATCCTGAAAGGATCGAGATGGACATGTATCAGTACATCTGTCAGGAGCCTTCAAAGTTTCTCTATTTCTGAGATTATGGGCCTAATTCCGACCTTAACGGAGGGGCTTCCTCCATCACAAATGTGGCGGATATCCCATCCACCGTATTACAATCTCCATTGAATATAATGGGATCATAATACGACGGACTGGATATCCGCCACATTTGTGATGCAGGAAACCCCTCCGTCAAGGTCGTAATAAGGCCCTATAGCTCCTTTCAGAGCTCTCCGGATGCAAGGAGTCTGTTCTCTGACTTTGTCTGTCTTTTATTTGTTTCTTTTTTGTCCCAGCATTATTTAGAACCCTCTTGTGCTTGTTTAGTACCATCCTTAGTAGCCTCTTCGGATTGACTCCCTAACTATTCCATCCTATACTAGTAAAGGTTTCGGAAATCATTTTCAGTAGTTGACACTCCTTTTCCAACTGTGAAATGTCCCAGAGCCGCTGTCATGTAGCCAATGCTACTGATTCCCCTTTAATGTTACTAAGTGTTATTGAGGAGACTGTATCGAAGTTGTGCATTGATTTCATCCCCAAATCCAGGGCTGGAGCAGCCCCATGTTCGTTTTGAATTTGTTTTAACTCCATTGGGAAATTGGAAAGTGTCGGGGTACCATGCGTGATAGTGTATAGTGCAGCAAAGACTGTACCCCATGTGTCACAGTCATCCACTGAGGGAACCATTCTGAATGGTAAGCACATTGTGAGAATTCTATGCTTATTTTGGAGTCCCGTATTGGGAAACACTGCTTTCAGCTGGTTAGTTTTTTTGTGCCATCCAGAACAATATTTTCTCATGTTCCATGGGCACTTTGCCCATGATAGATGGTACTGTATGAGGGATCATCCAAGTAACGGCCAATTGGTGAACAGCCGGAGCAGCCCTCACTTTGGCAGTATTCAAAGTCTGCATGGCGAACTGTAACAGTTGTCTGTATTGTGCTGTTAGCTCAGTATAAAGTGTGGGTACAGCAGTTATTTGCAATGCATCTACGCCAAGATATGGTGTATATGTGGCAAACATAGGCCACATAGGTCCATTATTACTTAGGGACATAATCTCACGGGTTGTATTACATGTGGTAGGGTGCCATTGAATCAGTTTTGATATTCTTGATAAGAAAACAGTATCTCAAGATATAGGTAAGCTTGGTACCGCTGTGGTACATTTGCTATTTTGCATGTGTGAAAGACGTGTGTGCTTGCATCTGTCTCTGGAAAGGGACTCAAGAGTAAAATGTTTCCCAAGGGTAAACCCTGTTGGTTTCCACAACAAATGTTACGTCCCTGCCCTACAACAACCTACAACTAATTTGGTGCTCCATATTCAGCGGATGAGGATTACCCCTTAGAATATGGACATCTCGGTATAATGGTACTTAGGGTACCTACTGTGTGTAAAACAGAGATTCTCAGGATATCTGTAAATTAGTGCCTAATCACCATTGTTGGTAGCTCCATGTCATAGTAGGACTCTCGCTCCTAGTGAGACTGCTAGTTTAGGGGTAACATCACTTTTGTTTGTAGGCAAATGAGTCAATCCTATAAAAAGTATCAAAAGTAGCAACTGGTGGCCCAACCATCCCGGCTCACAAGCAGTACCTCACCAAAAACCCAAACAGTAAAAGGTGATTTCTAGTAGCCTTATGCATGGACTCTAGATGTAACTTCTCAGGGGAGTCGGGTTGGAGCAGAAGGTACCCCTTTCTCTTGTTAGCAACAAGTCTTAGTCACACCCAGGCAGTGAAGGAGAGACAGGAGAGATTTCAATATATTGTTGAAAAGAATGCAATTTACGATAAAATGCATGAGCTGCAATGATTAGGATAATGAGCAATATTAAAGCAAAATCCTGAAGATGAGTTATAAATATAAAAACCCCCACTATTCTGCAATAACACAAGATATGCAATTCCTAGCAAAGAGAGCCTAATCTCTACCCTGACAAGAGCGAGGTGTGATAAACCCTAATCTGCCAGTACCTTGTCCATGAGAAGTACCCTCCAACCATTGTTACTTTGGAATGTGGTCTCTAGGCCAGCCTCTGTGGAGACCCAAAGGCTGAGTTCTGCATTAATGTGCAGCTTAGATGGCACCTGGAAGGAGCCCCTCTAATGACCTTATCTGTGTAAGGTGTATTCATATGGCTCATGTAGGATCCGAGACCCAGGTATGTTCCTAAACAACTGATAATGGACACAGACTTGTGTCAGCCGTTACATAAACAATCAATAAGTGTGCATTATGTTCCTGTCACACGTAAAAGAGAAAGGCACATGATGGCAATACCTACGTACATCACTGATAATGAGGGCTTCTCAGAATGACACTGAGAAGCTAAATCAAAAAATATTCTTATAAAATGTAAACAGCAGCCAAAAGCTAAAAGAAATAATAAATTAAATGGATTAAAATAGAGCATACTAAATAGATAGAAGGTCACAAGGTGACGAGGGCAACAGGCCTGCAGGTCAAAGTCTAAGCTAACTCTTGTGCCCAGTGGGAAACTAAAATGGATTCACTACAAATTCTTGTAGCAACAATTGCTATCTAGTTTACCATGTACTCTGACTTGTCACTCTTGGGCAGATGTAAATGGTGAAATGTCATGCACAGAAAAATCATAATCATGCTTTTGCAAAATCACAGAGTTACAGCTTATTCGAAAATAAAAACATCCCAGATGAAAGCAGGCTAACTAAAAATGAACTAAAAATGAATAACAGAATAAATAAAATCAGAGTACATATGTAGGTAAAAGGGCACAGGCTACTGGACTAAGCTAAGATAAACTATGTGTGCCCAAGCAGAACGTAAAATCAACCCATGACACCCTTCCCATTTTGGGGACAGGAGTGGTGTCCTAAATATATTCCTAAAAATTAAACCACTAAAAGCATGTTAAAATGCACATAAAGAGATAAAAGTGTTGAAGATGACAAATTAACACGTTATGTAGTATTTGAGACCAAAAATGCCAATCAGTCAGTCAAATAATTATGGTTCTGCAGGAAATGTCTTCAATGGTGATGGAAAGTAGATAAAATTCCACCTCAGCAGACAAACAAATTGGCTAGTCCAATAGCGAAGCGGATGAGGGGGCCACAATCCTGGCCGCAGCAGATGGTGAAGGAGCCAGGAAATCCACAAGAGGTGGCTCTTAGGAAGCCTTTTATATCAACCGTAGTCTTAATGCACATGTACATGAATGAGCCCTCAGCGAGAATATTAAAAGATCTGTGTCCACAGAAGGCACAGGCTGCACGCAAGACACACTTTTGGGACACACTCGAAGAAACACCATAAGCAGTGGAAAATTCGGCTGCACACAGGTCAGTATTGGTCTGAATGTCAATGACCAATTCAGATCAAGCTCCTTCAACAGTGAAGCTCCGAAGTACTGCATCATGCGATCACTACACAGGTTGGCTGGCGGGAGCTCCAGTACTCTGCTTTGTTGAGATGGGACAGCCATTGTGTATTAAAAATAGTAACAGCAGAATGCCACCAATTAATGCCAAAGTTGTTGGGAATCCACCAAAGACACTCGAAAAGAGTGAAAGGATGGCTAAAGGTGCACTCCAAATATAGTCTGGAAAGTGTTAACAAATCTAGAACCAACAGACTTAAAAAGTGATCAATTCCTGCAGTGTTGGATGCATTGAAAATTCTGCTCAACAACTCTCCAAAATGATAGGGCAAGTTGGTAATTAATAAGGACTCCATCTCTGCTGATGAACTTTCAAGTTGGAGGTCATAGGTCTCTCTGGCTGATGTCAGAGCTACATGTTTTTGAAACAATAGCGCATTTGGGCCCTGATTTATACTTTTTGACACAAACCTGCACAACCCCCATGGACATGACTCGTTTCTTAGTAAAGACAGGAGTCATGCCCCCCTGCCCAATGGCCATGCCCAGGTAATTTATGTCCCCTGGGCTTGGCCAGTGGGCACAGTGCCATATAGACTCTCTTTTTCTCTCCATGAGTTGGACAGGTCGACGTTAAACCACCATCTGCTCTCCCTAGTGCCTATCTGTTTAAAGCAGCTCCAGTTCCTTTATGACATAGGCTGCCTTTAAAAAACATGTGTCTTGTTTGGAACTGCAGATACAGGGACAGAGGTCTGTTGTATCTTGCAGGCCTCTATCCCTGCATTAGCATCCACTCAGAGGGATCACAAACTGTGACCTGCCCAGTGAATATTAATTAGTCAGATCATTCTCCAACCCCCCGTAAATCAGTATTTTTAAACAAACTATTGGTGCATAGGGCAGTTTAAAAAAATAATAATCTGCAGACTCAATTTGTGTACAATTTGCAACTACTTTTTGTGAATTTAGTGCCACATGTACTGAATGAATTTGGAACTTCCTAATTTCAACTCTTTCTACTCACAATTATGAAGTCGCCAATTGCTATGTACAACAGCGTCTCAGACACAATTACAATTCCCAAATGGGCCATAAGGAACCTGCCTCATTAATATTCATGAGGCAGGTTGCAAGTTGCGACTCATTGGGGAATGGCCAGTCCTCATAATGATGGTGGCCTGCCGAGGTCAGCACACACCCATGTCTGTGACTGCTTTTTAAACAAAGGAGAACAGGATGTATTTCAAACAAAATTACAAGTTTTGCTTTTATTTTTAAGAGTAGGGAGTGGCCTGAGTGAACATTGCCTGCTGTGAAAAAATGTAGGCACTCTCATTCACAAAGGTGAAGGGGACCCTTCCTGCTTGCAAATGTCTTACTACCAATTTGAAATTGGTGGTACTCTGCATATGTTTTGCAACTGCATTCCGGTTGCAAAACATTCATACAAACCAGTGCAACACCCTAAACATGCCCCTTCCTAATACCAAATTAAAAAAGCAAAATGTGATTTGGTAACAAGTTATTGAGTCACATTTTTACTTTTGTACATGGCAAAAATCATTTTAGCAGTTGCAAACGGCCCTATGGGCTCTTTGTTACTTGCAAAATGCCTCATACATCTGGCCCTCTATCCTTTGTAGATCTTTTGTGAAATAATAATGTAGCTGCAATGGTGACTTTTGCAATGCCAAAATACGAACTATGTTATTTAAATGTCAAAGAAAGAAATAGAAAGTGTTCGGGTCTTACATGATATCCCTCTTCAAAGTCTAATGGATTTGCAGATGTCCTCGAGACCACACCATTTGTGGAGTCCACAGAAAAGAATTTCCCACCTGGTAATGGCGCAGAAGTTTCACTTTCTAATGTATACTGCGAAGGAAAAAAATTGTATTACATTGTTTTGTGCAATAGAGAGGACATGGAGCTTATAATGCAAATGCAAAGAAACAGAAAGCAAAGAGTGCAGAATATCAGAAAAATGAATATTTGAGGGTAAAACATTTCCTTTTTCAATAGTAGAAATTAAAAAGTTCTTGGAAAAAATGTGTTTGGGTAGTGGGTCTATCTATCTATCTATCTATCTATCTATCTATCTATCTATCTATCTATCTATCTATCTATATACATATATTTATATATTTTCATCACTGAAAAAAACAAAGGTTACTGGGGTGTTATAGTTAGGTTCTGAATTTACTCACACAAATTCAGCAGTTATAGTTATAGTTAACTCCAGTAACTAAAACTCATGCCCCACCATGCACAGTTTTCACATCAATAATTTTACTGCTAATATTACAGTCATAATATCAATGTAATTAGCTGTGCATGGCAAAGGCCTGAGTATAGCTACCGTAGGACGCAAGTTATAGTTACTTGAGTTACCCATAACTATAACTATAACTGCTGAATTTCTATGATTTTGCTCAAGTAAATTCAGAACCTAACTATAACGTCCCTGTCACCTTAGTTTTTTTCAGTGAATTTCTATGTTTTTTTTGCAGCACATACAAAAATGTAACCAGCGCTGTTCATCGCCTTCGGCTGTGTGCAGGGGTGTTGCCCGCCAGGCTTGACCTATAGCCAGGCCCGGCATCCAACCCTCCTGCATGCACCCAAATCCAAGCTGTTCATGGCCTTTTGGCATGAGGTCGGATGTAGTGGGTGGGTTTTTTCCATTTTTTTCTGGATACACGGAACCACCGTATGGGTTTGCAGATCAGGCAAAAACAAAATGGGCTATTTTTTTCCTCCTAAGGACGCCTCTATGTGTACCATAGGGTCAAGATACCTGTATCCTGACCCCTTATGTGTTTTTGCGCTCTCCTTTTCCCACCCCCCAGCTGATGCAATGAACAAAATGGCAGCCACAACTTTTCTTTGAGGTTGAGGCCAGCCAATCAGGGTCTTGCTCCTCCCCCGCCACCCCCCGCCCCACCGAGTCTGGATCCGTGCCTTGCACGAGAATGTCCCCTTTGCATACATTATACAGGGTGCATGCGTAACGTGGCACATAGGGTCACAAAGTGGCGCAATGCATGCATTTCGCCACTTTGTTGATATGGCCCAGTGATTTTGCAAGCCTAAAGCTACATTAGCGTCAAAGAAATGACGCTAATGTGGCACTAAGTCTTCTTAAATTTCAGCCAATGTTTATTTCAGAACCATCGGTGCTGGAAACCTTCCTGAATAATAATGCTAAAACACACATGGGTGAAGACACCACAACAAGTTATTATTTATGTGGGGCCCGATTTACAAAGGTATACTTAGAGATGTTTGATCTAAGCTTATGTCTAAGTTTATGATTTTTGGGAATTAACAAAAGGCATTTACGAGTAATATCTTTATGTCTGCACTCAGATAAGAACAGGATAATGAGGGCAGATGATTAATTACTAGACTGCAATGTGGTGAGACTGAGATATATGCAGTCAATAGTTATGCTCCTAATGACATCACTCCTCAATTTTGGACATCTCTTACTATTAAATCAGCATCCTTTCCCCCGATGGCTCATCTCATTTGTAATGGCGATTTCAACTTACCAATGGACCCATTAATTGACAGGGGCTCAGTTTTTGAGCTCTGACCTTTGAAATCACACAAAGCCATGGGCTAATTTTGTTCTGCTTTGCATCTTGAAGAAACTTTACCTTCTTTTCCTATCCTCATCAGAGCTGTTAGAAATTGGGTTGGTGGTTGATTAGGATCTGAACCCTGGTCAAGCAGAATCCATGACCCTAGTCAAGGTAAGAGTCAGGCAAACCCTAAATTAACTTGTGCTCACCCTCTGGAAGCTTGGCACAGTGCAGTCAGGCTTAACTTAGAGGCAGTGTGTAAAGTATTTGTGCAACACTTCAAACAGTAAAACAGTAAAAACACCATACAAAAAGGTTTTACACCAGGTTAAACATTATAGCAAAATTCAATAAATAAAACAAGACCAAAACAACAAAAATCCAATAAGTAGATCTTGAGTAATTAATTTTTAAAGTAGAAACCGCAATATATGCCTAAAAGCATAAAGTGCCAACTGCAGCTATCTGGTCACTCTGGACCGGGTCACTGCCAAAATTTCAAACCAAATTAGATGGAATGCGAGTTGAATACAGTCCCATATTAATCCTAGTGAAGCTTCACCTTCTCAAAGACTGTGACAAGAGTCCCGTTCACAGTGAAGAAGATTCCCGAGAGCAAGGAGAGCATTGCTGGTGAGGGTCAGTGGAGTGCGAAAATCCAGTTGAGTGTCGCAGGTGAGTGGGCTGGAGCCTCGTGGTCGCGAGCGGTGAAACTTGCTGTGCAGAGAGACTAGCTTGAGGCTGCTTGCACTGGATATCTTGGTGAGTGATGAGGTTTTGGAGTGAGCAGGCCCATTTCTGTCTGTGAGGAGCTCAAAAGCTCGATTTAAAGAGTTGAGGATGTGAGTGGCGCCTCTTGGGAGTCAGGAGCTCACTGAAGCTACCCCAAAACTGGTCTCAGGATATTTGTTTCCGGTCCAGGAAGTACCTGGCCTGGAAGTTCAGGCTGGACTGTTCCCTTGGGGAACAGGGTCAAGACTGATTTGCATATGGCTGGGTCCACACTGTGGTGGCATGATGAGCAAAATTATTTAGTGGATTAAACCCAGATCTATGACCGGGGGTGTATGTTTTATTGGTTCCGCATTCCGTCCATCATTAGGTTGGCATAATTATCAGGCTGCTTATCTCGTCTCACAGGGAGCAAATGGATGTTGCAACTATCTTCTGTTTATCCTTCTTGGTTTGTCATTTAAAGACAGCTTTGTTCACCTTTCACCATTCAAGAGATATTGGTGGATCATATACCACTCAATCACTCCAGGTGAATCATATTAGATACCATCAATAACCTTTGTGCCATTGACAATAAATTGCTACACCCTATCTGTAAGTCCAATCTTTTGTTACTTTGACACTGCAAGAAAATGAAAACAGAGGATGTCCTCTCTGTGGGCAATTATTGAACTGTAAAAGATATGTCTCTCATTCATGATCTTGCTTGTAATGATGGCCCTTATCATTGCAGCTCTCCAACACCAATTTTATCTACCAAACATAGATTTTTATGATTTTCTAAAAAAAATTAAGGAAACCTACCAAATTAGGCCTACGTTCTCCAACCTCTCTCCCCTCTGTTCCTGCAAGCTGGCAGGCTAAAGGTAATTTGGCCTCTAATATATAAAGGTTTTTACAAAAACAGCTGTTTAAACGACTTCCCCTTATTGAATCCAAATGAACATATGTTTCCAACAACTGGGGAAAGATCCTTCTTTGGAGAAACAATGGGACAGAATTTGAAGTTTGGCACTCTTTGATAAGATTGCTCCTTCTTTATAGCAGACCAACATTTTTGCTATTCTTCTCCTTTATTGGTCATAGATTATGTTTCATAAATTAACTATCTCAATTGGATCTTTGTTGGTCTTGCAAGAAAGCTTGTGATGACTTGGAACACGTTCTTCAAATGCCTAATAAACTAACTGTCCACATCTTCAAAATTAACTTACATGCACACTTACCTACCATAATCTTAGGTCCCCAAGAGGCGTCTCCAGCTTTGGTTCTAAATTAATAAAATTGTGCCTATCTCTGTAGTTTCTACTGACTCTTGGTTGACCTGAGTATCTCTCTAATAAAGCTTTCATTTCTCCTAATACAACTCAAATGGGCATCCCATCATCTTGAAGAAAATTTGGGAAACTCTGGATTTGTTCCGCCAAGAGGCTTACTCAATTACTCATCCTGTGAGACCATTATAGAGTTCATGCTTACTCCGCCTTTTCCGATTCAGTGACACACTTCCATTTTCTCTCTCTTCCTCCCTCCTCGCTCCTACTCTTTCCTTGGTTGTTGTCTTTTATGGTACTTCATTTACACTTTAATGCTCTAGTTGTATTCTAAAAGGGTGTGTTTTTACATGAATTATGCCTTGTTTTTTTCTGATAATACCTGATAATACCTCCAAATACCACATTGCCTTCCTTTATCAGAATGTTTTTTACTTCTCAAATCTGTAATACTGATATAGTGGCATTCTCAGATTCTACTTTATCATTGAATTAATACTGACTTATGGCAACTGCATGTTTACATGATGTTGCTTTTCCCTGAACTTGATGTGCCTGCCTTAATGTACTGGTAGAATGCTTTTTCTCTTTGCTATTTTCTTTTGACTGTTATTTTCTCCCTCCTGTTTTAAAAATTCTCAAAATAATTGTTAAAATAAAACAAATATTTTCTACATTTTACACTTGATTTTACATGAACATCTACAGATTTTGGGGGTCATTACGACCCTGGCGGAAGGCAGAGAACCGGCGGTAAGACTGCCAACAGGCTGGCGGTCTCCCCTCATGGAATTATGACCATGGCGGTTACCGCCATGGTCATCCGCTGGTTCTCCGTTCTGCCCGCCAGGGTGGAGACGACCGCCGGGCTGGAGACCTGGGTGTCACTATACCACCAGCAGTATTTTGACCCGGCTTACCGCCGTGGATTTCCTGCGGTTTGAACCGCCATGAAATCCATGGCGGTAGGCACTATGAGTGCCAGGGAATTCCTTCCCTGGCACTGATAGGGGTCTCCCCCACCCTCCACCCCCACCCCGACTCCCTCTCCTACCCCCCCACCACCCCTGCCACCCCCAAAGGAGGCAGGTCCCCCCTCCCCACCCTGACCCCCAACATCACATCACCCATTCCCACACGACACGCACGCAGGCACCACCTACACACTCACACGCACACACGCCAACATACATGCCTACATGCACACACACAGGCAGACACGCACACCCACATTCAAACATTCACACACACATCCATACTGACATACCCACAGACATACACGCACTCATTCCCATACAGACAACACCCCGCAAGCATACACGCACTCACACCCCCCTTCACATACACACATGCACACACACAACATCCACCCCTTTACCCCCCTCCCCTCACAGACGATCGACTTACCTGGTCCGCCGATACTCCGGGAGGGGACGGGAGCCATGGGGGCAGCTCCACCGGCACCACACCGTCAACAGAACACCGCCAGGGCAAATCACAGGACGTGATTCGCTGGGCGGTGTTCTGTTGGCGTGGCGGTGGAGGTGGAGCAACCTCCACTTCCCCGCCTCCTGCCAGTATGGCTGTTGGCGGCTCTCCGTCTGAAAAAGGACGGAGCGCTGCCAACGGTCATAATAGGCCGAGTGGAAAACCGCCACCACTGGCGGTATTCCGCACGGCGGTCCCTCGGCGGTCTTTCAAAAAGACCGCTTGCGCCTCTTTTTTCAGTATTTCATACGTTCACTATTTATTAGTTTATAAATGATATTGAGTTCTTTAAAGAAAGAGTTCCTCTGTCTAGCATGATTTGAGATTTACTTCCTCCTGAATAACTCATGGAGTTCTGTGTTCTTTACAAGAAGTGTAACCATGTGCCTCTGCCCTAAGGGGCTCTGGTCACAGGGATGAATGTGCATTACACAACAAATTTCACTGACTGCTGCAGAGGCTGAAGTAAACATTCTTATTAACTTCTACAAACCCCAGTCACTCCGGAAATATAAAGCACCTGCAGCGTCAGAGATCTTATTTCTTTGCATGAGAGTTTCTCACAAAGGAATTACGTGACACATCAGGTGTGAGTGTTCAAATCCGACCAAAGCCTTTATGTGAAAGTTGACTTGTTTTTAATGAATCATGACTGTGTATGCATTTCGTTAACTAGTAGCAGGTCTGCCCAATAATTAGCACTTTTTCCACAGGTGCATTTTCTTAGCCCATCAACGACAATACAGAACACATGCAAAGTGGGTAAAGAAAATAGAAATGAAAGTATTTCCACTTTTAATGTCTGCTTCCAAGTAGCATTAATTTTTGGTGCAAAACCTATCTATAATTGATGGTAGATAGGGTTTTGCATAAAAAGCATTGGTGGTAGCATAAGAACGCCCATGTACCACCCATGGATTACCCCCTTGAGCAATGCAAAGCAGTGATTTGTGCTGGTTTGTGTTAATGTTTCGTACAAACTAACTCAAATACCGACTTGCGTTAGTTTGTAAATCCCAAAAAGATTTTAAGTCAGATCCGTGTTGAAAAAGTAACGCAAACCTGATGAAAAATCTATATAATTACAGACCTTTTCTGCAGCTTTATTAAGATGACGGTCTAGCAATCAAACAGCATTTGTAAAGTGCAGCACTGTCACCCTAGGGGTAGTCATCAAATAGCCAGATTTTGAGTTTCTTTCTGAAGCCTCCCAGGGAGGGTGCTGTTCGGAGGTGGCAGGAGGAAGTTGTTCCAGGTCTTGGTGGCAATGTTGGAGAGAGAGCAACACCCGCTGCAGCTATGATAAATGCAGGGTGTGTGTGCAAGGGCATGAGACAAGGAGAGGAGGCATCTTGAGGGGAGATGGAAGTTCAGTCAATGGTTGATGTAGGATGGTTCATGATTGTGTAGAGCTTTGTAGTCACTGTGAGGCTCGTCAACTGGCATCTCTTATGGATAGAAAGCCAGTAGATGTTTCTGAGGTGGGAGGTAATGTGGGTCTGTCTGGAGAGGTCCAGGATGAGTCTGGTGGCTGCATTTTGTATGGTCTGGAGTCTTTTGAGGAGCTGGGAGGAAATACCTGTGTAGACAGCTTTGCCGTGGTCAAGGCAGCTGGTGATCAGATCCTGGGTGATGTTTTTTCTGGTGTTGGCTGAGATCCATCTGAAGATCCTGTAGAGAATACATGTATACAGAACTATACACATAGCTGTCCATCTATTTTATTGGCAAATCTCAATTTATTGGGTGAATTGCTCAAATTTGTTAGATTGGTCTACTATTGAGGCTGGTTTGCTATTTGCTACTACCACAATCTACATGATCAAGATGTTCTTTTTAATAATTTAGTTTTTCTGCATTTGAGGGATATTGTTCTCCACAACCTTTTCATATGTTGATAGAAATGATATATTAAGACGTGAATTGACAGGGCTGGAATTTCTTTTCCATTTATATTGTAGCTTAAATGTACATTGTCTGCTATTGTTTTAATTCATTCTACACATTGATATTAACTTTATTGTGAGGACACCATTGCCCACCCTATCCTCATCCAGTGATGACATGAAGCCAGCATCCAACAACCCTCACTTTGCTAGATCTGCTCTGTCAAGCTGTACCCAGTCATACCTCCGGGCCACTTCCTACCCTGGGGCCCTCCTGCCTGCTATATCATATAAAGTGCTTGATAACTTTGAAACATTAAATGGAAAATGATTCATGCAAATTTGATTTTAAGAAAATTTCATGCAACAACTCAATCATTAAGGAATGGGTTATTTTATTATAGCTGGCAAGAAGAGATTATATTGTGTTCTATCCCGTGAAAGAAACGGAGGCCTGGTTGTGATGGACAGTAACTTTTACAAGAGTAAAGTGAACAGTTATGTAAATGATGACACAACTGATATGGCACTTGATGTAGACCCAACACCAACCTTCTTATCTATTCTTGATTCTAGAAACAAGAGCTTTCTGCAGGTTTCTTTCGTGCACTGACCTAAACTGTTCATGTTACCTGATGACCTCACCTGGGGTGCACCTGTGTGTCTGTGGATTGGTACTTTGACCTCTGAAGACTTGGGCAGCATATCAGCAACCCCAGATGACTTTTCTCTGGTCTCTACTACTTCTGTTCTCTACTGATGAGGGGCTAAACCCAGAAAATGTATCTAGAGATAACTGCACTACCTGCACCTTCTTCAGTGAAAAACTAAGGCAACTTTAAAGTATGTGTACTGCTTGAGAGGCAGTGTGCTCCCCCCTTGTGTTTAAACAGCTCCCTTGAGCCAATTAACTGGAGAGCTCCCCTGGGATGCACCTGTGTGCCTGTAGAGTAGTACGCTTACCTGTGAAGACTTACCAGCAACCCCTGATGACTTTTCTCTGCTCTCTACTACTTCTGCTCTCTACCTACTAATGAAAGGCGAAACCAAGAAACATGTGTCTAGAGATAGCAGCACTAACTGCACCAACTTTGGTGAAAAACGACATCAACCTTGAAGTAAGCGTACTACCTTTACCAGGATGTAATGGGGTGAACTGTGCTGGGATGAGAGGAAGTGTACACCCTCTCCCCTTGTGTTTAAAAGGGTCCCTTAAGCCAACGAGCTGATGAGCTCACCTGGCATTCACCTGGGTGCCTGTGGAGTGGTACTGTGACCTGTTAAGACTTGGGCAGAATACCAGCAACCTCAGATTACTTTTCCCTGCTCTCTACTACTTCTGCTGTCCACTGATGAAGAGCTAAACCCCGAAACACGTGTCTAGAGACAACAGCACTACTGCACCAACTTTGGTGGAAAACTACAAGCAACTTTGAAGTAAGCGTGTTGCATTTACTAGGATGCAATGGGGTGAACTGTGCTGGGATGAGAGAAAGTGTGCTCCTTCCCCGCTTGTGTTTAAAAGGCTTCCTTGAGCCAATGAGCTGACAAGCTCATCTGGGGTGCACATGTGTGCCTGTGGAGTGGTACTGTGAGTTGTGAAGATTTGGGCAGCATACCAGTAACCCTAGATGGCTTTTCTCTGCTCTCTATTACGTCTGCTCTCTAATGATGAAAGGCCAAACCCAGAAACATGTTTTTAGAGATAACAGCACTACCTGCTCCAACTTTGGTGAAAAACTACAGCAACTTTGAAGTATGAGTACTGCATTTACCAGGATCAGGATGCAATGGGCTGAACTGTGCTGGGATGAGCAACAATGTGCTCCCCCTTTATGTTACCTGCAGTACTGAAACATCAAACAGATCCTCCTTTTTGGCCTATCTCATAAGCTAGGAGCTCACTATACAAACAGGGCGATACATATGTTACTTTTTCCTACAAAAATCATATATGAAAGAGACTATTGATTATTTGAAGAAACTGGCAACCTTAAAATTGGATACACATCACTTGACTTGGCTTCACACCATAGATGTCAATTATCATTCTACTTTAATTTCACATGATAATGGCTTGAAAGCAGTAGAATGGGTACTACTGAGAAGAGATGAAACAGGAGCATATAAAGTGTCCTTGGTGGAATTGGTTCCTTTGTCCTTAGAAGTTCACAAAAGCGAGGGAGATAGTTTGGATTAAACAATTAAATATTTTACAGCCTATAGGACTAAATGGCAGGCTGGAAATGTTGTGTTATTTTGACTGTGGCCTCGTAAGTCACAATCATGAATAATTGTTACCAGGTCATGGGTACTATTTTCTTTCAACATAATTGTTGTGGTATATTTGCTAAGGAGTGTGTAGAATAAGAGCCCAATATTGCATGTATAGCTTTGTTGCCAAAGATGTTGTAGCTATTTAATATTTAATAGCACCTAAGATATTAGGGGTTTGTTCACAAAAATATCACCTTACTTTTTGAAGTGCACCTGAAAATCTTTTTAGCACTAAAGACTCCATGGGCTAGCAACGAAATTGGCCTATTCCAAATTGGAGCCAACTGCTGTTCGCAGTTAGCATAATCTTAACATGTTACCCCCGGAATGGGGCTACAGGTGATGCTGAGGTGATTGCCGGACTTCACCTCCACCTTTTTGCAGAACCCCCCTTTTGCAGGGCTCTACAGGACCCTGCAACCACCGTCGGAGCGGGAAGTGATGGTGGGACAGCACTGGCCTCCCATGCTCTCAGCAGGTATGCCTCAATGCTGATTGAGCAGTGACCAGAGGCTCCTGCTGGTTGGACTCGTCGCTGTCCTGAGCATTCGGTCCTTGTGCATTCTATGGTTGATGCTCAGTTATGTCCTGGGTGGCAGTGACCAGGTCCAGTGCCCTTATGGTTCAGGGAGCTGGTTGGGAGGTTACCTTGGCATTACTCCTGGGCTGTGTCCGGGCATACGTTGGGTTTCCTGACGCGTTCCCACTTCATTTTCCAGGGCAGGTGCCTGTGCTCTGCCCACATTTGGGCCAGCTTCCTTTATAGCAGTTATATTTCATGAAGGATCGCTGCTTCCACATTCCTGGGCTGGGCAAGTGGTGCATTAGCTGTTTGGTTAGCGTGACAGCACTATAAGAGGGGCTGATTATTGGGTACTGTTGTTAGTGATTGTATCGTATTGTAAAGTATTGTCTCAATTCAGAAGAAATCTCACCCTGACCCAGGCACTGACTTTCAGCGGTCAAGACTATACCACAGACACCCCCTTAGGGTTCCATCTGTAGTACGGGAGTATTTTCATTGGTTTCTGGACATTTGGGCCCTCATTATGACCCTGGCGGTTGGTGTTAAAGCAGCGGTAAAACCGCCAACAGGTCGGTGGAAAAATTTGGAATAACGACAGTGACGGAAACCGCCAACATAGACAGACACTTCAACACTCTGACCGCCAAGGCGGTACAAACAAACACTGCGGCGGTAACCGCCAACAGACAGGCGGAGGACAATGTACTGGCCACAGAATTACAACAGTCCAATCCGCACCTTTTCCGGGGCGGATTCACCGCGAACAAAAACACGGCGGAACCAGGACTTCAAAGGGAAAACGCTCACCTCTACACACCCCACGAGGAATCAGGATGCCATGGAACCCAAGCTCCATATACTGCCAGCCTTTATCTTCCTGCTTCTCTACCAGGAACAACAAAGGCGGTGGCGAAGACCACAGTGAGTACTGCACCTACGACACGGGAGGGGGGAGGTAAAAGAAAGTGACACACACACGCAACACGTAACACCCCCACCCTCACCCACGACAACACACACACTAATACATCATGATACATTACAGTTACGCCCCCGAGCCCCCCTGGAAGAATGCAAGGACAAAAGGAAATGGGTCGAATGATTAATACATTAATCAAAAATATATACATATATAAAGATATACACCAAGAATGCAAGTCCAAGGGATTCCACCATCATAGTCCGTGGACCACTTTGACCAAAATGCATGGGCGAGGCCCACACTCAATACCCGAACAAGACGGAGAGAACACTGCTGGGGCATCCAATAGAAATAAAACAGGCACCTCAGGGGGAAGGGAAGGGGGGGCACCTCACCCAGATGAGTGCACAATGCCAGATCCACGAGGGGGTTTCATGCCCACTGCTGCATCCTGGGGAGTGCAAAGCCACAGTCTCTCAAGTCTCTCAAGTGGGTGGGTTGCCCACTGCTTTATCCTGGGGAGTGCAATGCCACAGTCTCTCAAGTCTCTACAGTGGGTGGTTTGCCCACTGCTTCATCCTGGGGAGTGCAAAGCCACATTCTCTGAAGTATCTCCAGTGGGTGGGTTGCCCACTGCTTTATCCTGGGGAGTGCAAAGCCAAAGTCTCTCAAGTCTCTACAGTGGGTGGTTTGCCCAGTGCTTCATCCTGGAGAGTGCAAAGCCATAGTCTCTCAAGTTCTTTCCAATGGGTGGTTTACCCACTGCTTCATCCTGGGGAGTGCAAAGCCACAGTCTTTCAAGTCTCTCCAGTCGGTGGGTTGCCCACTGCTTTATCCTGGGGAGTGCAAAGCCAAAGTCTCTCAAGTCTCTACAGTGGGTGGGTTGCCCACTGCTTTATCCTGGGGAGTGCAAAGCCACAGTCTCTCAAGTCTCTCCAGTGGGTGGTTTGCCCACTGCTTCATCCTGAGGAGTGCAAAGCCACAGTCTCTCAAGTCTCTCCAGTGGGTGGGTTGCCCACTGCTTTATCCTGGGGAGTGCAAAGCCACAGTCACTCAAGTGGATAACAGTCTCTACAGGTTCTGGAGGGGGCTTTGTGCCCAGAGTGCTTCATCCTGCCAAGGACTGAGGTAGTGGGTGAATCTCTCCACTGGTTCTGGAGGGGGCTTTGTGTCCAGAGTGCTTCATCCTGCCGAGGACTGAGGTAGTGGATGTCATTCTCCACTGGTTCTGGAGGGGGCTTTGTGTCCAGAGTGCTTCATCCTGCCAAGGACTGAGGTAGTGGATGGATCTCTCCACTGTTTCTGGAGGGGGCTTTGTGCCCAGAGTGCTTCATCCTGCTCGTGGCGGCGTCAGTAGCGTCGGAATCTTTGGCGCTCACTGGCCTGCGGTGCTTTTTGCAGTGGCATCCTGTTCAGTGGTGCTGGTGGCGGCGGTGTCCTTGGAAGCAGTGCTGGTGGCGGCGGTGTCCTGTTCAGTGGTGCTGGTGGCAGCAGTGTCCTTGGCAGCGGTGCTGGTGGCAGCGGTGTCCTTGGCAGCGGTGCTGGTGGCGGCGGTGTCCTTGGCGGCGGTGTCCTTGGCAGCGGTGCTTGCTGCGGTCTTGTCCACCCTGCAGGTTTTCCCAGACTTGCCGGTTTTACTGTGCCCCTTCCCCACCTTGGATGGAGGCGCAGCTGTCTCCACACTCCCAACTGTACCCCTGGGAGAGGCTTTGGTGGCAGATTTTTTTCCTCTCTCCCACCGGGCACTGGGCAACTTTTTATGCTTTTTAGGTGGGGGACTGTCCATGCTCTGGCTCCTTGCCACACTGGCTGCCCTGCTGCCTGGCGCACTCCAGAAGCCAATTACTACTGGCTGTTTCCGCAGATGTGGCTGAGGCGCTGGGTTGGGACCTGGAGAGGCGGGCCCTAGGAGAATGAAGGGGTGGGAGAGGTGAGGGAAAGAGGTCAAGGTTGGACAGGAAAAGTTTTTGGGGCACACTGGGATGGGTAGATGGAGGGGGTTTGAGAGTGGAGGAAGAGGTAGTGGTTGTAGGAGGTGTACGTTTGCTGACTTTGGGTGAAGGTGCATGGGCTGGAGGCTGTCATGAGGTGGATGGCTGTTGGGTGGCTGTGTGGATGCGTTTGTGTACCTTGGGAGGTGGGCTCACAGACACACTGGGAGAGCACACAGGGGATGTGTGAATGGCAGTGGTGGTGGTGAGTGCACTTGAGCAGGGTATGGTGGTGGGTGTGCTGGTGATGGAGGTAGTGGCTGATGATGTAGTGCATGCAGGTGTGCGTGGAGACGAGACAGGGAGGGAGATGAGGAGGAGGGGGACACAGTGGAGGCAGTAGATGTTGGTATATCTGCATGTGTATGATGCTTGTGTGAGTGCCTGTGGGATGTGTGGTGCTTATGTTTGCCTGAGCTTCCCTTGTGTGTTGACGTGTGTGCATGCTGGTCTGATGGTGTGCTTGGGATAGGCTGAGGTACATGTGTTTGGGTCTGGGTGGAGGAAGGTGGAGGGGGGAGGCTAGAGACAGGGACAATGGCTGCCATCAGTGCTGAGGTCAGAGGGGGTGATTCTAACCCCGGCGGTCGGCGGAGAGGCGGCGGTCGGACCGCGAACAGACCGGCGGTCCAAAAAATGGCATTCTGACCGCGGCGGTCACCGCCGCGATCGACCGCCACTTTCCCACTCCGACCGCCACGGCGGTCATGACTGACGGGCTGGAGTTTGCGCACTCCGGCCCGGCGGTCGACCCAAGACCGCCAACCGCATCATGACCCTGCTTACCGCCGCGGTTTTTGGCGGTCGGGAACCGCCATGCGAACCATGGCGGTAGGCACTATCGGGGCCAGGGAATTCCATCCCTGGCACTGATAGGGGTCTCCCCCACCCCCCACTACCCTCACGAGTCCCCCCCCACACCCTCCACCCCCTGCCACCCCCCAGAGATGTTACAAACCCCCTGCCCCCCCCACCCCGACATGCACATACACGCACCCCGACATGCAGGCACCCCCAACATGCACATATGCA
This sequence comes from Pleurodeles waltl, assembly GCF_031143425.1. Classification (NCBI taxonomy): domain Eukaryota; kingdom Metazoa; phylum Chordata; class Amphibia; order Caudata; family Salamandridae; genus Pleurodeles; species Pleurodeles waltl. The sequence goes on from NC_090442.1 coordinate 431,168,099, forward strand.
CACCCCCTACACACACACATACACAACGGGGGCACATACCCGCACACATACATGCCAACATGCGCACCCGCCGAACTACACACATTGCCCATAGGCACAGCAGCACCCCCCGCCCGCATGCACGCACTCACACACCCCCTCTACACACCCCCATGCACGCACACATCACACAACACCCCCCCCCCCTCCCCTCACGGACGATCAACTTACCTTGCGTTGGTCCTCCGGGAGGCGACGGGAGCCATAGGGACGTGACCGCCAACAGAAGACCGCCAACAGAAGACCGCCACACAGAAATGTGGGTCGTAATTCTGTGGGCGGTGTTCTGCTGGCGTGGCGGTGGAGGTTGACCAGTCTCCACTTTCCCGCCGACCGCCAGTGTGGCTGCTGGCGGTTTTCCGGCGGAACGCTCCCAGCGGTCGGAATACGCGCCGCAGCATACCGCCGCGGTCGGCGGTCTTTACCGCGGCGGTAACTCGGCGGTCTTGCGAAAAGACCGCCAAGGTCAGAATCACCCCCAGAGTCTGAAAAGCTCGCTGTTGGGCTGTCTGACCAAAATGAATGCCCTCCAGGTATGCATTGGTTTGTTGCAACTGCCTCTCTACACCCTGAATGGCATTCAAAATGGTACACTGCCCAAAAGTGAGGGACCTGAGGAGGTCAATGGCCTCCTCCGTGAGGGCAGCAGGGGTGACAGTGGCAGGGTCTGAGGTGCCTGGGGCGAAGGAGATGTCCACCCCCCTGGGTGAGCGGCCACAGGGCAAACGCTGAGGGGCTGCTGGGAGGGTGGTGCTGGTAGAGGGGGTGGTGGCTGTACTTGTAGATGCGGGTGGTACACATTGGCCCGCCACCGCAAGGGAGCTCCCATCAGAGGAGGAGTCCGTATTGCTGGTCTCAGCTCCTGTCCCCGCCGTGGAGCTCCCCTCGCCCTCCGTCCCACTGGTCAATTCAGACTCTATTGTGTCGCCCCCCAGGGCCATGTGGGGTGCAGTTCCCTCCTCTTCGGTGCCACTGCTCCTCCGCCTGATGATGCTAATGCACACAAGAACAGGGAGACCACAAACAAGGGGAGGAAGACAGAAGAAAGACATGTTGAGTGCATGCAATACCGCTACCATTGGCGGACACTACAGACACAGAAGCCCCCTGCACTACGCTGTGCACTTGGAGTTCCCTAATCAATCACAGGGACATGGGTTACAAGGCTATGCCCGATTGCTGCACACATGGATGTCACAAGTTGGCTCTGTATACAGGTGGGGTGGGTTGCCACAGGGCCTGCCTTCAGAAGGGACCTTGCCTACTAAACTCACCCTGGCCTAGGGGAACCCACAGCCCACCTCCACCACCCAGACACCTACAATGCACGCTGAATCACCTGAATGAGAGTGTACTAACCCCCTTGTGGCTGCTGTGATGTCCTCAAGCGCCCATCCAACTCTGGGTAATCCACCACCAGGATCCGGAACATCAGGGGTGTCATGGTGCGATGGGCACCCCTCCCACGTTGGGAGGCCATCCCCAGCTGGGTCTCCGCCTTCTTCTTGCTCCAGCGGCGAATGTCCTCCCATCTTTTCCGGCAGTGGGTGCTCTGTCTGTGGTAGACCCCCAGGGTCCGGACTTCCTTGGCGATGGCACGCCAAATATCCTTCTTCTGGTGGGCGCTGACCTACAGGAATAGTACAGGGGAAAAGGAGAAGATATAACCGTCCGCACTGTCACAGTCATTGGCCCGCATCCCCACCCTTGCCATGACGCACATGCACTCACCGTCGTTTCATGCACGGCTCATTCTCCACCCCCATATCTTTCATCCACACCACTCCAAACAGGCATTGCCCATACAGCATGCTCACAGTGTACTCACCTGTTTGTCTGGAGGACCGTAGAGTAGCGTGTACTGGGGGAGGACCCCATCCACTAGTTTCTCCAACTCCTACGTGCTCCAGGCAGGGGCCCTTTCCCCAGACACACGAGCCATTGTCTCTTCCAGACTGAGGTCACAGCAGCACTTGCAGTGTAGGTCCTCTCCTGTCGAAGATCAGGTATCAAGTGATTGAACAGAGAGAAAATGGCGGTCACATCCGCGGCGGTGCGTACCGTCACCGCTGGCGTACATCGTCATTGGCTCCTGGGACCCATAGGGTCCAATGTTAACCAATGCAGTATTGGGATGCGTTCTTCAACCGCCTACCGTGACGGTGTACAACGCCAGCGCAGTTACCTCATATCCCCTTGTCCCACTTTACAGGTCAGGCAGACGCCATTTCAGGGGCCCACATGGCATTATTTTGGACTGCGTCATACATATCTAGGCCTTGCTTAAACACTAATACAGCCATATGTCGATTTGCAAAAATTTTCCAATTAAGTTGTGTTTACGTACCTCAGAGTTGGTTGACTCTCTGCTCGCTGTTCTCCTCCATAGGCAACGTCCGCTGGGGCAAGTGAGGAGATGGCAGCATTCTCTGGTGTACAGACCGCTGGTGGACCTGTTGACATGGAGGAGCGACATGTGATCATCACCTACAGACTTGATCATACCACAGTCCTGGAACTGTGTGCCCAGTTGGAGCCAGACCTGATTTCAGCTATCCGCCATCGCACAGGAATCCCTCCTCTAGTGCAGGTGCTGTCAGTACTCCATTTCCTAGCAAGTGGGGCTTTTCAAACAACAGTGGGCATAGTATCAGGGATGTCCCAGCCTATGTTTTCCAACGTGTTGTCCAGAGTGTTGTCTGCCCTGCTGAAACACATGCAGAGCTACATCGTTTTCCCTCAGGTGGAGGATTTGCCTACAGTGAAAGGTGACTTCTATGCCCTGGGCCTACACAGGTGTACAGAAACCGGAAGAGTTACCATTCGATGAATGTGCAGATGGTGTGTTTGGCCGACCAGTACATCTCCCATGTGAATGCCAAATTTCCTGGCTCAGTGCATGACGCTTACATTCTGAGGAAAAGCAGCATCCCTTATTTGATGGGGCAACTCCAGAGGCACTGTTTGTGGCTATTAGGTGAGGACATGGACCTTATACAGTGTTAATAGGTGTCTGGGTCTGGGGATGTCCCTATGAGTTAGTGTGTGTCTAACAGTTGTCCCTCGCCATTTGCAGGAGACTATGGTTACCCCAACCTGTCATGGCTACTGACCCCTGTGAGGAATCCCAGGACAAGGGCAGAGGAACACTACAATGAGGCCCATAGGCAAACTAGGAGGATTATAGAGAGGAGCTTCGGCCTCCTGAAGGCCAGGTTCCGGTGCCTCCATATGACCGGTGGTTCCCTATTCTACTCACCAAAGAAGGTATGCCAGATCATTGTGGCCTGCTGTATGCTTCACAACTTGGCTTTGCGATGACAGGTGCCTTTTCTGCAGGAGGATGGTCCAGGTGGAAGTGTTGTGGCAGCTGTGGAGCATGCGGACAGTGAAGATGAGGAAGCAGAAGAAGAGGACATAGACAACAGGACCACGGTGATCCACCAATACTTCCAGTGAGACACAGGTAAGAGGACAACACTGCCTGCTACATCTGATTTAATTCTACTACCTCTCATCTGTCTGTCATTTTCACCCAGTGTATGGTCAATGAGTTGGCACTTATCTTTCCGATTTCACAGATGTGGGTCCCACTGTGTGACATCTGCTTTGTTTCCGCATGGACTAGAGCTGTGTGACATAGGTATGGTGACAATACAATGGACATTGCTATTTCCCTCAGTTATTGCAAATACACAATTGTGAAAGCACAGACTGACTCCAGATTGTTTTGTGATTTAAGGGTGTTTATTTAAGTGCTAAATAGTGGAGGGGGTTGTAAAATGGTCAGGGGTGATGGTGGAGGAATGTCCATGGCAGAGTCCAGTCTATTAGTCTCACCGGTGCATTGTCCAAAGGGGCATAGGAAGTGGAGCTGGGGCCGTTTAAGGATGGACAGGGTGACAAAGTGGGCCAGAAGGATGACAATCAGGATGGTCTCATTTCTTGGCGGGGGTCTTGGCATTGTTTTCGGTCTTTGTCCTGGATCTCAGGGACCACTTGCGGGGTGTTTTCCATCTGCAGGGGGTGGGGTGCTGGTGTTGCGGTCCTGTGGCGGTGCCTCCTGTCCACTAGCACCGGTGGAGGTGGTGGGCAGTTCATCGTCCAGGCTAGTGTCAGGGGCCCCTTGTTCTGCCCCAGTGTCCCTCCTGGTGTTGACAAGTTCCTTCAGAACCCCTACAATGGTGCCCAGGGTGGAATTGATGGATTTTAGTTCCTCCCTGAAGCTCAGATACTGTTCCGCCTGCAGCTGCTGGGTCTCCTGAAACTTGGCCAGTACTGTTGCCATCATCTCCTGTGAATGGTGGTAGGCTCCCATGATGTTGGAGAGGCCTCGTGGAGTGTGGGTTCCGTGGGCCTATCCTCCCCCTGTCACACAACAGCCCTCCCAGTTCTCCTGTGTTCCTGGGCCTCTGTCCCCTGAACCGTGTGCCCACTGCCCCCAGGTCTCTGGTGTTGTTGGGGTGGTCAGTTAGCCTGGGTTCCCTGTATTGGTGAACACACTGCTGATTGACGTGTCCTGGGGACAGAGGTATGGGCCCGCTGGGTGGGTGCTGTGCTGGTGTTATCAGATGGGGGAAGCTCTGTAGTGGCCTGTGCCAGTGTGAGGGGCCCCAGATGGGCCGGGCTGGTCATCTAGATCCAGTTGGACAGACCTGCTGTCAACACTGTGGACTTCTTCTGTCGGTGGAGTGGACATGTCTGGACCCTCCTGTCCGGTGATGTTGGGTAGGGGTCCTGCAGGGGTGTTAAGGCATGATTATTGCATCTGTGTGTGCCATGGTGTGCAATGGGTGGGTGACCCTGTACCCCAGTGCTTGCATTCCTGTGTAGGACCTTATGTGATAATGGTTTAGGAGGGTGTATGGGTATGTGCAGTGGACATGCTTTGGTGATGGGTGTCCATGCTTTGGTGTCACATGCAGGGCTTGGGTTTGGGATGTGTGGTTTGTGATATTGGGTCATTTGTGAGGAGTTGGAGTGATGGGGTGAGGGCGAGGGTGGGGGTATGTGATAGCATGCAGGTGGGTTGGGGATGAAGTAGTGAAAGATTTGCCTTACCAGAGTGCATTCCTCCAGCTACTCCTGCAAGGCCCTCAGGATGCAGTATAGCCCAGACCTGCTCCTCCCATGTAGTGAGTTCTGGGGGAGGAGGTGGGGGTCCGCCGCCAGTCCTCTGAACCGCAAGGTGGTGTCTTGAGACCACGGAACGCACCTTCCCCCATAGGTCGTTCCACCTCTTCCTGATGTCATCCCTAGTTCTTGGGTGCTGTCCCACTGTGTTGTACCTGTCCACGATTCTTCGCCATAGCTCCATCTTCCTAGCTATGGTGGTGTGCTGCACGTGGGTATGTTTTATATTGTATTGGATGTGTGGGAGTGGTGTGTGTATGTGTATCAGGTGTGTGTATTTCAAATTGTCCAATGTGGATGTGTTTTGTAAATGTGTGTGTATTTTGATCGCAGCGGCCACCAATGGAATACCGCAGTTGAAAAACAGCTGCGTGGATTTGTGGGTTGTGATAGCATGGGCGTATTCCTGTTTGCGTGACGGTGGAGTTTTTGTTATCGCCAGTTTATCACTGACCTTTGGTGTGGCGGACTTGTGTGGGTGTCTGGATTTTGGCAGATTCCGAGCCGTGGGTCATAATGATATTGGCGGAATTCCGCAGCCTCGGTGGTGTGTTGGCAGTCTTCTGCACGGCGGTAAGTGGCTTTTACCGCCAATGTTGTAATGACCCCCTTGGTGTTTTATCATGTCGGACAAGTGGGTACTGAATGTTTTGGAGGTGACTACTGGATCAAGCTCATTCACTGTCCAAGGCACTCCAGAACTGTGATGACACCTGTGCCACATTAACCGATGAAACTTCATAAATTGTTGTCCGGGACCTGTCCCTCATGAGGAAGACAGCTATTGTGCCTGTTCCTCCTGCCCAGATAGGCTGTGGAGTGTATTCAATAATTTTTCTGGTGCCGAAGGTGATGGGGAGTTTGAGGATTGTGATAAATCTGAAGGGCCTGAACGGGTCAGTGTGGAAAATTCTGTTAAAATAGGAGACACTCCAGCGCTTTATCCCGTTGATTTAGAAGGACGCTATCCTGACCAAGTTGGATTTCCAGGATGCCTACTTTCATGTCCTGGTGGATCTGGAGGGACAACAGTTTCTGATGTTTGCTGTGATGGGTCACCCCTAGCAGTTTTGTGTCCTGCCCTTCGGCCTTCATGCATCCCCATGGGTATTTATAAAGGTTGTGGCCCTGCTGGTGGCTTCTCTCCATCTTCAGGGAATTTCCATATTTCCTTACTTGGACGACTGGCTCCTTGATGCTCTATCCTTCCAGGTGCTCGATTTGCATCTGGAACAGACTATTCATATGCAAAACAACCATGGTTTCCTTCTGAATCTTCCCAAGTGCCATCTCCAGCCGAAACCAGGAAGTTGGTTATCAGCACAGACTTTGACATCGTTCTGGGCAAAGTGTTTCTGCTGCAGTCACATATCCAAGTTAAAGGGCCTGGTTCAGTCATTGTTAAGTCAGTCGTCAGCCACACTGGGACTATAGATAGAAGTTCAGGGTCATATGGGCGCAGCTGTCTTCACAGTACCTTTGTTCCGTCTTCATCTTCGGCCTTTGTTATGACTTCTCTGCAAGTTTGTGACCCAGCCTCTGTTGAACCTGTATCAGTTGGTGACTGTATCCTTGGCGGTGGTCCCCTCTCTGCGTTGGTGGTTGGACACCTCAAATCTGGCCAGGGGTGTGTTGATGCATCCCTCTCCTACTATAGTGATGGTGCTGGTGAGGGATGCCTGCTTCTTGGGCTGGGGTGCTACGCTAGGGCCCAGGGTGCTCCAGGGATGATGGCTTCCCTCAGAGGCCAATCATTCATCCAATTGGAGAGAGTTGTCAGCAGTGGACAAGGCCCTATGTAATTTTCAGCCTCACATGGTTGCAATGTGTTGGTTTGTTCGGACAACATAGTGACTGTGGCCTATATCAACTATCAGGGCAGTACCCACAGTCGATCTCCAAAGCAGGTGGCTTCCTCAATTGCACAGTGGGCAGAGAGTCATCTGCAGTCCCTTCGTGCCCAGCATATCAGGGGGGTGGACAATGTGGTTGTGGACTCTCTTGAGTCGAAAGTTCCCATCTTCTCTGGATATGAGGCTATCTTTTCATGTGTTTCACATGATTTTCAAGAGGTTTGGTTATCCCCGCCTGGATCTGTTTGCCTTGAAGCAGAACTCACTTCTTCCCCTGGTCTGCTTCAGGAGCCCAGAGGAAGGGGCTCAGGGGGTGGATGCTCTGCTAGGTCTGGGGCTTTGGATCTGTTACATGCTTTTCCTCCCTTTCCTCTGGTCCAGTCCTTTCTTCCAAAGGTGAGGTTGGAGGGGGCTAGGGTGGTGGCAGTCCTCCCTTACTGGCTTCGCAGGTCCTGGTTTCTGTTGCTGCAGAGCCTTGCAGTTCTTCAACCTTGGGTTATTCCATGGGTTCCCTCCCTCTTGAGACATCTGGGTCCCTCTCTTCCACTTTCCATGATTCTCACGTCTGGATGTTGAACAGATAGCTCTGCTAAGGAATGGCTTGCTAGCTCATCTAGTGTCCTTGGTGCCGGGTTGTAGGAGGCAATCTACACTCTCCTATTCTAATCATTGGGCTCATTTTGCTTCTTGGTGTTCTGTTCACAACTTTTCTCTTGTTTCTTGTCCATCCTCAGCTCTTCTGCAGTTTTTTGTGGACTTGTTCAGTAAGGGTTATACCCCTTCCACCCTGAGGAATCAATGGGCTGCTATCCGGGCCTTTAGAGATCCTGAATCTTGGTCTGCTTCTACTTCTACTGTAGTATCTCGGTTGTTTCAGAGTTTTTTCTTTTTTTCACCTGTAGTGAGATCGTCGGTTTCTCCTTGGGACCTTTCTGTTGTTCTTCATACTCTTCAGTCTGCTCCTTTTGAGCCTCTGTCAATCTGAAATTTCTGTCCTGCAAGGTGGCCTTTTTGATGGCTAATACTTCGATAGGGTGGTTGAGGGTGTTGACTGCTTTGTGCTGTTCCCTGCCTTTTCTAAGGTTTTTGGATGTGGCATTCTTTCCTAAAGTTGCTTCCATCCTTCCCAGGAGCTGATTATTCCTACCTTTTGTCCTTCTCCTTCTTTTCCTGAAGAGGTTCTGTTCCACATCTTGGATGTGAAACATGCTCTGTCTATCTGTGTGGAATGTACTGCCCCTTTGCAATTTTCCAACAGTCTGTTTGTGACTTTTGGGGGTGCTGGTCAGGGTAAGGCAGCCTCGAAATTGACACTCTGCGATGGCTTAAGGAGACGATTGTCCTGGCTTATAAGGGTCTGGATTGCCGTGCCCCAGGCCCGTCCAGGTAGGCGACTCTAAGCCTCTTGGGCATCTTTCAAAGGGATCTCTTTGGCAGAGATTTGTAGGGTGGGTACCTGGGCTTCAGACTCCACTTTCATCAAACACTATTAGTTGAACTGTGTTCAGCCGGCCACTGGGAATTTTGGTCATGGGGTTCTGCAGGCAGTTGCACAGGACCCTTAGTTATGACTGTTTTTGTGTATTCACTAAAGAGCACTGCATTTCATTTCTGCTTGTAATGTGTGCTTATTTTCTCTTTCTGGGCCTACACAAAGGCCTTCTTTTGGGGTTTTGCTTTGGTATTCCTCATGACATAAGGACTGGGTCAACGACAATGGGTGTAGAGGTAATGCCTTGATTACTTACCAGTAATCCTCGCTACTCTTAGTCCTACTCATCATCGACCCAGTCCTGGATACCTCCCACCCTCCCAGTTCAGGCCTTTGTGTGCTTGTATGTCAGGATGTCTTCCTATTGGTAGGTGGTTTAATGCCTTACCCGGAGGGTGTGTGAGGTGAAGGAGTGTTTCTTGTTTTGTTTTCTGTTAGGATAAGGGGATAACCTCATGATGTAAGGATTAGTCACGGAAAGCGTAGGGAGGATTATCGGTAAGTAATCAGGGCATTCACAGTACACTCCCCCGATAAAGGAACTGGAAGGCCCAAAATGGATTGGGGACATGTTTAGTACTTGAAGTAACATTGATGGAATAAATAACGCTTTGGGCCTGATTACAACCTTGGTGGTCTTCAGACTGCCAGGGTCATGGTCTGACCACTGCCAAAGAGGTGGTCCGACTGCTTTGGTGGTGGTCTGACCTCCACATTATGACTGCGGTGGTCATGCCTTCGTCGGACCGCCAGCATGACCAGTCTTCCTCCACAGGAGGGTCTGGTGATGCTGGTGGTCCTAATCTTCCAGGGTAGCGCTGCAAGCAGCGCCACCTTGGGGATTACGTCTCCCCTCTCCACCAGCCTTTACATGGCAGGAGCACCGCCATGTAAAGGCTGGTGGAGACAGAGTGCAAGGTGCACTTGCATGGACAGTGCAGGGGCCCCTATGCCCAGCCCGTTGCGCTTTTCACTGTCTGCTTTGCAGACCGTGAACAGTGCAATGGGTGCTGGTGCACCCTACGCACTGCAGCATTGCTGTCAGCTCAATTATGAGCCAGCATCAATGTTGTAAGCTGTTTCCTGCTGGGCCACCGGGAAACTCAATGGGGCCCGGGGGAAGGCGGCTGCACTGGTGGCAACCTGACCACGGGACTTCGGAGGATGACCTTTTCCATCCACGTGAAGTCATAATGACCCCCTTTATGTTTGAAACATTTATAAATGTTTTCTATTGTTGAAGATATTGGGATCGTCAACATCTGTACTCTTTTAAACATTTATTTCATTAAAATTAAAATAACTAACTTTGGTTAAAACATTGACCAGTGTATTTACTTTAATTAAATAAGACTTTCGCTGAATTAACTAAGGAGACTGTGCACTTTGGGACTTTCTTCAAACTTTGAGGCAGCACACCTTTACAGTGATTACTTTGGAGAAGTCATTTTGTTTACATCCATGTGCACCACAACACTCATTATTTTAATATTTTATTTATTATTTTATTATCCTACACCTACACCAACAACACCCAGCTCATGCACTTCATTTCTGACAAAACGTTGAACACCTGGACCAATTTCCCTGCATGCATGAGTGAAGTCACAGAATGAATAAAAAACAACTTCCTCAAAAACCAACAAGGTTGAAGTTGTAATCTTTGACAGAAACACCTTGGGCTGGGACACCTCTGGTACCCAGCAGATCTCGAACCTAACCCCTATCCTGACAACCCACACAAAAAAACCACAGAAGAGTAATTAACAACCAACTCACCAAGCCTGACCAAGTGAATGCAGTCTGTGCCTCCTGCTTTCATACACTTAGGATGCTAGAGAAGATCTTCAATTGGCTACATACCCACACCCACAGAACCATCACCCAAAACTTCATGACCAGCAAACCAGACTACATCAATGCCCTCAATGCTGGAATCAATGATCAACTTACCAGATGATTCCAGACCATACAGAACTCAGTAGCCAGGCTCACCTCAACCTTCTATCACCCCACACCTCAAAGAGTATCACTGGGTCCCTATCCCAAACAACCAGTTTTTCACCTCTTTACACAGACATTTAAAGCCCTACACAACATTGTCCCTGCATATCTCAACAACCGCATCAACTTCCACGAACCAACCAGACACATAACGGGGGTACAAATTTCAGATAGCTTAATGAAATAAGACTGGTGAGTTTCAGTATTTTTTTTGTTTAAAGTGTTCTGTGCCATTTTCACCTAACTATAATGTCACTTTACCATTTGTTTTGTGCATTTTTGAGGTTTTTCATGCAAATAAAATGTTATTACTAGACCTAACTGTAATGTCACTTTAACCTTTGTTTTTTTCCTAATGATTTATGAGATTTTTAATGAAAAGTATGATCTTATTATCCTACCTTGCTATAACGTCACTTTAATTTTGGGGTTTTTCCGTGAATTGCTAGGGTTTTGTTTTAATGCAGAGTATGATCTTACTACCATACCTACCTATAACATTACTGGTCTCTGGTGGACAGGCCCTGTGCTCAATTCCATTGAGAAGGGCCAATACCCTATGCACAGCCAACCAAAAAGTGTGTCCATCAAAATATAAAGGGAGGTTATTATAAATAAGGCAGGTCTACTGGCTTTGTCATGATGTCACTGCTTCAATATAGAAAAGACAGACCTATCAGCTTTGTCAAGAGGTTGCCGTATCAATATAGAAAGCAAGCCTATTGGCTTTTACAAGGGGAAACCACATCATTAATGAAGCCATGCCTATTGGCTTTGTCAAACAGCAGTAATATCAATATACAAGGCAAGCCTATTAGCTTTGTTGTTGAGGACTCACCACATCAATGAAATATAGGATCATTTAACATAAATGATTTCTGGGGAGCTTCTGTACTCCCTACAGACTCCACAATACTTTTGTAACATCATGGTGGTGCACCTTCTCAGACTGGGGTGCACCAAATGAGCAAGCATCTATGCAAATTAGCCAACAAAGGGCATTATGGGGCACTCCTTGCCAGGAGCAGTGAAAAATAAATAAGTAACCCCAGCAGCTCATGTATTATTACTTTTACAGTCTGACGCCCATTCTTATAATTTTTTGGGGGTAACCTGGTCCCACCTGAGACATCCTGGCTTCTTCTTTTTTTAGGGCCAAGGGGGGGCCCATATACATCCGGCCCAAACAACTCCCTTCACACAACCGCTATTCTCTGGGTCCCCACAGGAGACAGACACTCTTTTTTTAATTGGGTGCCAAGGTCCCACCTGGCGCACCCACAACTTTGTAAAATGTTAAAGGCTCCAAGGGGAGGACTATAGCCCCTGCGGCCTGTGGACTCCTAGCCAGCCTCTATCCTGGTTGCTGGCAGAAGCTAGCAATGCTTTTTTATTTTTTATTGGGTGCCCTGGTTCCACACTGGGCGTCCACGACTTTGGACCGCAGTGAGAGAGGCCCATGGCTGCCAGGCCCTTACAATCTCTCCACACAACACCCATCCTGGGTACTTGCAGAGTCGACTTCAGTTGTTTGCTCCCACCTGAATGGGAGAAGATTTTCTTTCTGCTTCCATCAGTTGGGAGCAATCCTATGTTCCCTGCCCGCAAGAGTGCGAGCAGGGACGAACCTTTTTGCTCCTGACCAGTGGGAGCCTTTCAGCTCCCAGCTGAAGCAAGAGCAATGAAGCATTCCCATTCTGCACTCTAAAGGGCAAGGAACAGCACACAGTTTTTAGAGCGACGGGATCTCCTGTACACTGTCATACAGTTGGGCCGTGGAATGGAGTTCCCAGGGCCATTGCATGGCTCGGAAGGTAGGTCTAACAAACCCTCCCCAAATGAATATGCAATGCATCGGGCCCTGGCAATGAGGTCTCTGAGGCCATTGAGTGGCTCAGGAAGAGGGGATGTCTGCCTCCTTTCAAAAATAATTATACAACTATGTGCCAACTCTTGGTCGGCCAGGGGAATTATAATTGTAAAAGGAGGGGAGGGACAGGTATTTTTTTATTTTATTTACCGCAGTACAGCAAAAACAAAATTGTCCATGTTTAGCCCCTGGGGAGCCCAGGGGACCTATCCTGTAGTAACCCGTCCTGAGTCCAGGAGTCCTAAAGAGGCTGCCAAACATGTTTGTTGATGTAAGACCTCCAAGTAGATCTTATCCTGATCTGCCAATCAATCAAGCCGTACAACAGTGACCTGACATATATGTACATTTTGGAACTTTCTCAAAGGCTACTGAACAGCTTTTCACCAAACCACAAAAAGCTTGCTTTCTGAGTAAAGATCTAGCTTTTTGGCAAATTTAGTGTAATTTCATTCAAAAGTGCTGTTCAAAACTACTATGGGAAATTGCATGGAAAAAATGCATTTTGGGACCCTTCTTGTGTCTCTGCCCATGCTTGATAAATAACTCCTACATTTCCAGGAAAGAGCTGAGGTCGATCACCTTTTTTTTGGAAAGTTTTGTGAAGGTTCATGAAACAGCACAAGCAAAGCTATAAGCAAACCAAAACAGAACATTTCCTTTGGAACTTGGTCCTAACTATAACTACCCAGTGGCAAACACATAAAGATATTACTGAGTGGTGGTAGCCCCTCTGTAGTTATAGTTAGGAGTCTTAGAGATAGGAATTACTTAGATTTTTGCTTGCTAGTAAAAAACAAAAATGATGAATCTCCAGGAAATTTTGCAGCCCTATTCATCTTTCTATCTTGCCTGAGGATGTAAACTTGTGTGATCATTAGCAAAAGGGTTACAGGAATGGAAACAAGGGGGCGCCTAAACACTTTTTTCCACCCATGCTTTTTCCTTAGACTTTTTAGACAGAGGTAGTGACAAAATGCCTGAGCCGATTTACCTGAAATTTGGGACAAATATAAATTTTGGTCTGGAAAAGGTACTTTTTGTTATTTTATCTGAATTTGTTTAGTTATTTTTAAAGTCATAAGGGAGAAAAACATAATGACATATTGGCCAACGGTATACCACAGGACTTTTAGGGCAAAATGCAGTCAGTACATGGTGATGAAGAGATAATATTATTGGTTCATCATAGCTACGCCCGGGTAGAACTCTGCGGAATTCTGCAAAGTTACATAAAAGTTCTGTGGTGTTCTGCAGAGTTCCACGAGTGGGCTGAATTTGGGTACATTGTGCTTCACGCATTTATTTTTAGGTCCGGGAGCTACTTCCTCACTGTAAAATCAGTGTGAACTGCACAACATCGCACACCAGAGGGCACTGTTTCTTGTATGTAACTCAGCTCCAAATTATTGAATGTTATGTGATTATGACATCCCAAAAAAAAGAGAACAACAAAAAAACTATATTAGCATGTTTCAGGCTTTTAATCACATAAGGTAGGGAAATACTGGTAAAGAAATATGTGAAAAAATAAAATATTACTCAAAATGATGCTGTTGTAACTATAGCTCGGCCCTCTACCATGCACACTCTTCTCATAAGTTATGTCATTTGAGATGTCATGAGTGTTGTTATGAATGTTATGATTTAACATGCTTTACGGAAAGTAATATGACAGTGTATAGGGAACGTACGAGTTATAGTTAATTTAGTCTGACTAGCGAGGTGACAACACTCAGGGCCTCATTATGACCCTGGCAGTCACTAGACCGCGACATTATGACTGTGGTGAAAGCGCCACGGTCGGACCACCAGAACTGCCACTTTTCAGCTGCCAGATGGCCTGGTGGTGCCGGCGGTCTTAATCAGCCAGGGCAGCCCTGCAAGCAGTGCTGTCCTGGGGATTACAACCCCTCTCTCTGCTGACATTTACATCCTCTGGCATTGCAGACAGTGATTTGCGTAATGGGTGCTGCTGCACCCAATGCACAACAGCATTGCCGCCGGCCGTATTATGAGCTGGCATCAATGTTGTTGTACGTTTCCTGCTGGGCCAGTGGGAAACTCATAATAGGGTCAGTGGGAAGAAGACCACCCTGGCAGTCTCCTGACCTGCAAGAGTTTGTTGAGAGGCCTTTTCCGCCCACCAAACTCCTAATGAAGGCCCCATTACGGAGGTTCATGAGTTATACTAAGGCATAGATTATAACCTAAACTTGAAACTATAAAGATATCAATCTAACTTTAGAAATTTTAATATTTGTGAAGTTCAAGTTTGTTTAGTATCGAAATACTAAATGAAGTTTTCCTAACCATATCTAATCTTAATCTTCACTAATCATAAACCATTTTATCACATGTATATAAATATATAATCTATTATTTATATATGTGAATATATGTGAATATATATGTATATATACACATCTATATATATATACAGATACATATACTTATATATTTTTTTCACTAAAAAAACAAAGGTTACTGGGATGTTATAGTGAGGCTCACATTCTAAAGATAGAAAACCATAGAAATTCACCTGTTACAGTTAAAGTTATTTCAAGTAACTATAACTCGAGTCCTAAGGTAACTATAACTCACACCCTGCCATGCACAGTTTTTAGCTTGAGTGCTTTGACCTGTTGTAAGAAGTGTGGGCTTTCAACCACACCCATCTCATGCCCATCACATTCATTAGTTCTTGGACTTGCCTTTCAGAAATCACTTGGTGCAATTGGTAAATGCTTTACTTTTGTCCCGCCGTGGGGTGGTTTGGTTACCGCATTGGGCACCAACCCTGTTACAGGGATAATTGCATGATTGTCGATATACTTCAGCATGGGCAAAGTGCTTTTTTCTTTTGTCTGCGCTTCATGGCTGCCATGGTGCTCACAGCGCAACCTCGATCAGCTGTATCGTTTTTACATTATATGCACTCTGATCTGCTTAGTACGTGCTCTTAGCAGCAGGCACATTAACCCTGTGTGCCACCTTATGATGACTCCAAGCTTCCACTAGACAAAAGCACATTCTCTCTCCAGAAAGAAAATTAACACTCTGCACTATCTTATAATGAGTCCAAACTTCCACTAGGCAAAAGTATGTTCTCTCCAAAAAGAACATTAATCACCAGAGTTATTTTGCCATTTTTACATTATATGCACTCTGATCTGCTTAGTACACGTTCTTTGCAGCACACAAATTCATTCTGGGACTTGAAGTTTTATATTTTTAATGTGATACAAGCTGGAAACCAGCCCTTGGAGTAGTAGTCTTAGAGATATCCAGCTCCCTAGTTTGATGAATGATTCGCTCATTTGCTTTATGTTTCAGCGTTGCATTCTGTGACTTGAAGTTTTAATTTTATACTGTGATACAAGCTGTGAATACAAAGCAGAAACCTGACTAAATGAACTACACACTTTTGAGTCTGTGAAACTTGAGCTGTATGTGTGTGCATTTATAAAACGTACTTCAAGGAGAGCTTACAGTTGATTATGTAAATAATTTAAAACTAATATTTCAGTTTAAGACTGACTGAGGATGATTAATCTCATGTGAGGTGGCTCGCCTCAAGTGTCTGAAAAATCCTAGGCATTTTGTTTGACTCCCCAGACTGCAGTAAAGGGACAGTGATCTAGTAAGCATGCTTTCTTGGAGTACAAATGTTTATTCATTGCCCTGTGTGTAATGTCGCCCGTAACAACTGGCAAGTAAATATGTTTTGCACCTGGGAGTAGTTTGTGTTTTAAGTGCCTCGTTTGAAAAATATTCCAGAAGTCCCACTAACCCTTTAGTTATATGCAGGGCCACCGGAATTATGTGGCAGAAAGGACCAAAATATGCGTCAAGGTTGACCAATTAATGTAGCAAAGAAAAGTCCAGTTATGCATTTACAGTGCCAACAGCTCCAACTCAAGTAAATATGATACCTATTGCATTGCAACTGCTTGTTTCATTAATATTTTTACAGCAAATGTTACACTTGTATTATCAATGGTGCTGTAAGGATATCATGAGTTCTCCAATATCTGGGGTAATTAGCAGTGCGTAGGCAGGGCGTAAATGTTCCATTATTAAGAATGTTAACATTCAAAACACAAGTACATAAACAGACACCTGCCACTGCCACACCGTCACAAGGTCAATCCCCTATAACCATCCAACCCTTTGCCACTTGGACTGCAAAAATATTCCTACAAATTGAACATAAAGGGGGTTATTCTAACTTTGGAGGAGGTGTTAATCCGTCCCAAAAGTGACGGAAAAGTGACGGATTTACCACCAGCCGTATTACGAGTCCATTATATCCTATGGAACTCGTATTACGGCTGGTGGTATATCCGTCACTTTACCGTCACTTTTGGGACGGATTAACACTCCTCCAAAGTTAGAATAACCCCCAAAATGTCTTTGACAAGTGCAAAGAGTGAGATCACTTTTCTACACATATCTTTTGAAGTTGAAAAGAATTTAAAGCTGACATATGACAACTAACACACATAGACTGGAACCCTTAACTTTCTTTCTGATGGTCTGAGAACTTAACCACCAGGCCAAAGGTGAGTCTTACTACAAGGTGTCCAGACAGCTCTATGATATTCAATCCAAATATGGCGATGGGAAAAAGACGCAAATGTTCATTACTAGGAATGTTTAACATTCAAAATACAAATAAAGTTACACTGCCATGAGATAACAGGATTTGAACCTTCAAAGTACTGAGTTACACTGCCAGATGTGACTCCTTTCTGTTGTGCATCAAAATGTAACTATAACATTTGTAGCAAATATCTTGCTAGTGTGACAATTTGAAGTCATTGTATTGATAGACTGTTAAACACGTAAATGTTCCATCACTAGGAATGTTTAACATTCAAAACATGTGTAAATAAACAGACACACTGCCATGAATTACAAGCATTTGAATCTTCAACCTTCCGAGTGACAGTCCAAGAACTTTACCAGATGCCAACAGGTAACTGTTCTGCTGGGCATCAAATATGACTAAAACATTTGAATAAAAAATCTTGCTAGTGAGACGCTTTGAAGTAATTAGATGGAGAGACCATTTTAATAGCAATTTCTCTCTCTCTCTTCCATCCCATTATGGGGTGGAAGAGAGAGAGGGAGAGAGAGAGAGAGAGAGAAAGTGACAGGACTTCAGGGGAACCTCAAAGACCCCAAGGTCCTAGCCAGCTCCCATTCTCCTGCGGGAGCCAGCATTGCTCCTACAAGCAGAGCGCTGCTTTAAATAGCAGCTCCCTGCTTGCTAGAGCAATGTTTTCATCACTTTTCCTACATACATGTTAGAATGTAGGGAAAGAGATGAAAACTTTGCTTTCAGAAAGCGGAGTAATGTTTGCTTTTGTTTTGCGGGAGCTGTCAGCTACCACCAAGCAAAGCAAACAGATACCTCCTGAGTGTACCTCAGGACGTAGCAGGAGCCAGCCCTAGGAGGTGGCTGTTCCCATGGCCATGTATGGCTCCACAAAGGGGCTGTACATCCCCCTCCTTCATTCAGTTTTGGTCTGCAGAGGTGGTGGTCCCTGGGGCGTGGGGGGCTGTGCGGCCCCCCATACATTATATAAATTGCTGCAGGGAGGTAGCAGTCGCCGGGCGTGGAGGGGCTGTGTGGCCCTCCATATATTATATTAATTGCCCCGGGGAGGTGGTGGTCCCCAGGGGTGCGGGTGGGTCATGCAGGTCCCATGCATACATAATAGTTCATTGCCCAGTGGAGGTGGTGGTCCCAATAAGCATGCACACACACAGCCTCCCACATACATTAAGATGGCACTGCCCCGGGGAGGTGTCAATCCTGTGACCCAATGAAGTGGAAACCCCCGGAGATGTGGGGAGGGACTGTGTGGGCCTCCCTGCACACACAACTAGTCACTTTACCCCAGGGGGAGGCCTCTCACATAGATTAAAATTGATTGCCTGGCAGAGGTGGCAGCCCCTGGTGCTTTGATAAGCCCTAGGGAGGGGTGCTCCTGTGTCCCCCTACTATATTTATTTAATATCCCTGGTATCTGCCCCACCCAGGAGCAAAATGACAAGCAATCACGGGAGCTCATGGGAATAATGGAGATTTTTGCTATGAATTTTAAAAAATAGCTTTTCAGCCCCATGAGGGTCCCTGGGGGACCCCTGGACCAAGGCTCGGGGTTAGGGCAACTGTACCCTGCCCTCTTGTCTAAAAATGACTGCCAACACTTCCTGGTTAAAGTGTTGGCAACCAATCATATCTCTGCACAAGATTGTCAGTATTTGCTAATGTTTTGCAGCTCTTTATTTACAAATTTGGATTTCCTTTAATTTCGCCCAACTACTCAAATGATTTACACCAAATAAAAAGAACCTGATCTGTGGACCAAAAGCTACCTTGTTGCAAAATTTTGTGTAATTTCGTCCAGCGGTTCGGGCTGTAGGTGTGTCTAAAAAGTCAATTAGAATTCACATTGGAAACTCACTTATTTTACCCCCTCTTTCTCTCAGCCCCCACTTGAAAGATCATCCTCAAACTTTCCATGCACAGCAAGCCACTAGAGGGCACCTTTTTTGGGAAATTTCATAAAGAGTTGGCAAATGGGAAAAAGGCATAGGTCCTAACTATAACTACCTATAAATATAGCGTTTGGTTCAAGTTATGACTTTCTGTGATATCTGTGTCAAGCTGCATATTAGCAGAATTTGATTTGGAATTCCCAGAAATAATAACTTGACCATTGTCAGAACCAGTAGAAGTGCGTTATCTGGAAAAAAAAATTACAAGCGCCTGTCATAAGAACATGCTTGTTTCCTCTAGATGTTGCTGCAGTCACTCAAAAAATATTGTGAAAAGCAATCTTAAGGTGTCTAATCGAGACGAAAGTACGAGAAAAGATTTAAATAATTTTTAACATTAGAGGAGTTAGTTCAGTTGTGATTTAAACTAAAACATCACATACACTGTGTAAGATATACATACGCTAAACTATTTATCTTCGCATGATTACTTTCAGTTAACAAACTTTCACGCAGATTGAACTTAAAGTGCACTTACCAAATTTGTATCTAAGAAACAAAGGCACTTACTGTGAGTACATCACCAACGTCTTGGTCTCTGGCATCCACAGAATAGAAAGGGAGGAGAATGGGGTAATTCTCATTAATGGATTTAAGAGCTGTGAAAAGATATAAAGGTTACATTTTGTGGGCTCAAGTTGAACAACGGTGTGTTGAGATGTTCATTAGTTACTTGTAGGTCAGTTACAGATTACTATCTGATACATACCAATGCAAATATCTATTTTTAGAGTACATTTATCACACTATGGCCCTCATTATGATAGAGTAACAGCCTTCTGCCGTAATATGACAACAGCTAGATTTCCGCCAGTAGGATGGCGGAAATCCGGCTGTGGACTTGCCGGCAGATGGCAGCAGCAGTGCCACAGCAGTAGACCGCCGCCAGCCATATTATGAGAAATAATGCGGCCTGGCGGTGTTCTGCTGGCGGGCGCTGCTGCTGGCAGCAGCGCCCCGTTCCATCTCCTGTCGGAGTACCCCCTGCACACAGGTAAGTCGGTGCTCCGTCAGGGGAGGGGGGTGCTTTGTGTGTGTGTGTGGGGGGTGTGTGTATGTTTTTATGTGCCTGTATGCGGGTGTGTGTTGTGTGTTGGATGCGAGTGTGCATGTATGAAGGTGTGACTGTGTGTATGTTATGTTTTGTGAATGCATGTGTGCGTGCATGTTTAAAAAGTGTGTGCTGGTGTGTGTGAGTGGAAGTATGCATGCATGGATGTGTGTGCGAATGTGTGTATGCATGTGTGTGTGTGTGTGAAGGGGTGGCATGAATGTAGTGGTGTGGGGGCACAATGGAGAGGCGGGGTGGGGGTAACTGGAGAGGGGGGAGACCCCTATCAGTGACAGGAAAGGAATTACCTTTCACTGATAGTGCCTACCACCATGGTTTTTGTTGCAGTAAGGAGGCCACGAAAACCATGGCGGTAGGCAGGGTCATAATCCCACGGGTGGAACAGTGACGGCTGCTGGGCTGGAGACCGATCTCTCCAGCACGGCAGCTGTCACAGCCATGGTGGTCAGAGTGGTACATTGGCGGGTTGGCTTCAGCCAACCTGCTAATGTCATAATATGGCGGTAGGTACCGCCAGCCTGTTAGCGGTACTTACCGACATATTTCCACCGACCGCCGGGGTCATAATGACCCGCTATATTTCTTTATCCTTTCATGGGTTTAGAAGTTTATTCAGTACAAAGCTACAAAGAAAGCATCACTAGAAGATTTAACTGTGCAGTAAGGAGACAATACTGCTATTACATATTTATTATTGTCTTGAAAGCTGCTCACAAGTGAGATTTACTTTTTAGCTCTTTCAGAACTGAAGAGTATATAGTTGAGTTGGCTTTTCACGTGTGCGCCATGCACCCAACACCCAAGATTCTCCCCCCTTACTAACAGCACCAATAGGGCAAGGAAAGTGAAGCTCGAGTCCAATAATTCTCCCCACTTTCCCCGCTTGTCTTCCATCTTTTGACAGGATTTCTGTCTGCTTGAACACACCTGCTCCTTGCTCAGCCTATGCTTCCCACCTTCAAATGTCACTGACAGCCATTTAACCTAAAGCCTGCCTGTTAAAATTTAAAAAAGTACATTCTTGAATATTTTGGACTTTTTTCAACTTAGCCTAATAGATTATTTTGGATTTTTTTCCAATGTAGCCCAATAGATTATATCTAGGACTCCCAGCTTTCCATTTTCACTGATATTTATAGACAAATACAGACTGTATTTATTTTTAAAAGCAGAAAAGTACTGAAAATTGTGCTAATAAGGAGTAACTTCTCATGTTGTCTGTTGTGAATTCCAAGACAACAGATGGGCAGATAGCATGGGAGTTATAAAACAAGATATCTAGAAATACAAGCATATGTTAAAATATATTTGCAGTGAAGTGCTAATATTTACCTGTGAGTGTAGTATTATGCTATATTTGGCTGCCTAATTTTCAAAAACACAACAAGAATCAAAATCCGAGTGCATGTTTATCCATTAAATAAATGTGAAACTGTACAATTTTTTACTCCACTTACTTACAAACCACAAAATAAATATGCATAAATACTAATAAAATGGCCAAAAAATAAATATAGATAAATACATATGTGAATGTTAAAAAAATAAATACCATAAAACCGGGAGCCCTCATTATTTCTGCACTGGGTTACCTGTATTAGAGGTGATGGTGAACCACCACTCCTTTTTACCTGACAATTATATTGGTAGTGAATAAAAAGGCAAGTCAGATGTCTATTACCTCCTGTAAAAGCCTGTTAATATAGAAGGAACAACACTGTGGTCTATTAAACCAATACCCTCAAGTGTGATTATCATGGATAAGGAGGTGCAATGAAGAAAGGTAATTGCCCTGGGTCACACAATTTGGTCAAGCTGGGATTGCATCCAGGTTTCCCAATAACATTGTTCAGTTACTAGATGAGTATCCCCTTCTGTCCACCTTTTGCCATGATAACAACTTTAGTAGGGACCCAAGAGGCAAAACAGTTGACTTGTGCATCCTTTATACAACCTTTATTGTTGATATAGATAGAGCAACATTGAGATCATTAAACAATATGGCAAACACATTTAGGGGGTCATTTTGACCTGGGCGGTCTTTTTGAAAGACCGCCGAGAGACCGCCGCGCGGAAGACCGCCAGTGGTGGCGGTTTTCCGCTTGGCCTATTATGACCGTTGGCAGCTCACTGTCCTTTTTCGGGCGGAGAGCCACCAACAGCCATACTGGCGGGAGGCGGGGAAGTGGAGGTTGCTCCACCTCCACCGCCACGCCAACAGAAAACCGCCCAGAGAATCACGTCCTGTGATTCGCTGTGGCTGTGTTCTGTTGGCGGTGTGGTGTCGGCAGAGCTGCCCCCATGGCTCCCGTCCCCTCCCGGAGGATTGTTGGACCAGGTAAGTCGATCATCGGTGAGGGGAGGGGGGTGGGGTTGGGTGTTGTGTGCGTGCATGGGGGTGTGCACGTGTGTATGTGAAGGGGGGTGTGAGTGCATGTATGCTTGTGGGGGTGTTGTGTGTATTTGAATGAGTGCATGTATGTCTGTGGGTATGTCAGTATGGATGTGTGCGTGAATGTTTGAATGTGGGTGTGCGTGTCTGCCTGTGTGTGTGCATGTAGGCATGTATGTTGGCGTGTGTGAGTGTGTAGGTGTTGCCTGTGTGCGTGTCATGTGGTAATGGGTGATGTGATGTTGGGGGTCGGGGTGGGGAGGGGGGCCCTGCCACCTTTGGTGGGTGGCAGGGGTAGTGGGGGGGTAGGGGAGGGAGTCGGGGTGTGGGTGGAGGATGGGGGAGACCCCTATCAGTGCCAGGGAAGGAATTCCCTGGCACTGATGGTGCTTACCGCCATGGATTTCATGGCGGTTCAAACCGCAGGAAATCCACAGTGGTAAGCTGGGTCAAAATACCGCCAGCGGTATAGTGACGGCCGCCGGGCTGGAGACCCAGGTCTCCAGCCCGGCGGGCGGAACGGAGAACCGGCGGATGACCATGGCGGTAGCCGCCATAGTCATAATTCCATGAGGGGAGACCGCCAGCCTGTTGGCGGTCTTATCGCTAGTTCTCCGCCTTCCGCCAGAGTCATAGGGGGTCATTCTGACTCCCGCCGACCGCAGTAACCGCAGGGCCGGCGGGAGCCGCCAGAATACCGCTGCGCGGTCAGAAGACCGCTGCGGTTATTCTGAGTTTCCCGCTGGGCGGGCGGGCGACCGCCAGAAGGCCGCCTGCCCGCCCAGCGGGAAACCCCCTTCCACGAGGATGCCGGCTCCGAATGGAGCCGGCGGAATGGAAAGGGTGCGACGGGTGCATCTTGGTGGGGCACTGCAGAGGCCCCCAGGGGCCCCACGACACCCCTTACCGCCATCCTGTTCCTGGCGGCCAAAACCGCCAGGAACAGGATGGCGGGAAGGGGGTCGGAATCCCCATGGCGGCGCAGCAAGCTGCGCCGCCGTGGAGGATTCCCCAGGGCAGCGGGGAACTGGCGGTACACCGCCGGTTTCCCGTTTCTGACCGTGGCTGTACCGCCGCGGTCAGAATGCCCAGGGATGCACCGCCAGCCTGTTGGCGCTGCATCCGCGGTCCCCGGCCCTGGCGGATTTTACCGCCAGGGTCGGAATGACCCCCATAATGACCCCCTTAGTGTGATTTTTGAACTGAATTATTTGAAAGTGTCCTCAATCGTGACAATCTTCGAAAAACACCACAGTGAAGAAAGGTAAGTGGCAAAAATCACACAGTTTAATCAAGCCGGAATGGCAGGATTTAAACTAGATACTTTGGGTCAGGTCCATGTAACTAATTTTCATCCCATTTCCTTGAAAAGCCTCTAACAGACCTGTACAAATATGTGTAGCCCCACGGCCAGGCTTCATTCCTTTCCATTGCTAAGACCTGAACTCCAAGATGGTTTGGCCTCTGTGTTTTGTCCTTTTGAATTAGGCAGTTCTTTGGCTCTGGTGGTAGTGGATAATCTAAAGGAGAGGGACACCATATAGTGGTGGGTACACCTGTCCATGTAATTAATGCAACAAAAAACATACACCTGACAAAGGGTGGCAAGAACTTTGAGCTCAAGTCTGTTCCCTACTAGGATTCAGCATAGTGACTGTGTTGCATTCTGAATCTTACAGGCAGTTTGGTTCTAGTTGTTTTTAGAGTGTCTACTAATTTACTTTTGGTAACCCAGAAAGACAATACAACAATACTACAGGCATGAGAGAACCAGTGATTTTGGGAGTTTCATCTGCAATTGAAAGACGTGTGAGTTTCAAGAATTGAGACTCCCATGTCTCAATTCTGGTGTGACTTGGTACATTCATCTAACATAATGTGTGATCAGGGTTAAACCACACCCCTAGATGTTTCAGTTTTGTGAATAGCATGCCCCAATGGCAGGAGATTCCTTTCCTCTTATCGTTTCCCAAAAATATTTACTTTTTTACTCTTTCAAGCACATGAAGTTCTCTTTTATAAAACAGTAGACAGATTTGAGGCAGTTTTTCCACTTACCAGTCTCAGGTTGATTTGACAGTCTTTGGCATGTATTTAAAAATGATATTGATGGCGCTTAATCAGTTGTATTACAGTTAAGACTGAGATATTAAAAAAGCACAGCAAACATTAAAATACTGGCAGATGACTTTTCTCTTTTCTAATTCGTACTAGTTTTCAACAAAAAAAGCAGATAGATACAAGCTGCCTCCTCCCCCTAGCCACTTCACTCATGGTTCTAGGAGAAACCTAACATCTACTTTGTCATAGGTCATTGAAAGGCCCAACATCAGTAGGATTCCCCTGCTAAGGCTGAAAAAGGTGTATTGATTGCTGGGCAAGGTTGTTGTTATCTGAAATATTTACTACCTTTAACAATGGAGTTGTGTCACTTTTTTAAAGCAGCCCCATGCAAAATGTATTTCAGAATTTCCTAAGCCATGCACAGCCTGCTTTATGTTTCTTTGTATGCTTAGGCAGAAAAAAGTAACACTAATCAGCTCATATCTCTGCCTTGCATTACTTTGCTTCAGAGAGGCTTTCTTTTAGTGGAGCATGGGTGTTGCACTGCATCCACCCATGGATTTTGATGCAAACCCATCTAAAGGCAATACACCTGTGTATGTGCCAAAATGGTTCACCTAGCCCAGACTGGTGTAATGAGGAGAAATATCTTTATTTCTTCATGTATTTCCTTCTTCCACAAAAACAATCCTGCACATAACCCAGGCACCCTTGCACCACAGCTCAAGGGTGGCTGCATTAGTGCAACTTTGCATTTTGTGTGCAGGGGCAAGGAGAGTAGAGGAATGCTCATATAATGTTAAATATGGCATATTCCTGCCCTCTCCCTTTCATGTAGCACAGTGCAGCAGGATGTCTTGCTACATTGCATGCCAGTTTGATACATCTGGGCCTTGGTCATCAGTCCTGGTCATAACAGGCAGAATTTGTGCAGAGCTTCTCCGCACTGATGGACAGCTTTAGTTTGACAATTTGGGAGTCTCAAACTTCTCGTTTTGTTATCCATTTCCAATCACATATCTGACTTAGGCCCTCATTATGAACTTGGCGGTAATCACCGCCACCTGCCGTGCTGACGGTGAACAGAAGACCACCAGTTGCAGTAGATTGTACACCGCTGAATAATGATGCCAAAAAGACAAACCTCCAAAAATCCTGCAGCCTCCACACACTTCCAGGGCCAACAACGGTAGAAAGGCAGTACACCCCACCCCACCACCACCATGCAGACAAGTCCTCCACCCACCAAATAATGATACACAAATCAGCTTGGCGGACAGTAAATGCAGAGCAACCATTGGCGGTACGGACCGCCACGGCCAACAATGGCACACATTGGCAAGTTTGAAAACCCACACACCAGACACACATCCACAACACCATAAAACATTCACATACACACCCCACAATCCTTTGCAACGCCAATAGCACAACAGATATTGACACCACAACATGCATACACTGAACTCAACATCACACAAGTCACACACACAAATACACCACCAAAACCCAAACAAACCCCAAACACCATCACAAGCCACACACCTAAACACACAATAGCACACTCACTAATACACCCACAACACACCACCCACAACACATACCATGGCACCCCATAAAGCACCCCCGCTTCACAGACAGGGAGCTAAGGACCATGGTGGACGAAATACTCAGGGTTGAGCCACAACTGTTTGGGGCACAGGTACAGCAGACATCCATGGCCAGGAAGATGGAGCTATGGCAGCGGATAATCAACAAGGTCAATGCAGTGGGAAACCATCCATGCACAAGGGACGACATCTGGAAGCGATGAAAGGACCTGCACAGGAAGGTTCAGTCCATGGTATCCAGGCACAACATCACCATACAGAAGAATGGTGTTGGTCCCCCGCCTGCTCTCCCCGAATACACCGACTGAGAGGAGAAGGTCCTGGCTATCCTGCACCCCGAGGACCTCATCGGACTCACTGGAGGACTGGACTGGGGTAAGTCAACTACAATTTCTACATATCCACCACACCTGTAATGCATGTACCACCCTATCCCCTCATTACCAACAGGACTCCATCCGCTACCCAGGGATGGCTGCGGAAGCCCAGGAGGCGATATCTGAGGTCCTGTGAGCATACAACCATACCCAGGACAGAATGGGCAAGATCCTGGCCACCCTGGAGCAGAATCAGAGGCTGGAGATAGCTCTGCACCAGGAGGCCATGGAGAAATGGAAACAGCTCAAAGCCACCATGGCCTCCATTACAGGGGTGCTGCAGCACCAGTACCACAGTCAGCCTGAGTCCTCCAACCACCTGCAAGCCCCTACCACTAGCCAGGACACTGCCCTGCCTTCTACATCAGCAGCAACCACTGCACTGGTGGCACTGCCAGAGGACACACAGGAAGCCAGCACCCCTACCCCTGCAGCCCAGCTGCACCTTCGCAAACATGTCCTCAGACCCAGATATGCCACTGAAATACCAGCCAAGACCAAGCCCAGCACCAGGAAGTGACTCTGCCCTGAAATGTCTCCCTTGTATGCCACTGCCATCACACCATCTTCCAATGGCCACATGGACCAAAACCCAGTGCTACCAACAGCTGAGCATAAGTACCTGTCGTAGTTGGACGCTTGCTATGGGCAAGACTGCTGGTTTAAGGATGACAGTACTTACATTTATAGGTGACTATGCCTATCCTACAACAAGTTGCAACTGGAGTCCCAACCCTTCTGGCTCACTAGCAGTACCTCACCAAAAACCCAAACAGTTAAAGGTGATTTGTGGCAGCCTTTACGCATGGACCCAGAAGTATGACATCTCAGGGAGTGTCGTGGTTAAACTGAGATTACCCCTTTCTCACAGATACATCATATCTCAACAAAATACAGGCAATAATGAAGATGCAGTAATGTTTCAATAGTTTGTATTTAATACAATCTGCAATCTGCGGTACATCACATGGGCTGCAATGATTAGGATAATGAATAGTGCAAGAGATAGAACTGTAAAGATAAGATCATGATTATGAAGACCCCCACCATCTTGCAATAACATGGAAAGACATAGGCCCTCATTACAACCCTGGCGGTAAATCCCACTTTCCGCTGTGCAGAAGACCGCCAACATACCGCTGCGGCCGTGGAATTCCGCTACAGGTATTACGACCCACAGCTCGGAATCTGCCACAATACAGACATCCACACAAGTCTGCCACACCAAAGGTCAGTGATCAACTTGTGATACCAAAACCAACACCGTCACGCAAACAGGAATACGCCCAGACTATCACAACCCACAAATCAATGCAGCGGTCTTTCAACCGCGGTAATCCATTGGTGGTACACACTGCCGCGTTCAAAACACACACACACTTACAAAACACAACTACATTGGAAAATTTGAAATACACACACCTGATACACATAAACACACCACACCCACACACCCAATCCAATATAAAGCACACACCCACATCACCCACAAACCCTTACAACCAAAAATGTGAAAGAAGGCCAGAGAGAGTGACTACCTAAAACAACACCAGCATCCACAGACACACAACACCATCACTTACACAACATCCACGCACCTCAAAAAACACACACAACACATCCCCTCACACATCACAACAGACACCACCTCACACATCACCCACACCACATCATGGCACCTCAAAGACACCCCAGGTTCTCTGAACAGGAGCTCAGGGTCATGGTGGAGGAAATCATCCGGGTAGAGCCACAGCTATTCGGATCACAGGTGCAGCACACCTCCATTGCAAGGAAGATGGAGCTATGTCGCAGAATTGTCGATAGGGTTAATGCAGTGGGACAGCATCCAAGAACACAGGATGACATCAGGAAGAGGTGGAACGACCTGCTGGGGAAGTTCCGTTCCGTGGTTTCAAGGTTCAAGACACCAGATTGCTGTACAGAGGCTTGCGGTGGACCCCCACCTCCTCCCCCACAACTAACAACATGGGAGGAGCAAGTCTTGGCAATACTGCATCCTGAGGGCCTTGCAGGAGTAGCAGGAGGACTGGACTCTGGTAAGACATATCTTTACTACTTTATCCCCCACACCCCACCTGCATGCCATCACATACTGCCACCCTTACCCTTACACCGATCACCCCAACAACCCACAGATACCCCACTAACACAACCCACACATCCCAAAATTAAGCCCTGCATGTAACACCAATGCATGGACACCCATCACCAAAGCATGTCTAGTACAGAGACTCACTCATGCCCCAAAATCACCAATCACACAAGGACCAAACCAATAATGCAAGCACAGGAGTAGAGGGTCACTCTCACATTGCACAAGATGGCACACACAGACACAATAACTATGCATTTACACCCCAACAGGACCCATACCCAACATCACTGGACAGGAGGTGCCAGACATATCTAGTCCCCCCACAGAAGAGACCCACAGTGATGACAGCAGCTCTGCACGCCTGGATCAAGATGACCAGCCCGGCCCATCAGGGACCTCAGGACAGTCGGTTCCCCTGACACAGTCACAAACCACCACTGAACCTCCCCCCTCAGGAAACACCACCACAGCACCCACCCAGCGGGCCCATCCCTCTGTCCCCAGAACACGTCAATCAGCAGTGTGTCCACCACTACAGGGAACCCAGGCAACCCCACTAACACAGGACGATCAGGGAACTGGGGGCAGTGGCAGTGGGCACACAGTTCAGGGTACAGAGGCACATGATAACAGGGAAGCTGGGAGGACTGCCGTGCGACAGGGGGAGGACAGGCCCAGGGAACCCACTCTCCATGAGGCTCTCTCCAACATCATGGGAGCTTATCACTATTCCCAGGAGACTATGTGCACCGTACAGGCCAAGTTTCAGGAGACCCAACGGCTGCAAGAGGAACACTACCTGGGGATCAGGGAGGACTGGCAGACCTTGTCAACACTATGAGGGACACAGAGGCACACCAACTGGCCCCTGAAACTAGCCTGGATGATGAACAGCCCTCCACCACCGCCGGCGCTAGTGGACAGGAGCCACCACCAGAGGACCAACAGGCCACCAGCACCCCACCCCCTGCAGATGGAGAACCACCCCGCAAAGGGTCCCTGAGAACCAGGAACAAGACAGAGAACATTGCCAAGACCCATACCAGGAAATAAGACCTCCCTGAATGTCACCCTTCTGTCCCCCTATGTCACCCTGTCCATCCTTAGACTGCCATTGCTCCACTTCCTATGCCCCTTTGGACAATGAACCTGTGAAACAAATAGACTGGACTCTGCCATGGACATACCTCCACCATCACCCCAGCCCATTTTACAACCCCCTCCACTTATTTGCACAGGAATAAACACACTTCAATCACAAAACAATCTGGAGTCAATCTGTGCTTTCACAAATGTGTCATTGCAATATCTATGGAATATAGCAATGTCAATGTACTTGTTCACATACCAATGTAACACAGCTGTAGGCCAGGTGTAAACATAGCAGAGGGAACAAAGTGGGACCCAGATCTGTGAAATGGAAAGTCAAAGTGACAAGTCTGTGTCCCTGCACTGAGTGAAAATGACAGACTTATGCTACCTCCAACAATAGTATGATATGGGGGAAGCAGTGACATCTTCTTACCTGTGTCTCACTGGAAGTAATGCAAGATGATGTTGTTTTGGTTGTCGATATCCTCTTCTTCTGTCTCCTCTTCTTCACTGTCCACAGGCTCCACAGCTGCCACAAGACCACGATCTGGCCCATCCTCCTGCAGAAAAGGAACTTGGCGTCGCAAAGCCAGGTTGTGCATCATACAGCAGGCCACGATTATCTGGCACACCTTCTTCGATGAGTAGCATAGGAAACCACCTATCAGATGGAGGCACTGGAAATAGGCCTTCAGGAGGCCGAAGGTGTGTTCTATTATCCTCCTTGTTTTCCCATGTGCCTCATTGTAACATTCCTCTGCCCTTGTGCTGGCATTCCCCACTGGGGTCAGTAGCCATGAGAGGTTGGAGTAACAAGAGTCACCTGCAAATGTCGAGGGACAACTGTTAGACACAAACTAACCTTTAGGGACAACCCCATACCCAGATACCTATGTCAACTGTATTGGGACCTTGGCCTCACCTATGAGCCCCACATGGCGCCTCTGGAGTTGCCCCATCACATAAGGGATGCTGCTATTCCTCAAAATGTAAGCATCATGTACAGAGCCAGGATACTTGGCATTCACATGGGAGATGTACTGGTCTG
Organism: Pleurodeles waltl; assembly: GCF_031143425.1. Classification (NCBI taxonomy): domain Eukaryota; kingdom Metazoa; phylum Chordata; class Amphibia; order Caudata; family Salamandridae; genus Pleurodeles; species Pleurodeles waltl. The sequence continues at coordinate 431,198,834 of NC_090442.1, forward strand.
CCAAACACACCATCTGCACATTCATCGAATGGTAGCTTTTCCAGTTTCTGTACACCTGTTCATTTCTGCGGGGGGGACAAATGCCACATGTGTACCATCAATGGCACCAATGATGTTGGGGATATGTCCCAGGGCATAGAAGTCACCTTTCACTGTGGGCAAATCCTCCACCTGAGGGAAAACGATGTAGCTGCGCATGTGTTTCAGCACGGCTGACAACACTCTGGACAACATGTTGGAGAACATTGGCTGAGACATCCCTGATTCCATGGCCACTGTTGTTTGAAAAGACCCACTGCCCAGGAAATGGAGTACAGACAGGACCAACACTAGAGGGGGTATCCCTGTGGGATGGCAGATAGCTGACATCAGGTCTGGCTCCAACTGGGCACTCAGTTCATGGATTGTTGCACAAACAAGTCTGTATTTGATTATGATGTGTCTCTCTTCCTTTGTCGACAGGTCCACCAGGGGTCTGTACATCGGAGGATGCCGCCATCTCATCACCTGCCCCAGCAAACGAGCCCTATGGAGGAGAACAGCGAGCAGAAAGTCATCCAACACTGAGGTATCACAATGCGTTATTTTCAGAAACGTTAGTAATCTGCAATGTGCTGCCATCTGTCTGTATTCCCGGCCTAGATAGGTGTGACGCAGTTTTCATCCATCCCATGTGGCCCCCTGAAATGGCGGCTGCCTGACCTGTAAGGTGGGACAAGGGGATATGAGGTAACTGCGCTGGCGTTGTACACTGTCGTGGTGGGTGGTCGAAGACCACAGCGGAATTCTGCATTAGTTAACATTGGGCCCTATGGGTCCCAGGAGCCAATGACGATGTACGCCGGTGGTGACGGTACGCACCTTCACGGACGTGACCGCCATTTTCTGTCTGTTCACTCACTTGATACCTGACCTTCAACAGGAGAGGACCTACACTGCAAGTGCTGCTGTAATATGTGTCTGGAAGCGACAATGGCTACAGTGTCTGGGGAAAGGACCCCTGCCTTCACTTCGGAGGAGTTGGAGAAACTAGTGGATGGGGTCCTCCCCCAGTACACGCAACTGTACGGTCCTCCAGACAAACAGGTGAGTATACTGTGAGCATGCTGCATGGGCAATGCCTGCTTTGAGTGGTGTGGATGGAAAATACATGGGGGGGCTGAGGCCTACATGTGGGGATAGTGAGTGTATGTGCGTCAGGGCAAGGGTGGGAACTGGTGGGCAATGAGTATGACGGTCCGGAGATTGAGTAATTTCCTTTCCCCCTCTGCTATTCCTCTAGGTCAGCGCCCACCAGAAGAAGGGTATTTGGCGTGCCATCGCCAAGGATGTCCGGACCCTCTGGGTCAACAACAGACGGAGCACCCACTGCCATAAATGATGGGAGGACCTGCACCGCTGGAGCAAGAAGATGGTGGAGGCCCAGCTGGGTATGGCCTCCCAGCGTGGAAGGGGTGCCCTTCGCAGCATGACCCCCCTGATGTCCCGGATCCTGGCGGTGGCCTATCCGGAGTTGGATGGGCGCTTGAGGGCATCACAGCAGCCACAAGGGGTGAGTACACTCTCATTCAGCTGACTCTGCGCGCATTACGAGGTGTCTGGGTTGGGGAGGTGGGCAGTGTGTTCCCCTAGGCCAGGGTTAACTTGGTAGGCAAGTTCCCTTGTGAGGCAGGCTATGTGGCCCCCCAAACCCACTAGTGGTAAGAGCCATCTACACCTAGTCAGGCTCCTGTGACTTCCAGGTGTGCAGCAATTGGGCTTAGGTCTCGTACCTCATTGGCAGGTGGATTTTCTAGGGACTGTTAGTGCATGGCATAGTGCTGAGGGCTGCTCCCTGTGCGTTGTGTCCACCAATGGTAGTGGTGATGCATGTACTGAACATGTTTTTCTTCTGTCTTTCCCACCCCTTTTTGTGGTCTCCCAGTTCTTGTGTACAATAGCATCATCAGGCGGAGGAGCAGTGGCACCAGAGCAGGAGGGAGCTGCACCCCACTTGGCCCTGGAGGGTGAAGCAACGGAGTCTGGAGCCACAAGTGGGACTGAGGGCAAGGGGAGCTCCACAGCGGGGACAGGAGCATACACCAGTGACAGCGACTCCTCCTCTGATGGGAGCTCCCTTGCGGTGGCGGGCACCTCTGTGCCCACCGCATCAACAGGTACCGCTGCCACGCTCCCTACCAGCACCACCCTCCCAGGAGCCGTTCAGCGTGTGTCCCGTGCCCGCTCACCTCAGGCCCTGCCCCAGTCAGCCCTGCTGCCCTCAGTGAGGAGGCTATTGGCCTCCTGAGATCCCTCACTGTTGGGCAATCTACCATATTGAATGCCATCCAGGGTGTTGAGAGGCATTTGCAACAAACAAATGCATACCTGGAGGGCATTCATTCTGGGTAGGCGGCCTAAAAGAGAGCATGTCAGGCTCTGGCCTCAGCACTAATGGCAGCCATTGTCCCTGTGTCCAGCCTCCCCCCTCCAACTTCCTCCACCCAGACCCAATCCCCTGTACTTCAGCCTATCCCAAGCACACCATCAGACCAGCATGCACACACCTCAACACACTGTGTCCCCCTCCTCCACATCCTCCTCCTCCCTCCCTATCTCGTCTCCACTCACACCTGCATGCACTACATCCTCAGCCACTACCTCCATCACCAGCACGCCCATCACCACACACCGCTCACGTGCAAGCACCACCCCCACTACCATTCCAACATCCCCAGTGTCCTCTCCCATTGTGTCTGTGAGACCTCCTCCCAAAGTACACAAACGCAGGCACACACCCACCCAACAGCCATCCACCTCACAACAGCCTCCGGTCCATGCACCATCACCCAAATTCAGCAGACGTACACCTCCTACAACCACTATCTCTTCCTCCACTCCCAAACCCCCTCCATCTTCCCGTCCCAGTGTGTCTAAAAAACTCTTCCTGGCTAACATTGACCTCTTCCCTACTCCCCCCTGTCCTTCCCCTAGGGCCAGGCTTTCCAGGTCCCAGCCCAGCACCTCAGCCACCAAATCTCGAGGCACAGTGGTGCCAGCAACTGTGCGGTCATCGAGTGCGTCACCCATCAGGGCTGCCAGTGTGCCACGTAGCTAGGGCAAGGACATTCCACCACCTGCCAAGGTGAAAAAGTTGCCCACATCCCGGAGGGAGAAGCCGCACCTACCAGCTACCAAGGGCTCAGCAAAAACAAAAGGGGATAGTGGCAAGACAACTGCGTCTAAGGTGGGTAAGGGACAAAACCACAAGAGCAGGTCAGGAGAGGGCACGGTGGCACCGACTGGGTGACCAGTGTCTCACCTTCTGTCCACGACCACACCAACCTGTACGGTGGTGAACACTGCAAGCTGCCCCGCCACCATAACCGCCACCTGCACAGCCATCTGGACCGCCACCTGCACAGCCACCTGCACAGCCACCGGCACGTCTACAGCCTCAGCGACAGTCCCCAGCCTCTTCCCCAGTGGGCAGCCGTCCAAGGCTGCAAGAGATGTCCTGCTGTGTCCCTCAGCAGGCGCTGACCCATGTGCCACCGCCAGCACTGCCGCCACAGACACCGCCGCAAGCACCACCACCAGCCCCGTGACGTGCTCGGACAGTGGCACCACCACTGACATGGCTACCATCCCCAGTGGTCAGTCGTCCGAGGCTGGAGGAGACTTCCTGGACCCTGGCCAGCTTCCATGATTCATGACTTCCATCACTGTATTTACCTGCAGGTGGAATGCGAAGCCGCAGCAGTGTGGGGTATGTCACGGCCTCCATGGTGTAGAATGCTACCTGTACCTCAGTAATCTCGTGGCACACACACCCAGGTGAGGGAATTGTGCCGGCCAAACTGTACGTGGAGCACTCTGGGCACCATGCCCCCTCCAGAACCAGTGGGGATTGACATCCACTACTTCAGTCCTTGGCAGGATGAAGCACTCTGGGCACCAGGCCCCCTCCAGAACCAGTGGAGATTGACATCCACTACCTCAGTCCTTGGCAGGATGAAGCACTCTGGGCACCAGGCCCCTTCCAGAACCAGTGGAGATTGACATCCTCTACCACAGTCCTTGGCAGGATGAAGTACTCTGGGCACCAGGCCCCCTCTAGAACCAGTGGAGATTGACATCCATTTGAGAGACTGTGGCTTTGCACTCTCCAGGATAAAGCAGTGGGCAAATCACCCACTGGAAAGACTTCGAGAGACTGTGGCTTTGCACTCCCCAGGATAAAGCAGTGGGCAAACCACCCATTTGAGAGACTCGAGAGACTGTGGCTTTGCACGCCCCAGGATACAGCAATGGGCATGGAGCACCCTCATGCAGCAGTGGCGTCGTGCGTTCACCTGGCTGAGGTCCCCCCCCCTTCCCCCTCCCCCAGAGGTGCCTGTATATTTTCGATCTGATGCCCCAGCAGTGTTCTCTCCGTTTCCAGTCAGGGATCTTGTGTGGGCTTTGCACATGCACAGGTGTCCACGGACAATGATTGGTACACTATTCGGACTTGTGTAGTTGGTGTACATATTTGTATATACAGAATTTAGATTTTTGACTATCAGATTTTTCATGATTACAATTGTTACAATCATTTCCTTTTGTCCTTGCGTTCTTCCAGGGGGTGATGGGGTGTATATGTAATGCTGCTGCATGTATTTGTGTGTATGTTGTTGTGGGTGAGGGTGGGGGTATTGCATGTTGCGTGTGTGTGTCACTCTCTTTTCCCTCCCCCCTCCCCTGTGTTGTAGGTACAGTACTCACCGTGGTCATCAACGGCGTCTGTCCTGCTCCTGATAGAGCAGGAGGAAGATCAGAATTGGTAACACCTGTGGTTCGGGCTCCATGGCGTCCTAGTTCCTCGTTGGGTGTCGAGAGGTGAGTGGTTTCCCTTCTGTGTACTGTTTCCGCCATGCTTTTGATAGCGCTGGTACCGCCCTGGAAAAGGTGGTGGATATGCCTCTTGTAATAGAGTGTGCGGTACTTTGTCCTCCGCCTGTCTGTTGGCAGTTACCGCCACGGTGTTTGTTTCTACCGCTGTGGCAGCGGAGTGTTAAAGTGGCTGTCTGTGTGGGGGGTTTCTGCCATTGTCGTGAATCAAATCTTTTTCCCGCCGGCCTGTTGGCGGTCTTAGTGCCACTTTAACACCGACCGCCCGGGTTGTAATGAGGGCCATAGAGTGTATAATATGTCCTAATACCCTATCGTAATAGGCCTAACCTTCTACCTAGAGGAGAGCTGGGTATGTTAAACCTAATCTACAAATGCCATGTCCCTGGAAGGAGCCGCCAACCCTTGTTACCTTGGAATGAGGTCTCGTGCTCAGACTCCGAAGGAACACAGAGTCCGGGTCAGTGTCAAGGCGACGTGCAGCATCAATAGCAGCGATGGTCTCTGGTCGGAATCCCTCTGATTATCTGTCTAAAGTGTGATGTATTTATACAAATCTCCTTGGACCCCTGACATAGGTTGTTCCCAAATAATAGATAACACAGCATGCTTGGGATGGTAATTAATATAAACAATTCCCTCAAAAGATTGACGATGGAAAGTACCTAATGTGAACACCTACAATTTGTTTGTCTTTGTTGCATAAGTTGACGCCTTTGCACTGGCACTGGCACTGATAACATAAAGCTAAACAAAATGGCCTAACTATAAACAAGCCAGCCATCATAGAAGAATTAATTAAATAACTGGGCTAAAACAGATCAAGCTAAGTAGGTTAAAAGTCACTAGATGACGGGGGCATGAGTCTGCAAGCCAAAGGCTAAGCTAACCCCTGTTATCCCATTAAAACAAAATAGGATTCACTACTGACCTGAGTTTGTTTTTCCCCATGTGCCCACTCCCTCTCACTGTCCCATCACTTATGTATTTATTGCCATTGAATAAATACAACTATGCACTCAAATCGTATGTCCCTCATCAATATGAGATATCAATTGTGATTGTATATGCATTAGCCAGTTACTATCGTAATCACACCTTTATTGCAGGAGGGAATCCAACACACTTTATTGTCTGAAGTATGTCACACAGTACCTAATATTGGGTTCCCTGGAACATGCCACTTCAGTCATCAGTTAGCATTGTCACTGACAAAAGACACCAAAGTGCTTATTACATGAGACAGACTGTAACTATGCAGTGAAGACAGCAGCATTATTGAACAGTACCTTACAGTCTGGAAGTATGGCTGGATTAGCTGGGTCCTGGAGTTGAAATCTCTCCCCTCTTCTACCTCACCATCACTCTCATCCCCGCTCTGAGGTTTCAGGGGTGGTCGAACAACACCCTCCTTTTCCAGAAGAGGGATAGCTTTCCTCAGAACCAAGTTGTGCAGCATGCAGCAGGCCACCACTATCTTACAAACCTTGTCAGGGACACAGCACAGGGACCCCCAAAGAGATGGAGACAACAAAACATTGTCTTCAGGAGTCCTATAGTGCACTCTATCACCCTCCTAGTACGTCAATGGGCCTCATTATAATTCCTCTCTGCATCTGTCTGGGATCCCTCACAGATGTCAGGAGCCACTGCAAGTTGGGGTAGTCAGAATCACCTGCAAGTGGGTGAAAGAGGGCTTGAACAAACCGCCTTTACTTGCATACAGCCTGGCTGTCAGCTATGTGACTGATCCAGTGTCATACACACTCACCTACGAGCCAACCTCTGTCCCCTTAAAGTTGTCCCATCTTGTGTCGCACACTGCTGTTTCTCAGGACAAATGAATCATGGACTGATCATGGAAACCTTACATTGGCATGTGATATGTACTGATCAGCAGTACACACCAATTGTACATTAATGGAGTGATAGTTCTTATGATTCCTATACACCTATTCTTTCACTCTTGGAGTGTGGGAGCTATGTGGGTTCCATCAACGGCATCTATCACATGGGACATGTCAGCAAAAGCATAGAATCCAGATTTGATGGTGGGGAGTTCAGCCCTTTGGGGAAACTGGACATAAGTTTGCAATTGATGAACGAGGGCATCCAGGAATTTGGACAGGATGTGGCATCACAGTGTGGAAACTCTCCCAAAGATGGGTACATGTGGGGATGACAGAATCATGTCAGCAAGCTACGAAGGGGAGAGAGAATGGGGCCCTGGATGAGGCCCCTGGCCAGGCTATGGAGACGTAGTGGTAGCAAAATGGCAGCCTCCTGCCAACCATGTATGATAGAGTGGAAGTGACTTTATTCCGCTGGCGTTATTCATCATGGCAGAAGGCGGAATTCACTGCTGTGCACCTGATCATTGGATTACTTGGTTGTCAATGGGGAACCTTGGCCAATCATGATCACCGCCAGCAGTGACGGAGCCCACCGATGCGGTACCTATGCCATTTTGTCAGACCCTTGACACTTGACTCCTGATTCACGTGAAGGGTAGTACTCCACTGCGTGTGCTGATGTGTCCTAACTCTGGTCCCTGAGATGGCACGTGTTACAGAAGAACGGGCCCCAGCCTTCAGCGCGGAGGAGCTGGAGAAGCAGGTGGACGGGGTCCTACCCCTGTATGCGAAGTTGTATGGGCGACCAGAGGAGCAGGTGAGTTGCCGTTGTGGCAGATGACTGTATGCATGTGTGTTTGATGTATGACTGCCCAGCTGTAGTTTGTCTGGCACGTTCTGCCTGTAATTTGTTCAAATACATGTCAACAATGGCTTTACCATATGGAACGGCATGGCATATATATATGGTGCACTCATACTGACGTATGTTTCTTTGCCCTGTGTGTCCCATGCAGGTCAGCGCCCATCAAAAGAAAGGCCTATGGCAAGCCATTGCCAAGGAAGTGCGGACCCTGGGGGTCTACAACCGGCAGAGCACCCACTGCAGGAAGCGGTGGGAGGACCTGAGGTGCTGGGACAGAAAGACCGGAGAGGCCCAGCTGGGGAATGCCTCCCAACAAGAAAGGGGTGCCCATCGGATCCTGACCCCCCTAATGGCCAGCATACTGGTGGTGGCCTATCCGGATTTGGATGGGCGCTTGAAGGCAGAACAGCACCCACAAGGGGGTGAGTAGCAAAACTGTTGTGATACCACTTTGATGGTTGAATTTGGGTGCTTTGGAATGTAAGCATTGTATTGCCAGCCACTTAGACAGGTGTGTCCCTGCTGTCCTGCCCCCTCCAATTCCTTGGGATGGTGTAAGAGCTAGTTTTGGCAGGCTTTATAGGCCTATGAGGAGTCCCCTTTCTGTCATCTGGTATTCATTGTGGCCTTATGGGCTTGTAAGTGCATTGGCTGGGCATGGTCTCTCATGGGTGTCCTTCACACAGTATAACAGGGTTGTGTTTCATGAGGGTTATTTGGTGTATTCTGGGGTCATGCCCACTAGTCAGGGGCACATTCATTACGTATGTTGTTTCTGCTGAGGGTACGTGCATGACCTGGGTGGGAGTGTGGGAGCCAAAATGTACATATATTCAGGAGTTGACATAATTCTGTCTTGTTTTGTTTCCCCACCCCTGCGCTCTTGTGCCCTTTGTGTACATTGACATCACCTGGCGAGGGAGCTGAGGCACCGGTGAGTGGAGATGCAGCAGCCCGTGGTTCCAAGGAGGCAGAGTTGACCGACGCCAAGGGGACCAGTGGGTTGGAGGGCTAGGGGAGTACCATGGGGGAGGCAACTACCACTGGAGGTAGTGACTCTGATACCTCCTCCAATGGAAGCTTCCTCGTGGTGGCGGACCCTACTGGGCTTACCCATTCTTTGTCATCTTCCGCCAACCCCATCCCATAACCACCCTCCCAGTTGCTCCCCACCAAGTTGCCCATGCCCGCTCACCCAGGAGGGTGGGTGTCTCCTTCACCCCAGGCACCTCATCCCCTTCCCCAGTCAGCCCTGCTGCCCTCTCGGAGCAGGCTATTGACCTCCTGTGAACCATCTCTTTAGGGCAGACAACCATTGTGAATGCCATCCAAGGGCTACCATCACAGATGAAGCAATGCAATGCATAACTGGAAGGCATTCACTGTGCCATGTCTGGCCTTCTGAGATATTTTCAGGTTCTGGCCTCCTCTTTGATGGCAGTCAGTGTTCCTGGTCTTTCCTTCCTCCCTCCCACCACCTTTACCCCTTCCAGCACCCCACTCCCTCAACCCATCCTAAGCACACTTACAGACAGCCATGCACACAGATCAACGCACAAGAAGCACACTGAGAAGCACAAGTACCACACTTCCCACCACTGGCAGGCATACACCCAACATACCAAAGCACACACAACAACATACACTTCCCATGTGAGTCAACCTCCCCCACCACCCTGTCTGGCACCTCACCATGCACAGCCACACATACTGCACCCTCAGTCATTGCTGCTGCCCCCATTCATGCAGTCACCACAACATCTGACATCCAGACATGAATCCCTGACACCACACCTGCACTCACCACGACTACATTTACAGACACTTGCAACACGCTCACCAGACCTGCTGACACCTATACAACATCCATCTACACTGGCAGCCTGTCTTCTCCCACTATGTCCACCCACCCTCCTCCCAAAACACTCAAACATTTGCACACATCCACACCACACACATCCACCACGCATAAACATACTATACATGCACCTGCATCCACATCCAATACACCTACACCTGATTCAAGCACTCCCTCAACCTCCACTCCCAGACCTGCCTCCAAATCCCCTCCAACTGCACCTAAGAAGCTTTTCCTGTCCTGTGTTGACCTGTTTGAACCTACTGGCCCACCCCGTCTTGTCCCTAAACATGCCCATGTCCTTGCCCAGTACACTCCTTCCTGATCCAAGTATGCCCCAGTCCGCCCTTCTCATTCCCGTACCCCTTCCCCTCGGGAGGAAAAGGCCCTGTGTTTCCCCAGGTCCCTCTGCCACCCCTGGTCCAGGCCCACTTCCCCTCCTTCCAAGGGCAAGCCCAAACCCCCTCCACCTCCCAAAACTAAGCCCAAGACCCCCCTTCCAGACTGCTTCGGGTTGTTATGTGTACCTCCAGTGAGTGTTTCCTTTTATATTGTTAATTTCTGCCACGCTTTGCCTGGCGGTGGTTCCCGCCCCGGAACTGCTGGCAGTCTGGTGTTTCATTATTTGGAAGGCGAGTAGGGCCTTCCGCTCGCCTGTGGGCATCCTCCTCCATCCTTGTCGGGACTACAAAGATGGAGGTGTGTGGATAAACCGCTACTTGTTTCTCATGTGCTTCATAATTTGGCGGTCCGGACCACCAGCCTGGTGGCGTTAGTTACCGCCACCGCCACCGCCAGCGATGCAGTGTTTACTGCCACATTCAAAATGACCACCTTAGTGTCATTGGGCCTGATTTAGATATTGGCAGAGGGGTTTTTCTGTCACAATCGTGACGAATATTCCATCCGCCAATCTCTAAATCCCATTATTTCCTATGGGATATGGATTTCGGTGGACAGGATATTCATCACCATTGTGACAGGGTAACACATTCGACAATATACACATCAGCCCCTTTGCCTTTCAAGTTTTTGTTCTTGGGGTAGACCACTTTGAAATGCCCATTCCTCTGTTGTGTTCTTCTTCCAGAGAGCACTCTGTCACAGAAGGACAAACAGTCTTGATAGCCATAAACAAATGCCATGAGAGTACTTAAAATTTCACACCTGGATGTCAATCTCAGTGATGTGTGCATTGAAATGTTACCAACGTGCTCCAGAAATACTCTTTGTGATTCTCTTATCAGCCTTATGTCCTTCCTGAGATGTGCCCAGGCCTCCTTTGCCCAGTGAGCTCTTTCAAAATCAAAGAGCCCCTTTTAAATTATATTGACAAGACTGGCTCTTCCTTCTTCCAGTGTGTGTCCCACCTAGCCCTCAGGAAAGCAGTAACCGACAAATATGTTTGGGGGAAACCTCTACCTTCAAATGTTCCTCCAGCCAGGCATAGGGTTTCCAATCTGGACCCACAGGCGTTGTGCACTGTACTACTTGCAGGCACTTGAACATCCCTAGTGCTGCGCACAGACCAGCATGTACAATTCCAAGTACTGCTACCAGGGGCACACAAACAAATCAGTGTGCAGTGTAAAAACATGCATGCAGACCTCCATTCACAGCTGCTACTGGCATACATACATAACAGAAGGCCATGTAAAGATGCCTATGCAAGACTCCATGTACTTCTGTCATGGGCACACATGTATAACAACATGCCATGTTTCCTCCATGTACTGCTGTCACTGGCACACATACATAACAGTGTGCTACGTAATGAGTGCACTCTTCTGGCCAGCTATCCATTGTGGGAGAGGCCAAAGGTGATCTAAGCTCATAGCAGCATAACTTCAATTGAGTAGGCCAGTAGGCTGCACATCCATGGAGGAGGTAAACTGACTTGCCATGCTACTGATTACTCATTAAAAAACAGTATGCTGCCACCACTGTCCTCAAGTTACTCAGCTTTTGGTAAAGGTTGTAGCTCTTCGCCACTATGAGGGTAGCACATTGTGCACCACTCACAATCTAACCAGACCACAATCTGGTAGAAAGGCCTTTGTCATGCGGCACACACATTATTCATGTTTGCCAATGATCACAATTTGCTAACAAGGATCTAGATATCACTGTAGCTGAGGCACTCAGGGCAGGGATTGATGTCTATTGCCATGTGTGTGACTTTTCCATCCCAACAGTATAAAAAATATATATTAATAATACACCCTTCAAATTCACCTCAGGATTACAGGTATAGGCAATAAACATTATGACAATGATGATTGTGCTGAAGGTGTGAAAAAACCTCTCAATTTACAGTCACCATAGGTTGCTTGGAAAAGCACTACATGGACTGCCCTAGTGGGACACACTCATTTGACCATGGGTCACGTATATACGTAGATACAAGAGGTTGTAAACCTTCTGGGGGATATTATAACAATAGTTTGGCTATTACACTTTGGCTGTTTAGAGTGGCTGCTACACTTAATACAAAGAGCAGTTCCTGCCTCATAACCAATTTGCTAGTCAAATGCCAAATCTACCATCATACAGCAGGCAATGCAATTAATATTAGTAATATGGGTCTTGAAAACCAATTATTACAGAAGCGAAAAGCTTCCTTGGAGCCTGAAATATCTTTTCACTAACATTTTAAGTTTGATGTACATTATTAAAATATGTTCTTTGCCCTAGTAGTTCCTGCATGGTGGAGGCTGGAGGGAATGTCTTGTTTGAAAACAATTTGCTGAAACTCTAACAAATGCCATGTTCAGAGTGTTCTACTGGCTTGCTAGTCATGACAAGGGTGGTCTGGCTTGCACCAATAGATCCAATAGTTGAGACCGAATTAGATCATGTATAGCTTTTATACATTCCATACAGTCCTGAGTTTGATATATGTCATCTAATGAACAATGCACCATAAATAGTGGTTCTACCACACATTTGTGATCTACATTGATATTACATAAATAATTGTGCAAAGTACATTCCAAAGGTAGACTCACACATATATACGTTATTGTTAGCCTCCAGACAATCAGGGCATTTCCATAGTTAGCATTCTAGGATTTTAGTTTGTCCATTTTAGAAATGCAACAAAATAATATGAAACTGTATTTTAAAACTATTATCTCTCTATATTTTCCAATGTACATTCAGACTGCAATGAGATATTTAAGTGGGATTTGTACCAAAAGATAGCCCTGAATTTCAGTCAAGAGCTCGCTCCCCCACGTCCGCAGCACCACCTTGCTGTATCCGTGTCCCTGACCCCCACCCACGCTGCTGCTAGCGTGTTCGAGGCCCTCCTCCACACGCAGGCATCCACCTGCGCCTCATCCCTGGTGTCTAGTGGGCTTCTGGTAAGCGTCGCTAGACTCGTGTGCATTGTGCCGTTTTCACCGTATTTGTGACTGTATTCTGTGCCTTGCTTTACTGTGCCTTTTTGCTCCATTTGCTTCCATTTGTGCTTTTTTGACTTTTTTGTGACTGCTTTTGTCCCTTGTGCGCTCCCATTAGCCGCGTTTCCCCGCCGCTGCCTCCCTGCGGCCCGCCCCCCTCGTGCCCCCATTTGCCGCTCCCTCCCACCTCCCAGCTGCTCCTCCCTCCCTCCTCCCCCCTCCCTTCTTAATGGCTGGCGCTGCGCGTCCGCACAGCGGACGCGCCGGAGGTGCGCCAGAGGCAAGCCTGTCTGCACCCGTCCGCACCTGGACCGCGCCCAGCGCCACCCCCCCCGGTCCGCACGACCTCCGCACCACCAGACGCCGCTACTCGGCCAACCAGCTCATCGCCCTCAACCCCACAACATGCTTCCAGGCCTCACCAAAGAACACCAAAGGACTCTTCTCCTGCCGCGCCTGCAATTTCACCTGCAATAGAACAAGGAAACCTGAAACAACCAGCAGAAACCACCTCCACTGCATACTCCTCAACACACGCTCCGCACGCAAACACGCCATCGAGCTCTGGGACCTGCTCGACACCACCGTCCCAGACGTAGCCTCCTGACCGAAACCTGGTGGAACGACTCCTCAGCACCTGACATCGCCATAGCCATCCCAGACGGCTACAAGATCACCAGAAGGGATCGCCCCAACGGATTCGGAGGAGGAATAGCCATCGCCTACAAATCCACCCTCAAAATCCACACCCACACGGACAACACCCTCAAGACCACCGAACGCCTACACTTCCGGATCCACACTGACCCCAACACCACTCTCAGGGGAACGCTCATCTACAGACCCCCAGGACCGCGAGCACCCTTCAGCGACTCCATCGCAGACCTCACGAGCACCCACGTGCTCCATTCTACAGACTACATCCTCCTTGGAGACCTCACTTTCCACTTGGAGAACAACAACTACGCCAACACCGCATCTCTGACTGACAACCTCTCCAACCTCGGCCTCAGACAACTGGTCAAAACACCCACCCACATCACTGGCCACATGCTTGACCCGATCTTCTCCGCAAGCAACCACGTCACCTTTAACCACACCACCGAACTTCATTAAACCAACCACCACTGCATCCACTTCACATTCAAGAAGCACATCGAGCACCACCGCACCCAACAACCACCACACCGCCGCTGGAGCAAAGTCACCGATGACCAGATGACCAGCACCCTCACCCAGAACCCACCCACCGACTCCACCGACCCAGACACCGCCACACTCAACCTAGGACGGTGGATCAACAACTGCGCCATCACCCTCGCACCACTCAAGAGGTCCACCGACAACCAAGAAAGGAAAAAAGCCGCCTGTTCACTGACAAACTCCTAACCTCCAAATGCGTCTGCCAGAAACTAAAGAAGAAATGGCTCCTCGAACACACACCCGACAGCCTTTCAGCCCACAAGGAGGCCACCCGCAAGCACCACCAGCTAACAAAGCCTGAACAACAACGCACACGACAGCAAAGAACTCTTCTGCATCGTGAAAGATCTCTCCAACCCCAGCGCCAACGTCAACGACATCCCACCATCCCAAGAACTCTGCGACATCCACGACAGACTCAACACCACGCCTCCGTCAGACACCACCCCCCGAAAAGTCCACCTGCACCAACCGCTTGACCGCCTGGACCTACGTTGACGACACTGAAACACGCAAGATCATGAACTCCATCCACTCAGGATCCCCTTTAGACCCATGCCCCAACCACGTTTACAACAAAGCCGACTCTACCATCGCCCCCCAACTTCGAAAGGTCATCAACTTATCCTTCGAAACCACAACTTTCCCGGAAAGCTGGAAGCACGCCGAAATCCACGCCCTCCTTAAGAAGCCCAAGGCAGACCCCAACGACCTCAAAAACGTCCAACCGATCTCCCTGCTCCCCTTCCCGGCAAAGGTCACCAAGAAGATCATCAACGCTCAGCTTACCCACCACCTCGAGCACAACTCCATCCTGGACTCCTCCCAGTCCGGTTTCAGACGCAACCACAGCACCGATACAGCACTCCTCACCGCCACAGATGACATCAGACAGCAAATGGACAACGGCGAAACATCAGCCCTCATCCTCCTGGACCTATCCGCAGCCTTCGACACGGTCTGCCATCGCACCCTGTTAACACGCCTCCACGAAGCCGGAATACAAGAAAAAGCCCTCAACTGGATCGCCTCATTTCTCGCCGGCAGAACCCAGAGAGTCCGCCTCCCACCCTTCCGCTCCGAAGCCACCAACATCATCTGCGGCGTACCCCAAGGCTCCTCACTGAGCCCGACGCTGTTCAACATCTACATGGCCCCACTCGCACAACTGGCCCGTCAGCACAACCTCAACATTCTCTCTTACGCTGACGACACCCAGCTCATCCTCTTCCTCACCAAAGACCCACACACCGCCAAAGCCAACCTCCACGAGGGAATGAAGTCCATCGCCGAGTGGATGAGATACAGCCGCCTGAAGTTGAACTCTGACAAGACGGAGGTCCTCATCCTCGGACGCACCTCCTCCGCCTGGGACGACTCCTGGTGGCCCACTTCGCTGGGAGCCCCGCCAACGCCAGCCAACCACGCACGCAACCTGGGTTTCGTCCTCGACTCCGCCCTCACCATGTCCAAGCAGGTCAACGCAGTTTCCTCCTCCTGCTACAACACCCTCCGCATGCTCAGTAGAATCTACAAATGGATCCCGACGGAAACCAGAAGAACGGTGACCCAGGCCCTCGTCAGCAGCAGACTAGACTATGGCAACGCACTCTACACAGGCATCCCAGCAAAAGACATCCGACGCCTCCAACGCATCCAAAACGCCTCCGCCCGGCTGGTCCTCAACGTACCCCGCCGCTGCCACATCTCCCACCACCTGAGAGACCTCCACTGGCTCCACGTGGACAAGAGGATCACCTTCAAGCTCCTCACCCACGCTCACAAGGCACTCCACAACGCCGGACCAGCCTACCTGAACAACAGACTCAACTTCTACGCCCCCACCCGCCAACTCCGCTCTGCCAACCTCGCCATCGCCATCATACCCCGCATCCAGCGCAAGACCTCCGGTGGCAGATCCTTCTCCTACCTTGCCGCCAAGACCTGGAACACCCTCCCGACCTCCCTGCGACAGGACCAGGACCTTCTCACCTTCAGGAGACTTCTTAAGACCTGGCTCTTTGACCAGTAGCAGCACCCCCCTCCCCTCAGCGCCTTGAAACCCTAACGGGTACGTAGTGCGCTCTACAAATGTTGTGATTGATTGATTGATTGAATGTGCTGAAAATTCACATTTAGTGGGGAAGGCTATGTGCTGGTGGAAATCACAAAACGCCCATCAGTACAACGTCTTTAATAGATTATTTGCTTTCCATGGCAAAGTATGGTTTGTGTTAAAAAAGTATCCCCTAAATTAATGCAAAGTAGCTCCGTGTTGTGCTTTGCGCTACTTTGGGTCAAGGAAGAGTCCAACGGCTGGTGCATGCGTCTTCACATGCAACTACCCATGGGTTTTGGCATGAAGCCCTATTTACTAACATCGGTGTTAGACCTGACATGCTTTAGGGTGGTCACCCCTAACTTCTTGCCTGCCTCCCTCCACTTTTTGGACTCTGTTTTTGCTGGCTCTTAGACTCTGCGCACTTTACTACTGCTAACCAGTGCTAAAGTGCATATGCCCTCTCCGTTTAAACATGGTAACTTTGGATCACACCCAATTGCACTATTTAATATACTTATAAGTCCCTATTAATGTGCACTGTATGTGCCTAGGGCCTGTAGATTAAATGCTACTAGTGGGCCTGCAGCACTGGTTGTGCCACCCAATTAAGTAGCCCCTTTACCTTGTTCCAGGCCTGCCATTGCAAGGCCTGTGTGTGCAGTTTCACTGCCACTTCGACTTGGCATTTAAAAGTACTTGCCAAGCCTCAAGCTCCCCTTTGTCTACACATAAGTCACCTCTCATGTGTGCCCTAGGTAACCCCTAGAGCAGGGTGCTGTGTGGGTAAAAGGCAGGACATGTACCTGTGTAGTTTACATGTCCTGGTAGTGTAAAACTCCTAAATTCGTTTTTACACTACTGTGAGGCCTGCTCCCTTCATAGGCTAACATTGGGGCTGCCCTCACACATTGTTGAAGTGGCAGCTGCTGATCTGAAGGGAGTAGGAAGGTCATATTTAGTATGGCCAGAATGGTAATACAAAATCCTGCTGACTTGTGAAGTTGGATTTAATATTACTATTTTAGAAATGCCACTTTTAGAAAGTGAGCATTTCTCTGCACTTAAATCTTTCTGTGTCTTACAATCCACGTCTGGCTAGGTTTAGTTGACAGCTCCTTGTGCATTCACTCAGACACACCCCAAACACAGGGTAGTCAGCCTCACTTGCATACATCTGCATTTTGAATGGGTCTTCCTGGGCTGGGAGGGTGGAGGGCCTGCCCTGACACAAAGGACTGCCACAGCCCCTACTGGGATCATGGCAGACAGGATTGAACTGAAAGGGACCTGGTGCAGTTCTAAGCCACTCTTTGAAGTCTCCCCCACTTCAAAGGCACATTTGGGTATAAAACAGGGCCTCTGCCCTACCACCTCAGACACTTGCTGGAGAAGAAACCTGAACCAGAAACTACATCCTGCCAAGAAGAACTGCCTGGCTGCTCAAAGGACTTACCTGTCTGCTTTCTACAAAGGACTGCTGCCTTGCTGTTGGCCTGCTGCCTTGCTGAACTCTTGTCTGGCTGTAAAAGTGCTCTCCAAAGGCTTGGATAGAGCTTGCCTCCTGTTCCCTGAAGTCTCAGGACCAAAAAGACTTCTCTTTTTAATTTGGACGCTTCGTGCGCTGAAAATTTCAACGTACGGCTTGCTCCGTGGTGAGAAAATCGCCGCAGACCGACGTTGATCGGCGCAACGCCTTCGGGGCGACCCGAACTTCGACGCATGGCCTCGCAAGCACAACGCCGCCCGACTTCCAGAGGGGAAACCGACACGACGCCTGCCGTGAGAACGAAAATTCCACGCACAGCCTCCCGGAACGAGGCGCAGCCGGAAAACAAGCCGAAGAATCCATGCACAGACCCCGGGACATCTGGTAATCCCGCGAACAACAGAAAGAGACTGTCCGCATGCCGGAAAACGACACACGACTTACCCGTGTGAAAAATAATGACGCAACTCCGTGTGTGCAGGGGAGAAATTGACGCACACACCATTTTTCCACGTATCTCTTCTTCTGCGGCCCTTGGCAGAGATTTTCCACTTTAAACCAGGTATTTTGTGCTTGAAAGAGACTTAGGCCCTAATTCTGATTCTGGCGGGCGGCGGGGGCCGCCCGCCAGAATTCAGCCCTCCATAATACCGCTCCGCGGTCAAAAGACCGCAGAGGGTATTTTGAGTTTTTCCCTGGGCTGGCGGGCGGTCTCCAAAAGACCGCCCGCCAGCCCAGGGAAAAACTCCCTTCCCACGAGGATGCCGGCTCGTAATCGAGCCGGCGGAGTGGGAAGGTGCGACGGGTGCAACTGCACCCGTCGCGTATTTCACTGTCTGCTATGCAGACAGTGAAATACTAGCGGGGCCCTCTTACGGGGGCCCCTGCAGTGCCCATGCCATTGGCATGGGCACTGCAGGGGCCCCCAGGGGCCCCACGACAATCCTTACCGCCATCCTGTTCCTGGCGGGCGAGCCGCCAGGAACAGGATGGCGGTATGGATTGTCAGAATCCCCTCGGCGGCGCAGCGAGCTGCGCCGCCTTGGAGGATTCTTAGGGGCAGTGGAAAACCGGCGGGAGACCGCCGGTTTTCCCTTTCTGACCGCGGCCAAAGCGCCGCGGTCAGAATGCCCAAGGGAGCACCGCCGGCCTGTCGGCGGTGCTCCCGCCCCCGTTGGCCCTGGCGGTTCTCTACCGCCAGGGTCATAATGAGGCCCTTTGTTTGCTTTTTAATGACTTAAGACACTTAGGGGGTAATTCTGACCCCGGCGGGCGGCGGGAGCCGCCCGCCTGGAGGGAACTGCCGAATGACCGCACCGCAGTCAAAGGACCGCGTCGGCCATTCTGGCTTTCCCGCTGGGCAGGCGGGCGACCGCCAGAAGGCCGCCCGCCGGCCCAGCGGGAAACCCCCTTCAACAATGAAGCCGGCTCCGAATGGAGCCGGCGGAGTTTTAGGGGTGCGACGGGTGCAGTGGCACCCGTTGCGATTTTCAGTGTCTGCAAAGCAGACACTGAAAATCTTTATGGGGCCCTGTTAGGGGGCCCCTGCACTGCCCATGCCAGTGGCATGGGCAGTGCAGGGGCCCCCAGGGGCCCCACGACACCCGTTCCCGCCATCCTGTTCCTGGCGGTAAAAACCGCCAGGAACAGGATGGCGGGAAGGGGGTCGGAATACCCATGACCGGCGGGAAACCACCGGTTGCCCTTTTCTGACCGCGGCTTTACCGCCGCGGTCAGAATGGCCCAGGAAGCGCCGCCAGCCTGTTAGCGGTGCTTCCGCGGTCCCCGGCGCTGGCGGTCATGGACCGCCAGGGTCGGAATGACCCCCTTAATATCACTTTTCAGTGATATCTCTACAATTTCACATTGCACCTTTATTTGTTTTGACCTGCAGTTAAATATTATATATTTTTCTGAACACTGTGTGGTGTATTTTTGTGGTGCTATATTGTGTTATTGTATGATTTATTGCACAAATACTTTACACATTGCCTTCTAAATTAAGCCTGACTGCTCAGGGCCAAGCTACCAGAGCGTGGGCACAAGATAATTTGGATTGTGTGTGACTTACCCTGACTAGAGTGAGGGTTCTTGCTTGGACAGAGGGAAACCTGACTGCCAACCAAAAACCCCAACAATTGGTATCCAGGTTTTTGCCAAAATGCATGTCTCCTTGAGGTAGGCACGAAGTAGGAGAAATGATTTGTCTTCTCCAAACAGATCCAACTGTGCAAGTTTGCTTCTATGTCCAATAAAAAGTATTTAATTTAGTCTAAGCATTGGATTATTTACTGGATGAGTCTCCTTCCAATACTAAACCTATTCAAGACAACTTCGGCGACATATCTAGCAGCTGAGTGTAACATTCCCTGTGCAATTAGAGAAAGAGGCTTGACGGGCACCTGCTACAGCACCATTCCAAAAATCTAGCCTGGGGATGTCTAGGGCTTAAACGGCAATTATTACAATGTCCAGGGAGATCAGGAGCTTGCTTATTTTGAGTGAGTGTAAGAGGAAATGTTCAAACTTAGAAAAGTTCACTGGTGTATATTATATTCTTTGAGGTTCAATAAAACCATCTTAAACATGACTACGTGTAATGTACTACTTTAGTGCAAAGTAACTGTTTTATAGTTTACTGAAATATGTCGATCCCTAGGGAAATGACTTGTATTGTGGCTTTCAATCCATTCGGAAAATGCTCCCAATCCAGGAGCCGCCAACCTTCCCACCAAGCTGTGCAATTAAGCTGTTATAAAAGTATGTTTAGTATCCAAACAATACATTTAAGATGTGATCTTTTCAAGTACTCAGGATGGTTGAAGAAACAGGAAGAAAGAACCAATAAGGCTTCTTCAGTAATGCAAATTAGGCGGTCCACCCAATGGCAATTTAATGTCCTGTTCAACATTTATATATAGGAGTTGTAGAATATATTTTGGAGTGATGAGTAACTCACCTGTTCCCGCTGCAAACTCTGCATTCGGACATTCAGGAGCTTCTTCTTCATCCACAATATTGACGACAAGAATTGCTCGTGCAACAGCGATCGATGCCGCATCTCTTGACTCAACAACTAACTCAAATCTTCTGCCATCAGTTTCATAATCAAACGTCTTCCTTGTTTTTATTACCCCATTGACTGGAAATTAAATGAAGAGCATGAAATATACTACCTTGCAACACAATTTGCAGCAACATCGAAACATGATTGACGAAAATTAACATATGTAAACCTCCAACTAATATTCTGTTATTATTAAGACCTCCGATAAGTGCAGCCCTGATTTGATTGTAGTTCATTTGTAGCTACTGCTTTCTTATATAGCTTTGACAAAGTACAGCGCTGTGCACTAAACAAAAAAGTCTTCCAAGACTAGTTTTGGTTACGCCGACTTTTTAAAATAAACACACTAAAGCTTAAACGATAGTCAACATCTTATGTGTGTCAATCAGTCAAGTCAATGTTAGTTATCCTTCATTTAATAGCCTCTCCCTATTTCTCCTAGTATAAAATGTCATAAAATGTACTCACATGCATTAATAGAAAATTCATCTGGAATTCCTGATATAACATACACAGTCCCAGTACCAGGAACATCACGATCATCAGCCGTGGTTATGGTTTCATCGGGAGGTCTGTTCTCAGTCACAAACACTGGGTTCGCAGTAAACAGTAGACGAGCTGCATTCTTATTTATTACTGTGAAGGAAACATATCCATGTTTATGACGGGACCTCGAAATTAACTGTGAGGCAATCGAACATATTGCCAGGAGCATAACAATGGATTAAATCAAATACAACAGAGATGCAAAGACCAGCAGTATACCAACGTCTAACACATAGTTTTAGGCGATTCGGTAGTGTCATCTATGCAAACTGCGTTTTAATTCACAGTGGATGTGGATGTGGATGGTGGACGGCTGAGATCTTTAGTAAAGTTAAGGTTAGACGCTCAAAACGGAGTTAGTCTGGTTCTATCCTCAAAGAACACATTGCAGGTTTAATTAGTTCTTTATTTTCAGCTAACTTCAAAATAATTTCTGTTTGTGGAAAATATTCAAAGTGTCTAAATGGTGGCATTCAGTGCAAAATTCGACACTTTCACAAAGTATGTGTTTAGTGTCCTATTTTCAGCATCTGAGAATTTTGATCTCACAAAGCTTTCCCTGTGTGTGTTCACTTACTTGTAAGTTAGTTGTGAAAAAAGCTAAGCAGCCGCACACTTACAAACAGAGCACAAGTTCTAAAAAAAAAAAGTAGGAGTCTAACCAAATTGGGCAGTATGCAAGTGACATCATGGTGCATTAAAGCACGTGTGATGTCACAGGAAGTGACATCACAAGAAGTGACATCAGCTCTTAGGACCTTCCAAATTAGTTGGTCTGTCATGAGTAAATTTGAGCGCATTAAGAGATTTGAAAAAGTAAAGCTCATCAGTATAAAAGTCTGTGACTTGGGTTTCTTGACTGAAGGAATTAACAGCTCAAATGTGGAATACGTTTGTTGACTAACTAGAGCAGAGAATTTACTAAGTGCTACAAGCTAGACACACCAAACCTGGCACCAAGGACAAAGCACATTCCGTGTATTGCATTAAGAATGTTATAAACTATAATTATGAATATGAAAACTTTAAAATGTATTAACTTACCTAGCATACCACCATTGTATGTATACACTGAGAATTTTAGACCACTTTTGCCATTATAAAAAAAAATGCAAATTGAACACTGCATTTGGTAGTTCAAGTATGGCAAACAATATTCCCTACAAAAGATACAGTTATAATTGATTATCCTGCACCACATATTACTTCAGACATTATGGACCATGCTATATTGCCACAGGATGTTTAACCATCAGAAAGGAGTAGTTAGTGAGACTTTTTACATCGTTGAATCCCTAAAATGTGGGTAGCAAAATCACTTAATAATACCATGTATCGGGTATCTTTGTTGTGTTGGGCAATAGAATCTATCTTCCTAGACCATTATCCACATGGCGATGAACAGTCAGCCATTTGTTGGCATTTAAATATTCAGATATATTCAGTCACTGTTTGTTGCTTCGTTGTGCTACCATTCCCCCTAAAAAACTTTATGCAATCATGCTACATCCACACAGTGGAAGTCTTTTTGCACTCTGAAGACTGTAGGGGGCTATAGCCCCTCCATGTTTCTTGATAAGAATTGTGATATTAAGGCATTTCATGATGCTTGGCCACCCTTTGGATTATATACTATATGTTTTGTACTCTGAAGAAGGTGCATGGCTTGGTCCGTTTGGCACTGAAATGTGCTTTGCCACTCTGCAAGCACTAGTACATCCACCTGAAGAAATGACAGATATGTAGCAAAAATATGGTTTCAGGATTGAGACATTTCAAAATGTTAGAAAATAATATTGTGATTAATTGATAATAAAATAATATTTGTATGAGGAAGAATGATTACAGCAGCGAACAATGTTTGACTAAAATAAAAATATGATTGTGATTTTTAGAGTAAATACCTATCATATGCTCTTCTGCTAAACAAAGTTGATGTGCAGTGGACTTGAAGAGCAATTGTAAACATGGTTGTGAGTGGTGAGGATGTAGAATGATTGCATATAGTGTTTAAGAAGGAATGGCAGCACAACAAGGAGTGATTCAATACATCTGAATATTTAAATGGAAAATATGTATTGAAAAAAATAGAGACCTTGATACCTAAATATGTTGATTTACTTCAATAAAGAATGATGTGTTCAGAAACAAAAGTAATTTTTGTGAATATATATTTAGTGACTCTTTCGAGCAATTGAGGAGGTGGGTTGTAAGTTGTTTTTTGGATTACCTTATACAGCATATTCTTGTACTATGGTGTCATACAAAAACAGTGTGATATTTTAATTATAATATTGTAAGTTTGCCAGGCTTCCCACATTGTGTCATAATATCATAAGTTTGTCATATTTCCCATTCTATACCGAAGCGTGTTTTGATGTAAATCAACTTTGAAGTCATACACTTTCCTTGGGGCACCAAACAAAGACCAGCACATACAATTCCACCAAAAAGGACCTCAAAGAGAGCAGAAAGCATCCTGTAGATTTCAGTGAAGAAGACTCAAAGGTAAGTGTCCAGCTCAGAGTGTTGGATAACCAAAGAGTACTATTTCAGAATTGATGCATAATATTAAAGCAATTCCTTCTATTCTGCAACAAACAGTCCACTGATGTGGAATTCATCCAAAACATCAAAACTTTGGTAGTTGACTAGTCATTCGTCACAATGCAAGCGAACATCCAAGCAAACAGCTTTTGAATTTCTAGGTCTGGGTCAATCAGTACCCTCCCCACAGAAACTGGTTGTATAACCTGCTGCCCTCACTAAAACCCAAGCGAAGCACCTGTGAACCCAACTTTTTGCGCTACAGCAGCCACTAGTACTGACCACCAAAACAAGATTTGCACTTTGCGCTACAACAGGAGGAGCCTGCAGTAATCACCAATGAAGTACTCCAGCCACAACCATACACAACATCAGAAGGGATCTTCATGCTACAGCGATGGCTGCCCTCAACACCTGGCCTGCTCTTTCCACTATAGCAAAGACTATCTGCACCGCTCTCTCTGCTCCTCGTAATGTCCTCCATCGCAAAGTGCACTCTTCGAACCAAACGGTGAGAAGGTAACTTTTTCGGTGGGACTAACCTGTTTCCTGAATCGGGCCACCCTCCATTGTGGTCGGCCTGAACTTGTGATTTTCACTCTGTCTAGCTTGACCAGATGACCGTAAGTGGCACTTTGTGCTTTTAGGCACTAAACTTACCTAAATCTTTCAAGTTGCATATCTCCGGTTGTATTGATTTGATTTTAGTAGTTTTGTCCTCAGATTGTTTATTAAATTATTAAATTATAATCTATTTTTCTAAATTTGTAGAATGATTTTCGTATTTTGTGTTTTCATTTTATTACTGTTTGTGTGCAGATAACCACATTGCCTTCAAAATAAGCCTGACTGCGCAGGTTATTTTAGTGACTTTTGTGGTTCACCCTCACATGGATTGTGGTTGTTGCTTGAGAAGGGTTTTCGCCCCCTCACTCAATAACCCAATTTACCATACCCATCAATTGGCAGAAAACCTCAGATCAATGCAGGCTTCCCCATTTGACTAAGTTGTGAGGCCCTAGGCAAAAATATGTCTTGTGTTTAATTTATTTTAATCAACTGCAGTATTGTTCCATGTAAAATAAGAACCTAGATAAAGATGACTCCTCTCTACCAGCAATCTCTGTTGGGCTTCTTTCTTCCTATTTCTGACTTTGTGCACCATGTGCTACAGCTCCAATGGACAGCAAGGCACAGGAGGGCAAAAGGGGGTGTAGGGGCTCAGGAAAAAAAGACAAACATTTTGGCTGCCTACCTTTTCAAATGGTGTGCAACGAATGTTAAACTTCTGGGTTTATGATGTGTTGTATTCTGAAAGAATCACAGAGTGGACATGTTTTTAAGTTCTTCCAAATGATTTTGTCCAAGCTTCTGGCACTGGGACTGCTGTGGAAAATCACAGGATGGACAGGGGATAGATTTGAAAGATTTTTCTGCCTTGCTACTGCCTTGTACATGATCCTTACAGCCAGGGCTCAATTTTTAAAAAAAATGTGCTAGTGCCCAAAGCTCTCCTCTGAAACACACAGCTGCTGAAATTAAATCTGTGAGCACAGAATACTGAGGCAGCATAATCCTGAAGCCAGCTCGGGCCTCTTTAAGCCACTCCCTGTTCCTTAAGCTCATCCTGCTTTCTCTTTCCCCGTTTGTGACACTTTTTGTTTTTCTCTTCCTCCTTTCCCATATGTGTCTTTTACTCGCAGTAAATGCTTCAAGTAGGGAAATCAGTGCCGCTCCTCAAAAATAAGTGCTGTGCCCGTCCTAAAT
Organism: Pleurodeles waltl; assembly: GCF_031143425.1. Lineage (NCBI taxonomy): Eukaryota > Metazoa > Chordata > Amphibia > Caudata > Salamandridae > Pleurodeles > Pleurodeles waltl. The sequence continues at coordinate 431,224,364 of NC_090442.1, forward strand.
CCACTGGCTTAAATTAAGCACTGGGATTGGAAAAACTTCACTCCAGGAACACATAAATTGGGAGTCAAGGTATGGCAACAAAACAAGGAGGTGAAGTCACAAGGGTAAAGTCATAAATAGGAGCCTGAAAGTCAAATTATATATTTATTTTTTAAAACTCTGCCACAAAAAAATTGACACCATGGAAAAATGCAACAGTATATCTATTCCAGGTTAATTGGTTGCCAAGGCTACATTTAAACATATCTAAAAGATATCTTTGCATGCCCAGTATCATTAACAATAAGAAGAATAGCAATACTAATATTGATATTAACAATACTACGACTACTATCGCTACTACTACTACTACTAATAATAATAATACTATAACTCTGGTGGTTAATGCACTTGATGGAGAGATCTGTGTTTTGTCAAGTCACGACTCCTAAAGCAGCATAGAGGGTTAATGTGTATTCTGCAAAGCACACCCTTGTAAGATGTAGATGACACATTTTTATTTTATGTAGACAGGTAAGCGTTTTTAACACTGAGATCCTTTTGTTACTTAGAGTTCGTAAACTGCAGTCCTACTATAGCAGAGTGACCTGTTAGCCAGCATCAAGGACATGCATGCAAACTTTAAGGAATGTGTCTAGTCAGCACAATTGGTATGGTTCCACAGCTGCAGCGTTTTCCACATAATTATAGCTTTGCCACACTTCCCACATAATCCATCATCTGCTGCATAATCTTCAGATTTTAATTAAACAACTGTTTGAGGCTGAAACTGATCAAAAGTTACTGAATATGTGGAGCCATGTATCCATGCTCAGTGGAGGACTTTTTAGTTGTTTATCGCAGTATTTGGGTATTAAATTAGTATTAATAAGATGAATTTTTTTTCTCAGATAATATTGCTAAGTATAAAACTGACAAAATAGTGAAGTAGTACCATCACAAAATGAGCCACATTATGCAGCATAATTTGTGTTTTCTTGCCACATAATTTAGTCAAACGTGACGCAAAATATGGCACTCTGCTGCTGCATTGTTCCAGTGGTTTAGACCTTATTGTTTTTTTCTCAATCTATTTTTATGCTAAAAGGGTTCTTTGGGTAGTGTGTTAATTTGAAATCCTGACTTATGTTTCGCCATGCACTTTTAACACTTAGGCCCTAATTATGACAATGGCGGTAAATGCCGCCTACTGCTGCCAAAAGACTGTCGCCACGGCTAACATCCATCCGACGTATTATGACCACAGCCGGATTTCTGCCACAGGAAGGGCGGAAATCCGGCTGTGACCATGCTGGCGGATGGTGTTAAGGTGGCGCTGCTACCACCTGCAGCACCACGGCAGTAGACCACTGGCTGCCATATTATGGAAAATAATACGGCCTGGCGGTGTTCTGCTGGCGGGCGCTGCTGGCCGTAGCAGCACCCCACCCCATACCCTGCCGGAAGACCCCCTGGATGCAGGTAAGTCGGGTTTCCGACAGGAGGGTGTGGGGTGTGTTGTGTGTGTGGGGGTGTGTGTGCATGAATATGTGAGTGTGTGCGTGAATGCAAATGTGTGTGTAGTGATGTTTGCGTATGTGTGTGAATGTGTGCAAATGCATGTATGAATGGAAATATGAATGCTTGTCAGTGTGAATGTGTGAACGGATGTGTGCATGAATGAATGGATGCATGCGTGTATGAATGTGTTTATGCCTATGTGAGTGAATTTGTGAATGCGTGGTGTGTGTCTGCGAGTGTGTGTGTATGGGGGGGATTAGAAAGGGGAAGCGTGAATGGAGGGGGATGGGGGTTGTCTGGGGAGTGCTAGTCCTCCTACCAGTGACAGGGAAGGAATTACCTGTCACTGGTAGGGCCTACTGCCATGGTTTTCGTGGCATTATGAAGGGCACAAAAACCATGGAGGTAAGCAGGGTCAAAATGCTGCCAGCGGTACAGTAGCGGCCACCAAATTGGAGATTGTTTTCTCTGGCCCAGCGCTGCTACCACCATGGAGGTCGCGCAATGTCCTGATGTGGTGGTATGTACCAGCAGCATGTTGGCGGTACTACCGTCACATTTACACCGACCGTCGGGCTCATAATGACCCCCATAATGTCTTCTGATGAAGGCAATATGTAACTCCTACACCTTGTAACCCTTGTTGCCTTTTGAAATGCGTCCTGTACATTCATTTACACAATTGTGTGATTTATTGTCAATGTATAATGGTGTGAAATATTCCAAGTGTTCTGACACCATATATTGGGATGTGTAATGCTAAAAAAGAATAACATTATAAAAATAGTGGTATTTAAGTTGTTTTTCGTGGAAATACTCATGCAGAACAATAAGTCTGACATTATCTACAGTGCATGCATATCAGTTGTATACAAAGACTAAAAAAGTTAGCTTAGTTTCTTATAAAGTGAAAAGTTCCCTCTGCTTTCTATACGCATCGAGCTGTTAGGCTCCAGATGGCTCCCAGCAAGGGCCTTACTGGGTCAGAAGGAAGGCTGATTGCCCTTTTAATGGGGCCTTTGTAATGGGTCATTCTGGAGTCTCTAATAAGAAAGCCCCCTTATGCCTGCATTTTGCTGCTCACAATGGAAAGCTGACAATGTACAAGTGCTGCTGTGTGTATCCTGGTGTCGATAAATTACATTGGGAAACATTTAGCATATTTTACTGGCGCCCAGCTTTGTTACAAGGGGAGCGGCATCCACCCTGTAAAAATAGCGGGTGGACGCCATTCATCGGCGTGTATACCCGACTTGTGCCTTGCATACGAAATGTTCATGCGTTACAGTTGGCACGGTTTCAGAGTAAAAGAGATAAAAGGTTATGCAACACATACAACATGCTCAGGATTACTGGTGCGAACTAACAACCTCAGATAAAGCTACATGAGGTGTAGGCATAAGAAAAATAAAAGATTTTCCAGTATACAGGTAAAGGCATGATGCTTAACTCTGCTGGACAAGGGCCAGGTTTTAAAAGGCATCTTATAAACTCCTGCAGCAGTGACTTTTTTGTGAAATACAAAGATCACACGTTTAGATTTGGTTAATTGTTAGAGAACAGTTTCTATTCTGGTTGTTTTCAGAAATATTCCCAGGCTCAAATGCACATCCTTTATTGTCTTCAGATGATTGAAATCGTGATTGTTTCAGTTTCATTCAAATCTGTAACCTTTATGCACAGAGTTTGGAGAATGTGCCTAAGCTATCACATAAAATAACCATCAGCGAAAAGGATCTCGGGCACATTGATCATACTTGGTCTTGCATGAGATGCACATAAAAAATATCAAATTCACCTTCCATTTAAAACCTGCCTTTATTTGAAACAGCGTGCAACACATTACAAACAAATACATACACTGATCCAACAAAATGCCTCCTTATCCTGCTGGAAGAGGAACACTCTATGGAAAAGCAAGACTATTGTGAGCCTCACACAGTTATCACAACTAACAACACTCCTGCTTCAAGCTCATATCATACTACTTACCCTTCTCCTAAACAAAACAACACTACCACTAACACACCTGTTCTAAACTGCCAGCTCATAAATGCTCAATCACTCTCAAAAAACAAGCACCACATCTACGACCTGCTCACAGACACACAACCTGACTTACTATTAATAACAGAATCTTGGTTGGGAGATGACATGGCCCCAGTGTTGCATGAAGCCCTTCCTCTGGGCTATCAAACCATCACACAAAACCGTATAGGCAAGAGAGGAAGTGGACTAGCTATTATATTCAAACAGGCAATGAACCTCAGTAAAACAGACAACGTTTCCATACAAGGTTGAGAAGCACTCCTTACCAGATGCCACCCTACTCCAACTTCCTCCTGTAACTTTCTCCTCCTTTACAGACCTCCACCTAACAACTCCACATCCCCAGATACTTTTCTAGATACATGCTCAAACCTTATTACACTATACTCCAACCTATGAATTCTTGGGGATCTAAACATTTGGGGGCATATTTATACTCCGTGTACACCGATTGTGCATCAAAAATTTTGATGCACAATCAGCGCAAACGTTGCCCCGTATTTCAACTTTGACGCCCGAGCCCGCGGACGACAAATTTCCGATGTGTGCGTAATTTTTTGGATGTGGCAACCCGCCTTGCGTTAATTATATGCAAGGTAGGCGTTCCCGTCCAAAACGCCTGGGTCAGGGCAGGCATTAAAATGTGGCAAACACACCTGTATTTAATCAGAACACACAGAACAAACAGCAGAGCAGCAACAGGGAGTCATGGAGGTCATTCTAATCCAGCATGCACGCAGACGCAGAGCCCAGCAACAACAACAGCAGCTACAACAACACCAGCAGGGACCCCCAAAGGCAGCGCAGAAGGCAGGAGAGGATATTCCGCCCCAGAACAACCCTTCAGGGCCTCAGGGAACACAACATCAAACAGAGGTACCGGTTGAACTGGCACGCCATTCAGCACCTGCTGCGAAACATTGAACTGCAGTTGGCCCCCACTTTGGTGACACCCCACACCATCCCAACAGAAACCAAGCTGCTTGCCGTACTTCATATGCTGGCAAGTGGCTCTTTTCAAACAAATGGTGCCCTGGTAGGCGGAATATCACAACCATCATTCTCAGCCTTTTTGCCCAAAGTACTGGATGCCATCATTCGACTGACACCCCGCCACATCTGCTTCCCTAACACACTGCAGAAGCAGCAGGAAACTAAACAGGGGTTCTACGCATTCAGTGGCTTCCCACACGTCCTTGGTGCAATTGACTGCACACATGTACGCCTTGTGCCACCTGCTGCAACTGAACACCTCTACCGCAACAGGAAGCACACACATTCCATCAACGTGCAGGCCATTGTCAATCACCAGGGATTGATCACCAACATCGTGGCTAAATATCCTGGGAGTGTTCATGACTCATTCATCTTCCGTCACTGCACCATCAATCAACACTTCCAGGATGGACAGTATGGCAATGGACTACTTGTTGGTAAGTACAAAAACCTACTTATATATACACTGCACAGCAACCCACTAGGACACACAACACATACACCACAACAGCAACATGCCAACAGGAACACACTGAGGTCGTGACATCACTAGCCATGTTTCTTAAGCCACCATTGAACCTGTCACACATCGGAAATTACTGTACAGCCTAATGTGAAGACGTCAATGAGTGTGGTTGCCTAAATGTCACCTTGCAAATTGTAAGTGTCCCAATGACCTTTACATTAATATATTGCCTAAGTCTAAAGGTATGGGATGTCCAGGGTACTTTCATATGAACGTGCTAACAACACTTTCAATTTTAACTCTGCATGGAACTATCATCTCACCCCCAGTGAAGACACACGGACACCTATATCACATGTCACAATGCTAGGGAGGGCACACTGTACTGAAAATCCCCAAACATGTTGCTGACAAACGGTTAGCAGACAAACACTTGTTCAGCCAAGGAAACAACACAATTCAGATGGTATAGCCTACAAGCATAGGATGTCACATTAGTACACAAAAGAGACACAGACAACACAAGACAACTACTGCCATTAAAGGTCTTTTCAATAGTGCCAGCTACATCAACATGATCCCATTCATTTTCTATTGCAGCTGATCAGGGGTATGGCATCCAGCCATGGATTATGACACCATTTGGCAACCCAAGTACAGCTGCAGAGCGTGCATACAACGAGGCCCATAGGAGGACACGCAGCATTGTCGAGCGGACCTTCGGCATCCTCAAGTCAAGGTTCTGCTGCCTCGACATCACTGGTGGTAGCCTCCTATATTCCCCAGAGATGGTCTGTAGGATCATCCTCACATGTGCAATATTGCACAACATTTGTGTCAGGAGAAACATTCCCCTCCTGGAACCAGAGCCACACATGCCTGAAGAGGAGGAAGAGGAGGATGATGGCCTGCAACAGGAGGGGGAACTACAGAACACAGCTGCTGGTATACGCAGGCGGCAACAGATTGTAAATAATTTCTTCTAAATATGATCACCTTCACCACTTTAGTTAACTATTTTAAATAAACACCTATTATAATCACCATATCATGGTCTGGCTATTCCTTTTTTACACAGCTTCATCTCTACTTATCAGAATAAGAGTGTTGCCTCATGGAGCATTGCTGAGATACTGAGTAGGACACGGAACATCCCAGAGCTTATGTGATGCCTAACATACAATGGTCACATACACACACACTCCTAATGACATATATCATATGCATATCTCCTTTGAAGGCCTATAGCAGAGGACCACAACTATTTCACACATACATGTTGAAAGCAAGGTCCAACGCAGCATATGGCACACAACTATGACACCATCACTCAATAAGGGAAATACAAGCCTCATACATGAGGCAGTCAATGTGCTTTGGCATCACTAACAGGAATGTCTGACAAGACCCTTGATAGCAGTTAGTCCAACTGCATCCAATATTTGCAAGGAATATCTGTGACTAGAGTTCCATAGAAGCAGAATATAGACAGCACAAGTGCCACACATATGACATGCAGTGCGCACATGACATTCCATGTACATGTCAGCCCATTTCCTAACTCATCACACACCCATGCACCTGGTGACAACCCACCTGTCGGAAGAGGTCCCTGGAATACTAAGATGTGTACCCTGATAATACCTCCTCTACAAACACAGACCAAGATTAGCAAACCAGTGTGCTACACCCTTTCCTAAGGTATGCCATTGTCAAAGAACATTTGACTGCATGGACGTCAGGTCAATTTATACACTGTCTCCTAGTTTCAAAGCCCTGTTAGCACATGTAGATTGCTTCCCTTGTGAAAATGTCTGTTGGCCCTTAGAATGCAAGTCTCACCTACAGGACTGGTGAGAAATAGATGCAGCCCACACCTGTGAATACCTCCATGCACTCCACCCATTACAAAAAGCACTGCCCCTGATGATGCCAGGAACAGCATAGTAGTAGCCATTATGTCAAATACATAGTCAACCATTTATATTAATTAAGCCGTGTAACACAGCCACTGGGTTTATTTGTCACCTTCAAAAACACAGGACATACACAGATCGACATGTCAACTGTCTAGTTTGTCCTCCAAACAGTCTCAGTCAGACCACTGATTATGTAACTTGTCCAGTAGCTGGCTCCTGAATCATCTTGCATTCTGTCAGCCTGACTGGCAACTGTCAGTGCGTCACACTAAAGTATCCCTGTGTCTACATATGTACCACACTTGCATTGTCAAACCTGCCATTCATCAGGGGGCATTGGGCATGGGCTTCTACCATGCATACACAAATACATTGTATAGCATCATCTGCCTTTTAACTGTACCATTTGAGTTACATCCTCTTGGAAATGCAAAATTCATGGCCCATCCCTTTTCTGGGTTGCATTTATGCATGAATGACAAAGTGTGATAGTGTCCCAGGGTCATAGGCAGGGCTTGGGTACGGGGCTTTCAGCACAACCAGCAACCTCTGATAATGTACATGACTAATACACAAATGTCAGGACCATGACAGTTCACACACAGCATCACAGTGCGCACAACATAGTGATGGGCCGTGTGTGGTGAATAGCTGCGAGAATAAACAGCACAGAGGCTATGATGTTCCCAGATGCAGTGGGAAGTGCAGAGGCCAATCTGTGTACAAATCTTGTATTGACACCTGCTGGAACATGACAATTGAGACATTATCTCACTCAGCACACCAAGGTTGCCCTGTTGACTGTCTCATTACACGTCTTTAGTGACAGGGTGGGACCATCCACATGTTGGTTCACATGTCCACATCTACTCTACTCACATTGATCAAGAAAGGATACTCAGTAGTTACAGGAATAGCTGCCACTGACACATGATGAGTCCTGGTCCGAACTGTGACAAATTACATCCCAAAAAATCTACAGGATCATCATTGGACCACACACATGAACAAGACACCTATGTGCAATTGATCACTGGAAATATGTGGACATGTGCTGTCTTGTATGCTGGTCCACCACAGCCACTTGATAGTTGGGGCTTACTTCTATGGCCTCAACTGTGGTGTCATCATGCATATGAGATTGACCCTTGTCTGTCTGTGCAAACAACATGGTACCCACTTCATCAATGCATGTGTATGACTCACTGTGGGATTCATCAACTAGTGCCTAGGAAGCTCTTACCAATACTCTAGGACATAGGATGTAGAAATTGTGGACCTTTGACATGAACATGTGTCTGCCATCCATCTGGTGCATGTTATGTATACTTTGTGGGTGTTGTTACATGTATGACTAACACATGCCCTTGCTCATTCCAATATTTACTTGCATCTTAGGGTTGGACACATGGACGTCACATTCATACAACAAAATGTACAATAATGCTTCATGTGATGTACACACACACCTGGTCAACCAGCAAATTAGTTGTCAAAGCACACACTTTGAGCCAAAGGCAATTAGGTATTGTACATATGTGCATCACATTGTTATCCTATCCTTATGGCAAACATGCGCAATCTGTGCCATACATATATGTGGGCCACACATATGACCATCTATGACGTCAGCCAACTGTAAACATACTGTAAAGGGTGTAGTGGATGATGTTCCGCTGCAGTATGATGTCACACATGTGAACATACACCATCAACACCATACTGTCTTCAATTAGTCAATCTCTGATGTGTTCCAAAAGTAAAATAACAAAAAAAAATGTAAAAATGCCCCAAACCAGTTAATGCACTGTGATTTTGACATCCCTAGCGGTGTGCGTCATTTTTTGTTGCACAAAACTGTTTTTGTGTCGGTTTTTTTGACGCACAGGAGTGAAATATAGCCCGCATCCACATATTTGTACAGTCCATGTATCATTATATGGATGTGGGTTAATATTCACGTCTGTGCGTCAAAAAAAATGAAGCAAATACAGTTCTGTGCAACAAAAAATTACGCATAACGCGAAAAAGGCGGGACTTTTCATTCAGGAAGTGATGTAATAGGATATCCTGTTTACAGATCATGTACAGTGGGTGTACTTTCACTTTCACTTTGCAGTCTATGATCCTTCTAGACTGTGTGGCTGTGTAGAGAGTGTTGTCCAGAGATTTTGTGCTGTATTTGTCCTGTGTGCTATCTGTAAAGTCCTTTTGTGAAATAAATTTTGTTTCTGTATACTGTAATACTGTTTTTTGTCTACATTTGTCCATTTATCTTGTGTAGTTCTTGTTCGTGGGAGTCTGTTGTTGGTAGTGTTAATTTGGGGATAGTTGGGCTCTTTTAGTGTTTAGGTTTACTTTTTTTCTGTCTTTTTACCCCTACTTTCACCCATTTCCCCTTTCTTTTTATTTTACCCTTATTCCTTATCTTCTTCTATAAGTATGTCTGGTAGGCCACGTCTTGGCAGGATGGGGAAAGAGGAGTTGGGGGGCTTCATCTGGCTGGTTACACATTTATTGCCGCTCATGATCCAGGCAGGGGGCAGGGTCATACAGGGCTACCCGACAGAGGTGCACAGAATCCGGTGGGGAAAGGTACTGCATCACCTGCAGCATGTGTATGCCAGCCAGAGGACTGACCACCAGCTGAAGCCCCGGTGGGCTGACCTCATCACCAGGGAGCAGGATCTCTTGGACCACCTGGGAATCATGATTGGTGGCACTTTGGTGAGTACGACTTTTGTTATTGTGCAAAAATGAATGCTCTGTTGTGACATCAGTGGATTAGTGCAATGTCTGCCAGCTAACTTGATGACTGTGTGAAATTTTGGGGACATATGAGGGGATCATTGATGCACTATGGCAAGGATCACAATTGCTAGGTGTCAGGTAGCACGTGCTCAGCAAACTTACAGGTAACTTTACCATGAAGGAAATTGGTGCGGCCTTTTTGTCAGCACAGCTAAAAAAATAGGAGCCAATCATGTCTATATAAGGTACTATTGACAGAGAAGTACAGATGTACCAACATTTAGGCCAACTATGTTGACGCAATTGCTAGACTGACTTTAGAATCACTACATGATGCTGAAAATGAGTGCTGACTTCACAACAATTTGTAATAGCAAAGTGGCTCAAACATTGGTCTCATGTGAGTCTGGTGAGTGTGGAAGGAAAGCGTTCACAGAAGTACTATGAATGTGTGGGATTATTGTGTTCCTTGATCTTTTTGGATACGTGTCAGTTCTTGATTTGAAAACATTGTGAAAAGGTGTATGGTGCCCTCAGCTAACATCGTAAGATGTTTGTTGGAACTGGTTGAGCCACAATCCAAATATGGATGGCAGTCCAAGTGTATGCACATGGCTTTACATCTCCATGGTTGATGCAAATCACCATAGCTGGGCCACATCAATTGACTATACTGTAACAACAGGATGGCTTACATGAGTCCCTGCCCCTCCCTCTGTACATTGGGCCTATGTGCAATAAATGTGTCATGGCCACAAGGCATGTTAGACTGGAAATGCAGTCCTCAAGTAACCAGGCGTTGGATGTTTCTCTTGGATGCACATGATGAGACGATTACACTCCATATTTTTTCGTGCTCACCAATTATGGGGCAAGTTGGCAACCACATGATAGTTAGGGCCAATGTGTATGTGGGCAGATAAGTGTGTAAATGTCACAGGAGACCCATGCTATGTACAAGTTGGCCGTGGAATATCAGATGCAGTACCATCATGTCTGAATGGCTTCCATGTACTTTTTCAGCCTACACATTGTAAATGATACTGAAAATGTTGCACTGTGCACAGATTTTGAGCACATTTCTTCCTTCCATACCTTACAGGTGGACCGGTGCCCTACACTGTGGGAGTGGTGGCGACATTTGAGGGCCCCGACCACTGCAGTAAGTGTTGATATGTCTGTTATGTGTTGTGTTTGCTGGTAATGGACTCGTGTGAGTTGGACACATACCAAGGTGTGATGCTGAGGTCAAGTTTTTCACTTGTTCCATGAGTGGGAGTGCAGTTTTCACATGTTTGGAGTTAGCCAATGCGTATCCAATGGTATCATGTAGGGACTGTAGGACATCCCTGTAGGCCCCACTGTGAGTACAGGGGATAGTCATGTGTCTGACACTTGTATCACCAAGAGTCGCAATGGAAGTCAGCCCCTATTTAATCAGCCTGTCAGACCCACATTCTCTAAGATTGGTGGAGCTAATAGCTTCCCAATAGACATCTGCTTCACTATTTACCTACGTAGTTTTGAAACAGTAGGTAGAACCTCATAGCATCATGTACTTCCACATGTAGTGCATCAAGTCTGTGGAACCTGAGTGTAATGGCCTAGGTGTGCATGCAATTCATGCTCATGGGTGTTCTAGCAACTCTGTGTCTGATGTAAGTCAGGCCTCACTGGAAGTCTATGTTATGTACTAAGTTCTGATTTTCCTGACATGTCTGACCCTATGAGTGCTCTAGGGTTTGCTGACTCCAAAATGTAGATAGACCTTACCTGTGGTGTGTCTGTAGAGACAAACATGTGTGGATTAGCCTATACACTCCTCGGTGCATGTTGTTGGTAAATTATAGTTGTATATCCACCGCCCCCCCTCAAACACGGGCAAGTGTATTGTGTATTGTGTATTGATGCTACCAGTATGTTACACATACCTGTGAAGAAGTGACATTTTGGTTGCATACTAGTATACACACTCAGGTTTGGCACTTGGTACCATACTGGAAAGTCCAGTTACAACTTGCAGACCATGTGGCTTTAATTTTGCTTTCCGTACACTAACATTTGTAGCCCAGCTCTTGGTGGAGGATATGCAGCATGATTCTTAGATGTTAACTGTCAGAAGTCAGATTGCAGGTCAAGGCCAGTTGTTACCCATCTTGTGGGTTATGAATGTGCTTTGTGTGATGTGACCTTTGTTGTCTGGCCTGCCATGTACTTCCTCAGGGACATTCGATGCTCTGTATCGTGATATGAGCTGTTAGAAGTACAGTAGATGTATTGTCTGATTAACTTGCTGTGCTGTTTCACACAATGCAGTTACTAATGTGGCATATCTGCATTTGTCTTCACAGCAGCTAACATGACTCCATACCAGGTCCGTGAATTTCAGCGTCGGGCCATGCGATACCAGCACATCCTGCTGGTGGAGTCGGGGTTCCGGAGGATGGCCCAGTGATATCGCAATGAACGCACCTCGGGGGCATGGAGAGCCTTCCCACAGGGTGGGCCTACTGTGCCCACCACAGCCAACACAGAAAAAACCACCAATGAGAGCCAGGTGGCCCCACCCACAGCTGCCTCTGTTGCATCTACATCTGCTGGACTTCCTGTCCCCAGCATTGCCACCGGTGCAGGACAGCCCACACAGACCTCCTCCACCGGTACCCAGACTGCCACTACTCCAGCTGTTGACCCTGCCGCCTTCAATAGACTTGAAAACAAGATGGACAAAGTGCTGCGCAAGGTGAGCCACCTGAGCCGGGACGTGCAACACATTAAACGGTGGGTAAAGGATATAAAGAGGACCCTCTGGAGGGCCAACCTCTAGACAGTTGATTAGATGGACATGATACCCTCCCATCCCTCCTCTTTCCTTGTTCTTATACTTAGTGGGCTTAGGGGGCTTAGTGTTAGGTTAGTATAGGCTGTTAGTTTAGTTAGTGTTAGTGGGCTGGGGGTAGGGGTCCTGCTTGTTTCTTTTTTGACTTATTACATGTGTGGGTGGGTGGGTGGGGGGCTATGTTGGGGTTCTTGTGTGAAAAATAAAATAAAAATAAAAATAAAAAATACAAAAACATAAAAAAACAATTTACCCAAAAAATATATATTTGTATTGGATACTATAGTATGTGTTTAGGTTAGTATGTGTTGTCCTCAATGTGTCCCGTCTCATAAGGGGGGTGGGGGGTAGATGTTTAGAACGTTTCGTTACATGTGATAAGTAAGTGTAGCTTAGGTTAGTTAGGGACAGTTGTGGGTAATGAGTAGTCAGGGTAGATTAGGGTAGGTAAGATTTTTCCCTCAGTTTCCTCATCTATGGTTAGCTTTTAATAAATATTTGGTTGCCCCTTAATAGTATGTGTTGAATGGTACTTAATCGTGGGTTTGGATTCCGTGTACATCTCTTTTGTACTATAACATCTGTGTCCTATGCTACAAACAAATCCCAACTGAGCTGTACGATTGGCAGCTAACCCAGAGCTACCTTGCAAAGTGTCTACCCTTTGTTGCAACCACCAATCACAATTAATATGGATCACAATGTGTTTCTGTTGATATGTGTGTTTTCAAAGTCACTAACAGTGCTTCCAGACTTGATATTGGGGAAACAGTTTTAGGTCTGACTGCAGTGTGATGATCATGCACACCCTTATAAGATGAGTTCTCATTGGCAATCTTGTATTCTTGTCTTCATGACCCTCATACATCATTTGTGACACAGTTCGGCATGATTATCTATTTGTACGTTAACTCAGACACCTTCATTTGTGCATTTTCTTTAGTGTTTAGTTAGATTAGTGTGGCATGTTTATTGTGTTATTTTTGCATGTTGACAACATTTAGCGGGCACTATTTGATGACTTAGTTATCCCCTGAGGAAGCATTCTTCTGTCCAACACAGCATGGTGGTCTATGGTTTCTCACTTCATCAGATTATTCCCTCAGGATGGGCAGAGTATGATGCAATCATGGTCACTGTGCAGATTTCTCTAACTACATAATATCTGGACAGTTGTATTGAGAAGCTACGTTATTTGACAGTAGGGACATTCCAATTATCTACTGCGCAGTTGATATGTCACATTACCCAGAGACAGATTTGTGGTGTAAGTGCTATTTATTGAAAAGTGCTGTAGTGCTATATGTACATTGTCCATGACTGTGAGTCCATTATAGTGACATTTTAAATTGGGATCCAACACAAGGGTTTACCAAAATGCTTTTGTCATGCTGGAGTTGCTGTATCAGACAGTGCAGAGGGACAGAATTTGGCAATGAGTAGGAGAGAGACAATCACTGGGCTGGGTGACAAGATATACAGTGGTTTGCAGAACAGTGCTTGAGTACAGTTGTTGCAAGACTGGCAAGTTACAAAGCGCAGGACCTTGGTAAATGTCTGCCATGTGGCAGGGACTAGTGCTTCCGGGTACTTTTCCTTGTGAATGTGATCTGTTCCATGTCTTCTTCTTCTGATGTGCATGTTTCCTGCTTTGTCCTTGTTGTTGTTGGTTGTGAAGGGGCAACACACACCTCAGTGTTAGAAGACGTGGAGTCAGACATCCCGGTCGCTGCTCCCTGTGAAAGTCTTAAGGGCAGTACTACAGCAAGGAGGATCTGCTGGTTCTTGAGAATAGCAGCCACATCATGATGGTAGGCAGCCAGGTCGGCCTTGAGGGAGTCATGATTACATTCGTGCATACAGTGGAAGGTTTGGGGTGCGAGGTGTTGTGGCAACTCCCTTACTGCAGTGGTGAATTCCTT